>NC_044563.1:61642098-61979839 GCF_007565055.1 Rhinopithecus roxellana
AAGGTAAAAACATTATTTACACTACTGGTAGGAGTACAACTTAGTACACTTTGTTTAAAAGAAATTTAGAAATGTAAATAAAATAGTTAAAAAGTATTCTCTCTATATGTATCTATGCATCTATATCTATATATGCAATTTCCTCTCTGAGAATCAAAAATTTGGAAGCAAAAACCTGTACAAAGTAATGCACAAAATCATTATGTATTAAAACCCAACAGAAAACCAGTCAAATATTGTCCTGTTTTTTCCAATTCTGTGAAGAAAGTCATTGGTAGCTTAATGGGGATGGCATTGAATCTATAAATTGCCTTGGGCAGTATGGCCATTTTCACAATATTGATTCTTCCTACACATTCCATTACTGGCTATATACCCGAAGGAATATAAGTCATGCTGCTATAAAGACACATGCACACGTATGTTTATTGCGGCACTATTCACAATAGCAAAGACTTGGAATCAACCCAAATCTCCATCACTGACAGAATGGATTAAGAAAATGTGGCCCACATACACCATGGAATACTATGCAGCCATAAAAAAGGATGAGTTCGTGTCCTTTGTAGGGACATGGATGCAGCTGGAAACCATCATTCTCAGCAAACTATCACAAGAACAGAAAACCAAATGCCGCATGTTCTCACTCATAGGTGGGAACTGAGCAGTGAGATCACTTGGACACAGGAAAGGGAACATCACACACAGGCTCCTATTGTGGGAGGGGAGGGGTGGGGGGAGGGGGGAGGGATAGCATTAGGAGATATACCTAATGTAAATGATGAGTTAAGGGGTGCAGCACACCAACATGGCACATGTATACATATGTAACAAACCTGCATGTTGTGCACACGTACCCTAGAACTTAAAGTATAATAAATATATATATATATATATAGTCCTGTAAGAAACCAGATGAATCAATGTGCAATTGAATATTAGATGCCTTTTAATATCTGACATTTGCAACAAGTATCTAAAGATGTAGTAAGTGATGAAGATATGTTATGTTTAGAAAAAAGATAAAGAATTGTCTTTAAGACTTGATGCCAATTCTAAAATGGAATGCATATACACAAAAAGAGATTCAAGAAATACATTCAAATCATAGTAAAAACTATTCTGAGTAGCAAGGCTTGTAATATTTTCATTTTCTTTTTGGGCCTTAGTGTATTTTTAAAAAATATCCTCAATTGAGAATGTTTTATTTTAGTATGGGAAAAAGTCATGAAAATAACAACAGAAACACAGGTAAGGGATTAATTCAGTGCCAAAGTTTAGTGAGATGGGATGGACAATCTGAGAGGATGACAGACAGTGGCATAGATGAGATCCATCGAAGCTTAGGGATCCAGATGTAAAATTGCTGCTGGATCACAGCTTCTTCAGGCTGCTAACTAACAATGGGGATCAGGTGAGCTGAAGTGTTGGTCTCTCTTTTCCAACATTTTCTTATTCCCCTAGGACAACGGATTTCAGAATGAAGCAGAAGTTTTTGGAAAGAATGAGGAAGATCTTCTCTTCTGAATGGAATATATTGTATGGTTTAAGGTGATAGGAAAGCTATTAGAAATTTTAATAACATATTTTCATGGTAATTTCTTTCTAATTAACATTGCAAACCATTTTTAAAAGCATGCTTGCTTTCGATTCACTGGACTTTAACTGTCAACCTTTCACAGCTCTTTCTGAGAAAGCCAATGAAGAAGGTTCTAGAATTCAAGGTCTTAGGTTTCTAAAGCCAAAATTAGATTAAGGTGCTTTGAGTGGATTCAGGAGCATGTTTGCCTCTTCCAGAAAAAAACAGATTATGTTGAAGTCTGAAGATATTACCCCCAAAGAATGGGTGTTCTGAGGAGCATTTTCATCCTTCCCAAATTTCAGAGTTAAAAGGACCAATTTCTCTCTATCTGTAAATTAGCGAATGAGAAAATTTCTCTTTCTCTTTCTCTTTTTAAAATTAGCTTTATTACTGTGTAACTTGCAGTGATAACATTTTAATGTTTCTATACACATTTTGATGAGTTCTAACACCTGTGCAGCCACCAGTTCCTCAATCAAGATGAAGAACATTGCAATCATTTAATAAAGATTTCTCCTACCCCACTGTAGTTAGTCAACCCCCTTCCACCTCAACCAGGGAAACTTTCATATGATTTTTTCACTATAGATTAATTCTTATGGCTCTAGGACTGTACATCAATAGAAGAATAGATGATTTATTATTTTGAGTCTGTCATCTTTCATGCGTATAAAGTTTCACTCAAGCTGTTGTGCATATTAGTACATTTCCTGATTTTGCTGAGCAGTACATTCCATATTTTCAACATGCCTTTACTAATACAGTGATGCTTCTCTTCTTTGCTCTAGCCCTTCTACTATTTTTATACTTCCAAACACATCAATGACTCGTCTGTCTTAAGTCTTTGCTCTTATTTCTCCAGTGGCCCCAGTTGTTCTTCTAGAGGGCATTCTGGCTTCCATCATTATCCTTCAGATCTCAACTAATGCCACCTTCTCCTAGAGGTTTCCTCACCCACTTGTCTTCACCAGCTCCTGAGCCATGCAACTTTTCTATCAATTCATGTATCTTGTTTCCAACTTATCACTTACCACAATCTCAAATTTTTATTATTTATCTATCATCTGTCCCTATGACTTGAATATAATTTTCATAAGAGAGTAGTGCTGTTTCTCACTCATTTATTCTAAAACCTAGCACACACATGAAAAAAAAGAAAAAAAAAAAAAAAAAGAAAGGCACATGAATGAACGAATTTGAATGTTTCTGATTTGATACATTGCCCCAACAATTCCAGTACTGTCCAAAAGTTGGCATTTGCAAATATACTCATGCCTCACTCCCCCAAAACTGACTATAGTGCCAGACCTTTCAGTCTTAAGGACTCCTTTCATTATCTGCACTGAAGTAACATTTTGAAGGAGGCTGTGTGATTTGGTTTGGATCTTTGCCCCCACCCAAATCTCATGTCGAATTGTAATCCCCAACATTGGAGGTGGAGCCAGCTGGGAAATGATTGGATCACGGGGGTTGTTTCTCATGAATGATATAGAACCATCCCCTTTGGTTGCAATAGTGAGTGAGTTTTCATGAGATCTGGTCATTTACCACTGTGTAGCACCTCCCCTCTTACTCTTTCTTCTTCCTCCCTGGCCATGTAAGATGTACCTGCTTTCTCTTTACCTTCCGCCATGATTGTAAGTTTCCTAAGGCCTCCCCAGAAGCAGAAGCTGTTATGCTTCCACAGCCTGCAGAACTGTGAGCCAATTAAATCTCTTTTTCAAAATGAATTATCCAATCTCAGGTATTTCTTTATAGCATTGCGAGAATGGACTAACACGTTGTCAAATAAGATAGGTTTGTTATAAAATAGCAAATTGTCTCTGACCCACCTCTTTTTATAAAAATTAAAATGTTTGTAACATGTTAAATTCCTATTCAAGCAATATATTAAGCAGTTACTCTGCACCCAGCATTTTGCTGGAGAATGGGGATAGAATGAGGAATGAAAGAAACTGACAAGCATAGCATCTAGTTTGTGTGATTTCTACCCAAAATCAAAATACTGAATTTCTACAATTTTAGCTCCAATATTGAAACAATTATTTAAGATGTGTTGTACTATCATGATTGTAAGCTACCTTAGGTATTCTGAATCGATGAAAATAGACAATTCTCTTCCTTACAACTTGAAGAATCCCAGTGTCCATGACATGAAATACGTAACTAACCTAGAGTGTGTCTATACTCATTCACAAAAGCTCTCAAGTGAGTACATTGAGTGAGGGACTCCATTTTCCATGTGTTAATGGGCAGAGTCACCATAGTGCCTCTCTTCCCTCAAATAACACAAATCTATGATCATAGTGACTAAGAGAGGCCAGATAGAACATCTCAAAGGCAGACCCCAGTAAGTCAACTTACTGTGGTTTTTAAACATTGCTCAGAATCATACTGTGATCTCAGGGTTCAGTTCTGGAGTATTTTCCAAAGGGCAACACCTCCTCAGTAATGTCTGCTCTGCACAGAACCAAACACAGTGCTATTAGGATGCTGACATTTCATACTCAAATCAACAAGCATTTTTTGACCAGTGGCTGTGTACCCACTACAATGCGTGGTGCCTGGGATGTAGAGATAAAGTTTACAGGTCTTCCTTAGAACCCTGCCTCTGCCCTCCTACAGTGCCTGTTCCATTCTGCTCTCATCATACTTACTGACTTTTTTATATCCTAATGATCTGGCTCTGTGTGTGCCTCTATATCTTATCCGCCATGAAGAAAAATGTTGCTTTATTTACCTCAGATGTTGGCAAATCCTAACACAGAGTAGGCATCAATAAGTATGTGGGAAGCAATATCTTTCTATTCAAGGGAAGTGATAGGCACATGTCAGTAAAGACCTAAAACACATACTTTCAATACTCTGCATGTTAAGTATTTTAAGACAAAAATAAAATCCTAAGCCCCCAAACAATCTGAATGGATCCCTCCTCTGAACTAAGGGCATTCTAAAGTTAACCTGTCAATCTAGTTCAAGCCATGATGAGAAGGTGAAGTCAGGCATGCCTCATTACCATTAACATCAACACAGACCTTCAGACTGGTAGAACAGACTCTTTAAGTCTGATATGAAACATTTCCAATGTGTCCTCTCTGAAACCAGCTACTTGGAGGTTTCATCTGCATGATAAAACCTTGGTCTCTACAACTCCTTATATTAACCCAGACAATACATTCTATTGATTCCAGGCCATTAGATAATAATCAATTACCAATCAGAAAATCTATGAATCTACCTGTGACCTGGAAGCCCCCACTTTCAGTTGCCCTGCCTTTCCAGACTGAACCAACGTACACCTTACACGTATTGATTGATGTCTTATGTCTCCCCAAAATGTATAACACCAAGTTGTAGCCTGGTCACCTTGGGACAGGTCAATAAGGCCTCCTAAGGCTGTGTCATTGACATGTCCTTAACCTTGGCAAAATAAACTTCTAAATTAAGACTTGTCTCAGATAATGTTTGGTTTATATTATTGTTGGCGTTTATGCTGTGTGGGTAGGCCTATGGCCCAAATCTCCCCAAGAAAATGACTGGGCTGAAGGCAGCAGGAGTGTGAGGTCCTGTTATCCCACCTTGACATTAAAAATTTTAATGTTTAATTTTGGCCTACAAACCCTGAAGTCACTGGTTCTTCCTACTCTGTCTACTGAGGTCAGAGGTTTGAAAGCCAGAGAGGGAAGGAAAGAAAGGCCCAGACAATGTGCTGCCTGATTTTGCAGAGCATGGCCCTTCCCTTTACTTCATCTCTACCCCAGATGAGGCTGGGCTCTCAGTTTGTGGTTTTCAGTTCTCCACGTATCTATCCTAAGTGTGGCCATCATGGAGACATGTATAATATGTAAATGAGCTCATCCAAATATACCTTGTAGATGAGGAAACAGAAACCAAGGAATCCAAGTAGCAACTTTGGGTTTCTTTCTGAGCCAGAAAATAGAAAAACTCAAAAGGTGGGAAAACAGTAAATACATAAGTGAATAAAAAACAGAGCTACTAGGTGGGAATTGAGTCTAAGAAATCAGGTAAAAGTCTTAAAGAAATGTGTAAGCAAAAGTTTGTGGACTACATAACTCTGAGGAGGAATTCACATTGTCATTCAATTTAATGATGCCCCGAAGTTGTAGAAAACTGTCCCTTAGGGAGAGAATAAAAGATAAATTTTACTTGTGCCAATTTCTGCTTCTTGAATGTGCCAGCTCCATTTGAAATCTCATGCTTTGGAAAAAGGACCAAGGCCTACAGGGAAGAAAGAGAAGCAGGATACCTTCTCACTCTATCTCCCCATGTTAAATGGTTTCCTGACTGAGTAGAAAGGGCTCAGTGGATGTTTAAGCCAGATTTGCAGCAGGAGTTCTCTTGGTACCAGAAACAGGGCAATCATAGTGCACGGTCTCTGCAGCAGGAAGGTGTAGGCAAGACATTAGGAAGGGAAAGTCTGTTCTGGGAGGGGTAAGTGTTGCTCTGGGAAAGGAGTAGAGAAGCCTAACATGTGGTCACATAGGCTGTGGACCAACTGGGATGGTGGTTTGAGTTACCGACTTTATGAAGATAGTTTTATTGAATAGCACAAGGCATGGGGAAAATTCATCCATTCATTCATTTCTTCAGGAACTTCAATGAACTCTTTAATGTGTCTTCTGTTTTACTAGCCCTCGACAGTCATATTTTTAAAAAATTTCATAATTAATTGTAAGTTGTCTTAAATGTGTCCACTAAATCACTCTTACTACTGCATGCACAGCACTTAGTGGCCTGTAATGGCATAAGTATTAACAGGACAAGTTCATTTGTTACATGAAGAAATATGTGAATGATGAATATTGTGTTCTAAAGAGGTCTCACATAGCATTTTTAAAAGTGAGTAAGCCCCAGTATTGCTTCTCTGGGAGCTCTCGCTCTCACTGAGCAGTTGGCTCATTGACAATGGCAACTCGTCTAGTAGCAGCTACAGAAGAAACTAGCCCTGAGGTATTATCCTTTTCCCAAGGTTCCCGGACAATAGGGCTGAGATTGCCTTAGGTGTAGCAAAGGAGGAGAAGCACTGCAGAAGCAGGAGAACTGGCATCTCCCAGGAGTCCCAGCTCAGGCCTTTCCTCAGTGTGTGACTAGAGAAGTTTCTGCCCTTCCTTACTCCATCAAGTTTGTCTCCATTTCCCCTCTTCTCAGAATAAGGCAGCAATCAATGATCAGGCCTGCCTACGTCCCAACACAGAGAAAGCATTTATGTGTACACAAGGAAGCCTGTATATTTATGAATTCCTCCTTGGCAGGGGTACTTGAGTGCACAGATCTATTGAAAAGGGGTCTGAAACACAGAAAACGTTCTACTCAAAAGTAAGATTTTTTTTTTTTTTTTTTTTTTTTTTTTTTTTTTTTTTTGAGCAGGAAGAACATATTGAGCACCCATGCAGGGCATGGAGAAGACACAAAGCCTAACACTGAACTTGGTCCTTACGATTTTGTACGGAGAGATAGACTTGTAAAAAATTAGAAATGCAATTCATTTGGGCCAAACAATACAATTAACATATTTTGAATCTAGCTCTGTCACTTGGAAACTACATGACCTTGAATAGTTACTCAATGACTCTAAGTCTCATTTCCCCCACATGTAAATATTGATTAATGCTTTTTCCCAAAGTTGTTGGGGAAATTTACTGATATACTCTATAAAATCTGCTAGCATATTTTCGTATTAACAAATTAAATGTGATATTACAATGTAATAGGTAATTGCCTTGTAATTGTCTGTATGCATCTTTTTCTATAGAAAAATCATCCAAAGTTTGAGCAGAAAATTGCTGTATTTTCCCCTGTATCTCCAGGGTCTAGCATCATGACTGGCATTTCATCAGTATTCAATGAATATCTATTGAATGAATAAGTAATCACTCTAGCAACTTTGTTGTATAATGATTAACACAATTCCTAAAGCATGTACTAGACTCACTGCACAGACATATTGCACATATACCCACATTTGTGTACCTTCAATTTTTTAATTTCTCTGTGCTGAGAATCTTCACTTGCCTTACATAAAACCCAGGAATAACTTTACTCAGCAAAATTTTACTGCATCCTCTAGTACACAGCAAAATTAATGTCACTTATGCTGAGTCAAAAGAGTAAAGGCAGAACACCTATTAGTCTACTAAGTATGTGTCAAGAAACTAGAACTATGATAAATATGTAAAAAAGTGATGCCATAGAAAGGGAAAAAAGTATGCATCAAGGAACCACAGATATGCCCACGTTTATTTCATCACAGATATCCATTACCAATAACTGCCTAAACATAAAGATAAATTTTTGATCCTGTAACACTTTTCCTTACTCTACTTTAAGAAAAATATATATACCAGATACCAAGACCTTTGGTCTTGCTCTAGGACTTCTTGAATCTTTCTTACTGTAATTATTATTAAACTGATAACCAAGGGTGAAATATAACTTAATATTTTATGAATAAGCATACATAAGTGTTATCTGGATGAATGTGATAATTTGTTCTCACTGATGCTCATCTCCAGTGTCAAAGAAAAGTGTGAAGCTACTTAATGAATTAGATTTAGATTTTGTGATACCATATATCAAAATGCACACATTCCAAAATACGGTATATACAGAACAAAAATGACCTGTTATGTATCTTCACCCACAAGCCTTACCCATTCCTGCATTTCCCCAGATGTACAAAATCTCATGCACCGTAACTGTGGAAAGTTAAATAATTAATTCTTCCAGTGGATACTTACTCTACTTCTTACACATGATTCTATTCTACTATACCCTATTTTTTCTCCTCTGGAACACTTGAATGATCCTTCTTCGAATCTGCTTGGTCTTCACACTGTAGGCAATGGGGTTTAGCACAGCGGGGAGGAGTAGGTATATATTGGCCATGAGCATGTGCACTACTGGTGATAAATGTTCCCCATATCTGTGAATCGTGGAGGCACCAATAAAAGGAACATAGAAGAGGAACACGGCAGACATGTGAGAGAAGCAGGTGCTGAGGGTTGTGAGCCTTTCACTTCTGGAGGCAATGCCCAGCACAGTCTTCAGGATGAGTACATAAGACATTAGAATGAGGAGGGCATCGAGCCCCAGTGTGAAGATGACGGGGATGAAGCCATAGAGGCTGTTGACACGGGTGCTGGCACAAGCTAGCCACATCATATCTTGGTGAAGATTATATGAATGAGAAAAGACATTGGAATTGGCAGAAGGGTAGATGCTTTATAAGGAAGGGCACAGGGAAGACCACACAGATTGCCCGGATGAGGACAGCTATTCCAATCTTTCCAATAACACTGTGAGTGAGGATGGAAACATAGCGTAATGGGTTTCAGATGGCCACAAATCGGTCAAAGGCAGTGGACACTAGGACTCCTGATTCTGCTATTCCAAATACATGGATGAAAACAATCTCAGGGGCATTAAACCAGAATATGCTGAGCGTGGAGGGCAAGGTGGACATGGAGAGACTAACGTCAGTGAGAGCCAAGATAGAGAGGAAGTAGTACATGGGCTCATGGAGACTCGGCTCCACCTTGATGATAGCTAGGATGGTACCATTTCCCAGGAGTGTGAGTTTGTAGAGAAATCCCAGGGGAAAGGCCAATCATGGGTTCTTGTCTGGCATTCCTGGGATACCTGTCAAGATGAAGCTATGGCGGTTGGCATATGATGCATTCAAGTTCGTCATGTTGTTCTCACCATTGGTGGGGCTGGACTCTTCCACTTAGTTCACAGCTCCTAAATAGAATATATATTCTCATATGGACAGAACAATGGCTTCATGAATGCATAGGTAGAATAGCAGAGGAAAGAATAAAGTTAAAAAATAACTTTTAGATGATACTTGTAACACTTTGTCTTTTTCCTTCCTACACAGTTACATGTGATTACCTCCCTTCTCTTGGAATAAATTTCTTTATTTGAAAAATGGAAACAAGAGTAAACATCCAGTGTTTAGGCAGTAAAGAATTTTGCTGTCTCCTTTGATATCTCCTCCTCATATAGTTTTCAAGGTTTAGCAGAAAAGAAGTAGACATAACCAAGGTCTGAATAACATAGAGCATATTGCTAAATAATTTTTAAAAACCCCACTAAAAAACCTCACAATACCATCTAAACACACTCATGACTATATACAATCCCACAGTCATCACAACCTATATCCACATAAATCCATGTGTATGAGGGTATTTTATATATATGTATATATATGTATATATGTATATATGTATATATGCTTATGTATATATGAATCTATATGTATATAGATATATATATATAGATACATACAGCTTCCAAGTATACACATATGAACTTCTATATACACATACACATAAATATACTAGGTTGGTCCAAAAGTAATTGCAGTTTTTGCCTTTTTTAAATCTAATATGTTCGTGTGTGTGTGTATATATATATATATATATATATAGAGAGAGAGAGAGAGAGAGAGTATTGGATATCTATTGTAAGGATAATTGTAATGAATTACATATGCAAATAGACACATTATTGGATGAAATTATTCTATTTAACATTTAATCTTTAGAAATTTAAACAATTTATAATTTTCCATAGTCTCATTTTAAGATAGCTAGACAAAAATAAAGTTTATTGGCTCATAAACAACCACATATAAGGTATAAGGTAATACTTAGCCCAGTTCTTTCAGGCTCCCTAACTGATCTTTCTGTATCCATGAGTGCCCCCTTCTAATACATTCTTCATTCAGCAGTTAGAATAGACTTTTTTAGAACAAATATAAATCTCATTTATTTATTTCAAGCAAAACTCCTTTAAGGGTTCCCAATGTACTTAGAACAAAGCTCTAAATCCTTATCTTAGCCCTCAATGTAAAGCGAGATTCAACCCCTACCTACCTCTCTAGCACCAACTCACACCATTTACTCTCCCCTTCAGTCTCTTTAATCCAGCCAAATTTGCAGTCTTTAAGTTCCTGGGTCCCAGTGAGATACTTCCTGATACAGCGTTTCTCCATGAATTCTTTCCAGGTCTTTACGTTTTTCTTCACCCCTCGTGAAGCTCTTCTTTGCCTAAGCAAAGCCTAGCTATCCTTCCCAATTATGCCAATTCCAAACATCCATAGTAGCTTAAGGTTTCCTCATATGTTGTTTTCATATTTTTGGGCTCTTCCTTCTTATCAGTGAGTATAGTTAAACATTGCAAACATATTTGTTTAATGTCCATCTCTCCTACTAGAAGTTAAAATTTCCTGATGTAAAGGACTGTTTTATGGTTCATCACCTCATTGAGCATATGCAAGGCATTATCAATTTTTTCCATATTAGTGCAATTAAGACATAAAACAATGAATGGGTGAATATGGATTATTGAATGTCAATCTTCTTTCCAAAGAAGTCTTATAATCCCTCAAACTCTGTTCTGATCTCCTGCATATGAATTAAAAATCTTCAACAAAGAGAAAAATCTATTTTTCTAAGAGACCACAGACAAAAACTTAAATTGGGAGTCTGTGAGAGGTACTATGGTGTCTTTGTTCTCACCTAGGTACTTGTGAGAAGAGCGAAAAACATTTCAAAATCTCGTCTGGGAGCTCCGAAGTTGGGGTAAGATCAGGCATGTAAGAACAAGTAGTTTCCCTACCTTTTCTACCTCGTTTCTTTGCTCTAGGATGAGGATTTTCTGTTAGAAAAACGTGACTGCTAATAAGTTATTTTACAGATTTGGGTATCTTAGACACAGAAGAATTTTTGAAAGGTAGTGTAGTCCACTCATACTTGTTGTGTTGTGTCTTTCTGACAAAATTTGAAGGGGAACATCACACACTGGGGTCTATCATGGGGAGGGGGGAGGGGGGAGGAGGGAGGGCTTGCATTGGGGAGTTATACATGATATAAATGATGAATTGATGGGTGCTGACGAGTTGATGGGTGCAGCACACCAACATGGCATAAGTATACATATGTAACAAACCTGCACGTTATGCACATGTACCCTAGAACTTAAAGTATAATAAAAAAAAAAAAAAAAAAAAAAAAATTTGGGCCCTTCCCTCCCAGAAATCACAATGGTCAGATCTAAACAAAGCACGTTGTGATGCCTGCCTAACCTTCTGCCTGCACTCTGAGGAGGGGTTTTGTTTTACTTTAAATGTTAAGTGAGAGCCTTCACTTGTTTGGGCCTGCTGTTCTGTATCCCCAGCCATTCTTCTGGTTTTCAGGTGGGAACGACCAGCTGGTTCATTGGTTCATCCCTACTAGTGGTTTTTCTTGGGACCTACTTGAAAAATCTTTAACATTCCTGAAGTCCTGAGGACCTGCTGAAGCCCTGTTCTTCCATGCAAATAGTTGATTCTTGTTTATCCCTGATGTTTTACTGTTTTTGACTCTGATTTTCCTTACCTGAATCAGTGTTTCACCCTCATCTTCTTTTTTTCATTCTTATCTCCATTCTTCATATTCTTTCTTTTAATCTTCTTTAAACTCCAGACACCTCCTTTCTCTATCTCCCAATGAAATTCTTATACATTCTTCCATTCCATCTTTATTTTATGCCTAGCCTTGCACTACGTCCTCCCCATAGTGTATGTCTTCTTCTTTTACTCCTAATAACAACACCTGCATTTTACCTTTTCTTTCCATCTTTGCTTTCTACCACCACATGACCCTCTATACACTACTCTCATCTGTCCTTATCACATTCCTCTCTAGAATCTTTGTGAGGATTTAATTTAAAAATGTCCTAAATAATCTTACACAGAGCTTGCTATGTAAAGGACATGGAAAAAATCTTTTAAGATTAATTTATTACCTTTATCAACCTGGTGCTATGGTTCAGAATTAATTTGGTTGCTTTCCTTTCCTGAGACTAGCATGTAGAGGCCCTTATAAGACTGCTCAAACCTCTGTTGATGTCTGGAGTCATCAAGATTCTCCAAGGATTTCACAACTTCTCTGAAAGAACTCCCGTGAAGGGTGTTATGTAGTGCCACTTGAGCTATCCCTTCCTAATTTCCCTAAGGATTCTAAACCCTTCCTTTATCTATCAGACTGTCCTCTATTCAGTCAACATATATGTAAAATTTTTCTTCATTTTAATTTTATTTGCATAGTCTTAGCCAGGTGTTAACTCACATACATGCACACAATTGCATGTGTATGCATGCGCAAACACACACTGATTTGAATCATGTTTAATCACTAAGTAAGATTTACAGTTCCAGCCCAATTTCAGTTGAGGTCTTCTCACTCCAAAGCTGGTCTCAGTCTCAATGATGACATAGTGTTGCAATTTGCCATGAAACAGAGCTGGAGTTTACTGTTGTTTGGAATGGATAGAATGATTGTCTGGACTCTGCCTATCAGGAGCATCTAAAAAAAGTTCTTTGAATTTGCTGAACTTCTTTGGTTTTCTGAATTGTTATTCCAATACCTCATGTATAATTTCTTGCATTTAATTTAATGTATTTCTCTGTAAGGATGTTTTGCATTAATGAGGTAATTCTTAAAAATACAGGAACAGCTGGTTTCTCTAGTCTGTGCCTCTGTGTGGTTAGGCCTTAAATTGTTCACAGACCCTTTCTATCACATCTTTATGCCCTTTTGATCTCATTTATTTTCCATCACAAGCATATTCACATAATCACAGCAGAAAACAAAAGTCACATACAAACAATTCTTGTGGTGATGCTTTAGTTTAGGCATGATTGAGATCATATGGCCGAAGGCTATTCATTTATTTTTAATTTCTAAACCCATTTCTTCCCCACTATGTACTACAACCAAAAAGAGACAATGCAAGCTATAAACATTAAGAGCTAGGGCTTTATAATATGTGTCAATACATTTTTAATAAAAAAATGTGAATATTTCTGTCTGAAATACTATTGGGGATAGAACTAAAAACACACAAAATGCTTGATGCAACCCCCGCTGAGTGTTAAACTGGTGGCTTGAACTTCCCTGAAGATATCAGGCCTTGACTCCTCCATGTCACAGAAACTGATGCCACCGCTAGAATCAACTTCACAAAGACTCCTATATTATCCCATTAATTTCCTATTATCGGGAGCTTAATCCATCAAAAGTGTTCCTGTCCATATCTAAAATGGTTAAATATAATAAAAAGAACAGAGTTCATGAGTCTTATATACCATGTTTTAATTTACAGTTTTAATTTTTTCAGCTCTTTGGACTTAGGGAAAGTTATTTAACCACTCATTCATTCAGCATTCCTTGTTAGCTATTCTTAAATGAGTTCTACTGGTGAAGTCCAGCTATTCCTCCTCCTTCCCATCAGCATTTATACAACCAAATAGGCCTAATGAAAGTCATATAAGCATGTTGACTATTCTCATTTTAAATTGATTTATTAGTGAAATTATAAATTAATTGCCAAAGGCCTCACATATTCTTTCATTGCTTCCAAATTATGACACTTTATTTTTTCCTCTGTTTGATTATCTCTACTAGCATCAGATATCTGGTTTCCTTTTACATTAGGAAAAAGAAATTAGCCAGTATTTGTCTAATTTCTTTGCTTAATTTTAATGCAAAACACTCTAAAACATGAAAAATAATTATTAGGAAGGGAAATTTCCTCTGAAGTAGAACTAATGAATCCTCTTTGCTCAAAAAGGGGGAATATATGAACCAAAAAAAACTTAAAAAAAATTAACTCTATGAAAACTAACTAAAACAGGCAACATGTTGAGAAACATTCATTCTTGAAAGCCTTTACAACTTCAGGCCAAAATACCACTCTCCTACCATTGTCAAATTATTATTATTCTCCTTCTTCTTCTTCTCCTCCTCCCCCTCCCCCTCCCTTTCCTCCTCCTCCTCCTTCTCCTCCTCCTCCTCCTCCTCCTCCTTCTTCTTCTTCTTCTTCCTCTTTTTCTTTCTTCTTCTTCTTCTTCCTCTGACAGAGGAGTAGGAGGAGTAAGAGGAGTAATTGTTTTAGCAGTAGTTTTACCAGGTTGGGAGTGGTTGACAAACCAGCAGTTGTGCTGCCAGACAGTGCAGACTCAATTTCAGGTGGAAAGAAAAAAGCAAAACTTGGTTAACTAAGACTGGAAAACTCAGTAGGAAATAAACAAGCACCATCCACAGTTTTAGTAGTCATCGGGACATTTTACAGGGAGAACCTGGAAATTATTGTTATGGAAGGGCTCTCCATATATCTCTGCCTTTGTGATAAAGTATTCAAACATGTGAGAGAAACTGGAGAGAGCTTTATGGCATGAGAAAGCAAAGAGAGACTTGAAAACTGGTTGAATATTAAATGTATGCTACACACACCACTCAAATCAATCAGTGCAAGTGTTTCTGACTGAAGGGTTTTAACAGCAATTTCTGCCTCAATATTGGCATACCACCAAGACGTGTATACTCATGGGCAATTCCTAGGAAGCCAGGCTAAGGAAGTGGAATACAAATAAAATGATCTGGAAGTAATCAGTGGTTACACTTAGTGTAATAATGTGAAATACGAGTGATCTGAAATGATCAGTGGCAACAATTAGTGCAAGAGATTTATTTTGAGAAGACAAATTTCAGTTTAAATTCATACAAGTTACTAAAAATAAACAAAAGAAAATTTAATAACACAACAAATCTCTTAAAAGCAATTAAGAATCTAAGGTTTCTATTATATCCATGATACCTGGTTGATAACAAAAACCTATGAGACTTTTAAGGAAACAAGAAAACACAAGCAAACAAGAAAACATTTCATGCTCATGGATTGGAAGAATCAATATCATGAAAATGGTCATACTGCCCAAAGCAATTTATAGATTCAATGCCATTCCCATTAAACTACTATTGGCATTCTTCCCAGTTATAAAAACTATTTTAAAATTCATGTGGAACCAAAAAAGAGCCTGAATAGCCAAGGCAATCCTAAGCAAAAAGAACAAAATTGGAGACATTATGCCACCTGACTCCAAACTATATTACAAGGCTACAGTAACCAAAATAGCATGGTACAGGTACAGGTACAGTAACAGACATATAGACCAATGGAAAAGAACAGAAAACCCAGAAAGAAGATTACACACCTGCAACCATCTGATTTTTGACATTTGCTCCTGAGCTTGCAAGCAGGAGTCATCAGGACATTTCACAGGGAGAACGTGGAAAAATAAGTAATGGGGAAATGATTCCCTATTTAACAAATGGTGCTGGGGGAACTGGCTAGCCACAGGCAGAAAACTGAAACTGGACCTTTTCCTTACACCATACACAAAAATCAACTCAAGATGGACTAAAGACTTAAATGTAAAACCCAAAATTTAAAAATCCCTGAAGAAAACCTAGGCAATACCATTCAGGACATAGGCACGGGGAGCGATTTCATGACGAAGATGCCAAAAGCAATTGCAACAAAACCAAAAATTGACCAATGGGAAATAATTAAAGTAAAGAGCTTCTGCACAGCAAAAGAAACTATCAACAGAGAAAGCAGACAGCATGCAGAAAAGGACAAAACTTTTGCAATCTATGCATTTGATATCTAATATCTATAAGGAATTTAAACAAATTTACAAGAAAAAAACAACCCAATTAAAAAGTGAGCAAAGGACATGAACAGACATGTCTCAAAAGAAGACATACATGTGACCAACAAACATATGACCAAAAGTTCAACATCACTGATCATTAGAGAACTGCAAATCAAAACCACAATGAGATGCTGTCCTTTATTTTTTTTTAATGGAGTCTCGCTCTGTTCCCCAAGCTAGAGTGCAGTGATGTGATCTGGGCTCACTGCAACCTCCACCTCCTGGGTTCAAGCGATTCTCCTGCCTCAGCCTCCTGAGTAGCTGGGGTTACAGTTACAGGCATGCGCCATCATGCCTGGCTAATTTTTGTATTTTTAGTAGTTGGCCAAGCTGGTTTCGAACTCCTGCCCCCACCTTGACCTCCCAAAGTTCTGGGATTACAGGTGTGAGCCACCATGCCCGGCCAAGATGCTGTCTTACACTAATCAGTATGGTTATTACTGAAAAGTCAAAAAACAAAAGATGCTGGCAAGGTTGGGAAGAAAAAGGAACACTTTTACACTCTTAGTGGGAGTATAAATTAGCTCAACCATTGTGGAAGAAGTTACAGCATTTTCTCAAAGACCTAGAGGCAGAAATACCATTTGACCAAGAAATCCCATTACAGAATATATACCTAAAAGAATAAAAATTGTTCTATTGTAAAGGCAAATGCATGTGCATATTCGTTGCAGCACTAGTCACAATAGCAAAGACATGAAGTCAACCTAAATACCTATTATTGATAGACTGGATAAAGAAAATGTGGTATAGATACACCATGTAATACTATGGAGCCATAAAAAGGAATGAAATAATGTCCTTTCCAAGGACATGGATGGAGCCGGAGGACATTATCCTTAGCAAACTATCCCAGAAATAGAAAAAAAAAAAAACCACTTGTTCTTACTTATAAGTGGGAGCTGAATGATGAGAACACATGGACAAATGGTGGGAACAACACACACTCAAGTGTGTTGGAGGGATGGGTGTGTGAGGAGGCATAGCATCAGGAAGAAGAGCTAATGGATGCTGGGCTTAATACCTGGATGATAGGGTGATCTGTGCAGCAAACCACCAAGGCACACATTTACCTATGTAACAAGCATGCACATCCTGCACATATACCCCTGAATTTAAGATAAAAGTTGAAAGTTAAAGCAAGTATAACAATCAGTAGAATTTTACTTGGAAAAGGCCCATATATTGATTTTAGCAAACAAATAATTCCAATAGTGTATTATAAATGTGTTGAGACCATTAAAAATTATATTAAAATAATTAAAATAAATGTGATGATAGTGATTGAACAAATACATAATATCCATAGAGAAAAAGAATGCATTTAAAAAGCTAACAGAAATTTGAGTTGAAAATTACAATGAACCAAAATTTTTTTTAAAAATTACTAGATAGACTCAATAGCTGATTTAAGATGGTAGAAGTAAGAATCTATAAACATGAAGCTAAGTAAATAAAAAACGTCAAATCCAAATAATATGTAGAAAAATATTTAAGACAAATAAATAGGGTTTCAGACATTTGTGGGACAATATCAGCACACCAAATTTGTGTGATTGAAGTTCCTGAAGAAAAAATGAAAGTGACAGAATCAATGCTTGCAAATATAACTTTAAAACTGTTCTAGATTGAATAACAAATACATTAGTCTACAGGTTAAGTAAGTTCAAGAAAACTAAATTAGAATACATGTAAAGATATTAACACATAGGTAAATCATAATAAAACTGCTGAAATACCAAGACTGATAACAGCAAAAGAAAAATGACTCACCAAGTACAAGGTTAACAAATTGAATCAATGCATGATATTTTCACCTGAGGAGGAAAAAAAAAAAAAAAAAAAAAAAAGCCAGAGGCTAGAAGGCATTGGATTGACATTTATAAAGTTCTGAGAGAAACAAAAACCCTCAAGAATTCTGTATTCAGTGAAATTATTCTTCGAAAACAAAGGTAGAATAAATAAATTCCCTAATAAATACAAGCTTAAAGACTTTATTGCTAGAAAATCTACCCTATGAGAAATCAAGAAATGTTAAGGGATGTCCTCATGGTGAGTAGAAATGACACCAGACATTAATTAAATCCAAGGAAGAAATAAAGAACACTGGAGGAGTTTCCAGGATGGCTGAATAGGAACAGCTCCAGTCTACAGTTTCCAGTGTGAGCAATGCAGAAGACAGGTGATTTGTGCATTTCCAACTGAGGTACTGGGTTCATCTCACTGGGGCTTGTTGGACAGTGGGTGTAGCCCACTGGAGTGTGAGTTGAAACAGGGCAGGGCATGGCCTCGCCCAGGAAGAGCAAGGGGTTGGGGAATTCCCTTTCCTAGCCAAGGGAAGTCGTGACAGATGGTACCTGGAAAATTGGAAAACTACCACCCTAATACTGTGCTTTTCTGACAGTCTTAGCAAACAACACCAGGAGATTATATCCTGTGCCTGGCTTGCAGGGTTACATGCCCATGGAACCTCGCTCACTGTTAGCACAGCTTCATAAGTGAAGGAGAAATAAAATCCTTTACAGACAAGGAAATGCTGAGAGATTTTGTCACCACCAGGCCTGACTTGTAAGAGCTCCTGAAGGAAGCACTAAACATGGAAAGGAACAACCAGTACCAGTCACTACACAAAAATGCCAAATTGTAAAGACCATCAATGCTAGGAAGAAACTGCATCCACTAACGAGCAAAATAACCAGTTAACATCATAATGACAGGATCAAATTCACACATAACAATATTAACCTTAAATGTAGATGGGCTAAATGATGCAATTAAAAGATACAGACCGGCAAATTGGATGAAGAGTCAAGACCCATCAGTGTGCTGTATTCAGGAGACCCATCTCACGTGCAGAGACACACATAGGCTCAAAATAAAGGGATGGAGGAAGATCTACCAAGGAAATGGAAAACAAGAAAAGCGGGAGTTGCAATCCTAGTCTCTGATAAAACAGACTTTAAACCAACAAAGATCAAAAGAGACAAAGAAGGCCATTACATAATGGTAAAGGGATCAATTCAACAAGAAGAGCTAACTATCTAAATATATATGCACCCAATACAGGAGCACCCAGATTCATAAAGCAAGTCCTTAGAGACCTACAAAGAGGGTCTATATGATTCCGACAAAGAGACTTAGACTCCTACACAATAATATTGGGAGACTGTAACACCCCACTGTCAACATTATACAGATCAACGAGACAGAAAGTTAATAAGGATATCCAGGACTTTAGCTCAGCTCTGCACCAAGCAGACCTAATAGACATCTACAGAGCTCTTCACCCCAAATCAACAGAATATACATTCTTCTCAGTACCTCATTGCACTTATTCCAAAATTGACCACATAGTTGGAAGTAAAGCACTCCTCAGCAAATGTAAAAGAACAGAAATTATAACAAACTGTCTCACAGACCACAGTGCAATCAAACTAGAACTCAGGATTGAGAAACTCAGTCAAAACCACTCAACTACATGGAAACTGAACAATCTGCTCCTGAGTGACTACTGGGTACATAATGAAATGAAGGCAGAAATAAAGATGTTCTTTGAAACTAATGAGAACAAAGACACAACATACCAGAATCTCTGGGACACATTTAAAGCAGTGTGTAGAGACAAATTGATAGCACTAAATGCCCACAAGAGAAAGCGGGAAAGATCTAAAATTGACACCCTAACATCACAATTAAAAGAACTAGAGAAGCAAAAGTAAACACATTCAAAAACTAGCAGAAAGCAAGAAATAACTAAGATCAGAGCAGAACTGAAGGAGATAGAGACACAAAAAACCCTTCAAAAAATCAATGAATCCAGGAACTGCTTTTTCGAAAATATCAACAAAATTGATAGACTGCTACCAAGACTAATAAAGAAGAAAAGAGAGAAGAATCAAATAGATGCAATAAAAAATGATAAAGAGGATATCACTACTGATCCCACAGAAATACAAACTACCATCAGAGAATACTATAAACACCTCTATGCAAATGAACTAGAAAACCCAGAAGAAATGGATGGATCCCTGGACATATACACCCTCCCAAGACTAAACCAGGAAGAAGTTGAATCCCTGAATAGACCAAAAACAGACTTTGAAATTAAGGCAATAATTAATAGCCTACCAACCAAAAAAAGTCCAGGACCAGACGGATTCACAGTTGAATTCTACCAGAGGTACAAAGAGCGCTTGTACTATTCCTTTTGAAACTATTCCAATCAATAGAAAAAGAGAAAATCCTCCCTAACTCATTTAATGAGGCCAGCATCATCCTGATACCAAAGTCTGGCAGAAACACAACAAAAAAAAAGAATTTTGGACCAATATTCCTGATGAACATCAATGCAAAAATCCTCAATAAAATACTGGCAAACTGAATCCAGCAGCACATCAAAAAGCTTATTCACCACGTTGGCTTCATCCCTGGGATGCAAGGCTGGTTGAACATACTCAAGTCAATAAACCTAATCCATCATATAAACAGAATCAAAGACAAAAACCACATGATTATCTCAATAGATGCAGAAAAGGCCTTCGAGAAAATTCAACAGCCCTTCATGCTAAACTCTCTCAATAAACTAGGTATTGATTGGGGCATATCTCAAAACACTAAGAGCTATTTATGACAAACCCACAGCCAATATCATACTGAATGGGCAAAAACTGGAAGATTCCCTTTGAAAACTAGCACAAGGCAGGGATGCCCTCTCTCACCACTCCTATTCAACATAGTGTTGGAAGTTCTGGCTAGGGCAATCAGGCATGAGAAAGAAATAAAGGGTATTCAATTAGGAAAAGAGGAAGTCAAATTGTCCCTGTTTGCAGATGACATGATTGTATATTTAGAATACCCCATCATTTCAGCCCAAAATCTCCTTAAGCTGATAAGCAACTTCAGCAAAGTCTCAGGATACAAAATCAATGTGCAAAAATCACAAGCATTCCTATACACCAATAACAGATGAATAGCTAAATCATGAGTGAACTCCCATTCACAATTGCTTCAAAGAGAATAAAATACCTAGGAATCCAACTTACAAGGGATGTGAAGGACCTCTTCAAGGAGAACTACAAATCACTGCTCAACAAAATAAAAGAGTACACAAACAAATGGAAGAACATTCCATTCTCATGGATGGGAAGAATTAATATCGTGAAAATGGCCATAGTGCCCAAGGTAATTTATAGATTAAATGCCATCCCCATTAAGGTACCAATGACTTTCTTCACAGAATTGGAAAAGACTACTTTAAAGTTCATATGGAACCAAAAAAGAGCCCACATTGTCAAGACAATCCTAATCCAAAAGAACAAAGATGGAGGCATCAGGCTACCTGACTTCAAACTATACTACAAGGCAACAGTAACCAAAATAGCATGGTACTTGTGCCAAAACAGAGATATAGACCAATGGAACAGAACAGAGCCCTCAGAAATAATACCACACATCTACAGCCATCTGATCTTTGACGAACCTGACAAAAACAAGAAATGGGAAAAGGATTCCCTATTTAATAAATGGTGTGGGGAAAACTGGCTAGCCATAAGAAGAAAGCTGAAACTGGATCCCTTTCTTACACCTTATACAAAAATTAATTCAAGATGGGTTAAAGACTTAAATGTTAGACCTAAAACCATAAAAACCTTACAAGAAAACCTAGGCAATACCATTCTGAATGTAGGCATGGGTAAGGACTTCATGACTAAAACACCAAAAGCAGTGGCAACAAAGGCCAAAATTGACAAATGGGATCTAATTAAACTAAAGAGCTTCTGTACAGCAAAAGGAACTGCCATCAGAGTGAACAGGCAACCTACAGAATGGGAGAGAATTTTTACAATCTACCCATCTAACAAAGGACTAATATCCAGAATCTGCAAAGAACTTAAACAAATTTACAGGAAAAAAATCAAACAACCCCATCAAAAAGTGGATAAAGGCTATGAACAGACACTTCTCAAAAGAAGACATTTATGGAGCCAACAGACACATGAAAAAATGCTCATTATCACTGACCATCAGAGAAATGCAAATGAAAACCACAATGAGATACCATCTCATACCAGTTAGAATGGACATCATTAAAAAGTCAGGAAACAATGGGTGCTGGAGAGGATGTGGAGAAATAGGAACACTTTTACACTGTTGGTGGGACTGTAAACTAGTTAAACCATTGTGGAAAACAGTGTGGTGATTCCTCAAGGATCTAGAACTAGAAATACCATTTGAACCAGCCATCCCATTACTGGGTCTATACCCAAAGGATTATAAACCATTCTGCTATAAGGACACATGCACACATATGTTTATTGTGGCACTATTCACAATAGCAAAGACTTGGAACCAACCCAAATGTCCATCAATGACAGACTGGATTAAGAAAATGTGGCACATATATACCATGGAATACTATGCAGCCATAAAAAAGGATGAGTTCATGTCATTTGTAAGGACATGGATGAAGCTGGAAACCATCATTGTGAGCAAACTATTGCAAGGACAGAGAACCAAACACCACATGTTCTCACCCATAGGTGGGAACTGAACAATGAGAACACTTGGACACAGGGTGGGGAACATCACACACCAGGGCCTGTCGTCAGGTGGGGAGAGAGAGAGGGATAGCATTAGGAAATATACCTAATGTAAATGATGAGTTACAATGGGTGCAGCACACCAACATGCCACATATATACATATGTAACAAACCTGCACATTGTGTACATGTACCCTAGAACTTAAAGTATACTATTAATAATAATAATAAAAGAAAATACACTGAAAATGATAGATATTGAGTAATATAAAAGATTGCTTATGTAAATATTGTATTATCTTTAAAATATGTTTTTAAAAACAGTTGTTTAAATAAATAATGACACTGAATTATATGGTCTATATCATGTAGGTGGAATATGTATTAAAATAGTTTCATAAAGGATAAAATAAAATCGAGCTACAGTGTGGAAAAGCTGAAATATTTTACTGTGATTAAGACACTATTAATGTGAACTAGAGAGTCATAAGGTGAAGATGGATTTTCTAATTTTTAGAATAATTACTAAGAAAAATAACTCAAAATATAGCTAATAATGTGTTAATAGAAAAATCAAAATGGCACAGTGAATCACTGAATAGTACCATGGTGATGGATTAGATATGTGTAAGAGAGGGAGAAAAGACCTGAATTTTAGTTTGGGTTACTGGGTGAATTGTGGTTTGGTTAGTGATTTACTGAAATTAACCTTAAGCAGATGAAAAGAAAACATTTTATTTTTGTTTTCATTTCACAGTATTTGCCATGTTAAATTTCAGTTTCCTACTTGTATTACAGTGGAGTTATCAAGTAGGAAGCTGATCTGGAGATCAAGACAGTATTGTAGCCTGAAGATATACACTTGTAGTTAATCAGTATGCAGATGATATTTAAAGCAGTGGTAGTTGATGATATCAGTAAGTGAGAAAGTGGAGTTAAAATAGAGGAAAAAAGATCAAATAAAAGATACACTGACATTTAGTGCTCTAGGAAGAAGACATACAATCAAAGAATAATAAAGAGTGTAAATTAAAGTAGGAGGAAACATCAAACAAACATGATTTCAGAGAAACCAATAAAGGAAAATAATTCAACATTGCAGCAATATTCTATTGTATTGAATCCTGAAGAACAAACAGGAGAGTAAGACAATGAATTTTTGCTAAGTGTAGCAATAAGCAGATTATTGGTGACATCTGCACATACTGTTTCAGTGGTGTGAAAAAGAACATTCATTGAAGTGAATTGAGGAGAGAATGGGAAGTATGGACAGGGATTGTAGACCACAATGTTGAGAGGCTTTGCTGTGAAACAGAAAAGAGAATGGGAAAATAACACAATGGTGTGTGAAACAAGGGTAAATTTTTCTTTCAGCTTTTTCTTTTTAGACAGAGAATTATTAAAATTAAGCACTAGGGCTTAAATGTATTTCAATATAGTGATGCACATTCATATAGGACCGAGAATAATTCTGCGTTTGGATGGGTTGCTACCACAGATCTGTATTAGGCAAAACCAGGTCCTCTGGGAATAAAAGTAGACTAGCATGCTAGAAGTCTGGGTCTGTGTAGCCTTCCACTCCAGGGGCATCTCCAGGAAGTCACATGCTCATGTCTCCATAGAATCACTCCAGGGGAAATTCTGGGCAAGGGTCCTGCTGTGGTTGACACATCAGAAAAGACTCTTGTCTCCTAGACCAGGCTTTGGGTGAGTTGGGGAAAATATCTGAGGCCTGAGAAGTGCTTTCTTTGAGGACCTTGTCACAGAATGGCAGAGACTGCAGTATGGACAGTTCATAGAAAAATGTAAAGGTCAGCAATGAGTGGTAGAGGTGAAGGAGATTGTGTGTTGAGCCCCGTTCACTCTTTTATCTGTAATTTGAATTTAATGGCAGAAATTTCCCCTGTGACTAAATGTTGATCTTCTCCTTTAGAACTAAACAGAACTTCAAAGCACAATGATCAGAGAACCTATATTTAAGCTTTAGTTTTGGGATCTGGTACAAGTTAATCAACTTCTCTGACCCTTGTTTTTCTAGTGCATTCATTAGCAGTAATAATAATACTTTTCCACTAAGGTTTTTGTATCTCTAAATGAGATAGGACATGTAAAGGGCTAAGAACGGAGCCTGGAACATGAGCAAGCACTCAATAAATATTAGATTGTTTATTATTAAAGGACTAAAATAATTTTAAAGTGTCTGCCCATTATTTCTTTTATTGTCTATCTAGGATAACACGCAAAGCTTGTGCTGTTTACATTGCTTGTGTTTTTTAAATACCAATAAAGAGTCTAGAATGATCACAATGCTCAGCAAGCATTAGTTTTTCATTTCCTTCTCCTTTTCATTAAAATAGAACTAACACTTCTAACTGTAGATGTGGGAAGTAAGTGGCAAGGGGTTTATGTGATTCTACCAAAAACTAGTCAGTAAAACAAGAGCCATATAGATCATTGTCCGTCCTCTTCCCCCACTCACTCCTGAGCCCCTTCTTCTGAGTCCCAGCTCAAGGTCAATAGCAGATAGTTTCTTATCCTAGTGAGACTAGTCTATGGATCCCACAAGAAACAAGTCCAAAGGGCCAGCTTTTACTTAGCAGCTCAGATCCTTTAAGAGTATAGTATGCTCATGCCTGTTCCTCAGAGAGCAGCCTTTCCATCTTCCTGCCTGCGTGGAAGAGTATGGCAAGTGAAGTTCAATACTACATAGAAGGGAAGGACTCTCAATGTCCACTCCTTCTCCACCTTGACCCCCACATATACTTCTGAAGCCACAGAAGCTCCTGTCCTACTGCTGTGAGGAAAGTTTAGGCTCAACTCTCTCCATGGTCTACCACTATTATTTAGACAGAATTAAGCTAGTCAGCTGATGAGACAAGCTAGATATATGGACCCACCTGTAAAACATGCCGTCATTCAACCCCAGCTATACAGTACACTCATGTGTCTCATCTTGCTTTCCATATGTTCTTTGCTAACAGGTCTTGGATGGAAAAAGAAAAATGCTTCTTTTTGTCCTCTGATTACTCACGACACATCTGGTACTTTGTAGAAACTTAACAAATTTGAAGACACTTATCAACAAATTAATTAAACATGATCAACTTTTCCTTGGTTCATGAGATCTTAAGTAATCAAGGGCCTCATTTACTATCCTTGTCCCAAATTCTGGAAGGTCTGTGCTGGTCTCTGGGATTAGGGTGCTTAGATTGCCAGTGTAGTGTTTCTTTTGTGGCTGCTCATCACTCATAATCAATTTTCTTATTCTTTACTTTTTCTTACTGATTTTTACTACATGTGAATTCTACTAGTATATTGTCTTTTCATCTTTGGTTTATCTGAGGCTTGCTTTCACTAAATCCTTTACCGTAAGCATTAATGATAAGGTGCAAAGTCATCGAGACAGATCCACCGAATCCACTGTCTTGAACCCTACAACAGCCACTGCCGGGAAGCCACTGGTATTAAATGTTGGCATAAACTGCCTGAGGGATAGAAAGTTTTAGGTAATACAGACTTTGATCAACATATATAAATAGTATATATTAAAGTAGGTGCATAACTTTGGAATTATATAAATAGATTTCATGACAAATCTTTTGAGAGATAAGCAAACTCTTTTGAGAGTCAAGCAAACATTACTAAGTTTATAGGTAGTGCATGGGCATTTATTATATCTGAACTTTATTGAGTCTTTATTATTTGCCTGGTGCTTATCTAAGTGCTCTATCAATATTCCAAATGCATGCTCTTAACAACCCTGTGGTAGGTACTATTACTTTTATTTTAAAGAAGTGAGGAACTAAGCACAGTGATTATTAAGTAACTTGTTCAAAGTCATAAAACTAAGATTCAAACCCCAGAGCCTTTATTTTTAAAGCGATTTTTCTTTACAACTTCCCTAAACAGAGTCAAAGACAGAGAGATATAGGTAAAGAGAGACAGATATATAGGTAAAGAGAGACACTTATTATACAAGTGAAAGACCCTCAATCCAATCAGACTCGTTATTTTTCAAGTCAGCAAGGATGTTGGTATCCTTTAAGTCTGCAGCCTGCAGCTCCAGTTGTTGAAGTTTCAAATAAAATTTTCTGCAAAAATGAAAATATTCTACAACAGTTTTATCCAATCCAGTAGCCACTAGTCACATGTGGCTATTGAACATTTAAAATATGGTTAGTACAAGTAAGGTGAAATTGTAATTTAATTTAATCAATTTAAATTTAAATAGATGCATATGTCTAGGGGCTACCATACTGGACAGTACTGCACTAAATTATTGACTGAGAAATTTGGAGTGACTTTTTTCTGTCTTGTTTATTCGCAAGTGTCCAGAGCTCTCTGTCTTTTGTGTGTAGCTCTGGATTTTGTCTAGTGGCTTTGTTACTTTCTATGACCAAGGCTCCTATTTCATTTATTTAAAATAATTTCTTAAAGAAAGAGTTCTTAACCTGGGTCCATAGATGGTTTTCTAAAATATCTGAATTCACTTACTTTTTATGCAGAACTTTGCTTGTATATATGTGTGTGTGGTGTGTTGGGAGGAGTGTGTGTGTGTCTGTGTGTGTGTGTGTATGCATTCTTTTTTTTTTTTTATACTTTAAGTTCTAGGGTACATGTGCATAACGTGCAGGTTTGTTACATAAGTATACTTGTGCCATGTTGGTGTGCTACACCCATCAACTCGTCAGCACCCATCAATTCGTCATTTATATCAGGTATAACTCCCAATGCAATCCCTCCCCCCTCCCCCCTCCCCATGATAGGCCCCGATGTGTGATGTTCCCCTTTCCGAGTCCAAGTGATGTCATTGTTCGGTTCCCACCTATGAGTGAGAACATGCGGTGTTTGGTTTTCTGTTCTTGTGATAGTTTGCTAAGAATGATGGTTTCCAGCTGCATCCATGTCCCTACAAAGGATGCAAACTCATCCTTTTTTATGGCTGCATAATATTCCATGGTGTATATGTGCCACATTTTCTTAATCCAGTCTTAACTGGGAGACCCTTTCTGAGATTCTCAGAAGAGTTATGATAAATACAAATTTCAGAGCCACTATAGCACTACTCTTTCTTCTAGTCCTGAACCTTCTGTCAGCTGTGGTTAGACTGGCCTGAAAAGGTGATTAACTCAGCTGCACATTTGGATATATGTTCTTAAGACGACACCAAAAAATTGAAATGGAAGAGAACTGATTGTGTGGCACCAAGATTTTAATCTGATCTTTTTCACTGCAAGTAGTAGACATTAATATCTGTGATTCCCCACAGATTTAACTAGGCCTTACTTGGAGTTACAGTGAGAAAGGTAGCTGCTGCTAACTCAAGATGACGTTTATTAGAATGGCCACATAGGAGTATGGAAGGAAGAGAATGGGTCTTCTCTAAGGAGAAACAGGAAAAATCTTCTTGATGAGTTTTAACACCCAGGACACTGACTTCAGTAATCTGAACCATGTTTGAACCTGTCTTTTGGGAAATTCTCCATGGATGGATTTAATCTGGCTGAACCATATAGTAGTTGTAAAACTCTTTGCAAGTGCTGGAGATCATTCTGCTTCTTAATGAAGAGAAAAGTAAATCTCAAAATTCCTTTCTAGATGCACCTTAGGACAGAGAAATCTAATTGCATGGAAGAACATACTGAAGAAAAAGGCCTGAATAAATGAGAATGACAATGGGAAGACTTTGGATATTTCTGAAAAGGGACTAAAGCAACTCTTCTGTGGCTCCTGGGTATCTGTTTTCTATTGCTGCCATAAGAAGTTACTACAAACTTAGTGGCTTAAAATAATATATATTTATTTTTAACCGTTCGTTAGATCAGAAGTCCAAAATGGGTCTCACTGGGCTAAAACCAATATTTAAGGCATTCGTTTCTGCAATATTTTCTGTAGACTTAGGGGAAAATTCTGTTCACTTACCTTTTCCATCTTCTAAAGGCCGCTAATATTCCTTGTCTTCTGGTTCCCTTCCTTCATCTTCAATGTCAATAATTCATGTCCAGTCCTGCTCATGCTGCCATCTTTCTGGTTCTCTGCAGTTGACAAAGGTTATTCATTTTTAAGTACTACTGTGATTTGATTTGGCCTACCTGGACAATGTAGGATAAACTCTACATCTCAAGGTTCTTAATTTTTAACTACATATGAACATTCTCTTTTGACATGCAAAGTAGCTTGTCGATAGTTTTCAAGGATTCAGATGAGGACATCTTTGAGGGTATTATTCTTCCTACCACAGTAGGTCTTTTTTAAGTTCCTTGGGAGCCAAGGTGACTTCTTCCTCCCTCACTTGCTGCAGGCTCAGATCCCTTTAGTACTCACAGACTCTTAGGGATACAGAAGGTCAGAGCTTTAAATTTCTTAAAATGTGTCTTTCCTCTTCCATCTCACATCACACAAGTGTCAAAGAGGGAAGTGATTGAGAAATTGAGTACTGAAGAGGGAAATGATCATATGAAAATCAAAACAATTTAAGATCACAACCAAGATGCACACACATACATCCATATGTTTATATCTGCACATCTGTGTTTATGAACCACCCTCATATTAGGATTGTGGTTATGTTCTTCATGGTTATTGGTGTTAGTGTTTATTATATACGTAAATACACAATGCCAAATTCTTCCCTAGTATTGCAGTCTGCAAGACAGGTAGCTTCTTGATATTTCTGAATTGCATATGTCCCTACTATGTGCAGATGTTGACTGGAGGTTTTTTGTTTCTCTTCCTCCTAAATATTTTAAAATTTTGTGCTTAGTAGCAGCATTCTTGCTTCATGAAGCAGGGGATACTGGTTTCTGTATCAAACTGAACATGGGTGTGCACGAATAATATTTAAGTTACTTCCTCTTACAGCTACCATCTCAATACTTATTGCTACTGATTCCAGTTGAAGGCTATTTGACTTACTGAGCTCTTCTCTTTTACCCTAGTCAAACCTCTATTCCATTATGTCACCACGCAGCCAAACTACTGAGAACCACCAGAGCTTCTTCACACTGACTGGGATTCCAGGAATGCCAGAGAAAGACTTATGGATGGCCTTGCCCCTCTGTCTTCTTTACAGCACCACGATCTTGGGAAATGTCACCATCCTTGTTGTCCTCAAAGTTGAGCAAAGTCTCCATGAGCCCATGTATTATTTTCTAGCCATGTTAGCTGCCACTGACCTCAGCCTTTCACTGTCTTCCATGCCTACCATGGTCAGTGTTCACTGGTTCAACTGGTATTCAATAACTTTTAGTGGCTGCCTTATTCAGATGTTCTTCATCCACACATTTAGGGGAGTAGAATCAGGTGTTCTCGTGGCCATGGCCTTTGATTGCTCTGTGGCCATCGGCTTTCTTTTGCACTATGCTACCATTCTCACTCATAGTGTCATCAGCAAGATTGCAGCAGCAGTCTTGCTACGGAGTGTGGGGACTCTGCTCCCTGTGCCTTTGCTCATCAAAAGGTTACCTTTCTGTCACTCCAGTGTCCTCTCCCATGCAACTGCCTCCATCAGGATGCCATGAGGCTTGCCTGTGCTGACACCAGTGTCAATAGCATCTATGGCCTGCTGGCTGTGATCTTCATCATTGTATTAGATGTCTTGATACTTTTGGCCTCTTACATTCTAATCCTCCACGCAGTATTGAACATTGCTTCCCAGGAAGAGAGGCTCAAGGCTCTCAACACTTGCCTCTCTCACATCTGTGCAGTGCTGCTTTTCTATGTACCTCTGATGTGTATGACCCTAATTAATCGCTATGGGAAGCATTTGTCACCACTAATACACACATTCATGGCCAATATCTACCTGCTTTTCCCTCCTGTGCTCAATCCCATTGTGTACAGTGTTACAACCAAGCAGATCCGATGGCGGATTGTCCAGGCCTTTTGTGGGGCTAGGGTTAGCCCTTAATGGCATCTACTATTTCCACGTAAATGCAATTAAGTTAGAGAAAAGTATCAAACACAGCACTATCCAATAGAAATTCCCACAGAAGTGGATATTTTCTATTTCTCTGCTGTTTAGTAACTAGTAGCCATACATGGTTATCAATTGCTTGAAATTTTGCTAGTGCAAGCTGAGGAACTGAATTTTAAATGTACTTAATTTTAGTTGATTTAAGTGTAACTTTAAGTTGTAATATGTAACTAGTAGCTGCTGTATTGAACAGTACAAATATAATTGGTTGTGAAATGAAATTGTATAATGGTTTTGATGAGAGCAATAATTTATTTTAGCTTGATAAAACATAAACTTTTATACTTTAAAATTGTATATAAGAAATTTTCAAACATTTATGTACAATAAAATTTACTCACCTTGGCATATCGTTTTACAAGTTTTGACAAATGCATTGTGTTACCACCACCGAAACAAAGGTACAGAACAATTTTATCACTTCCCCAGATTTCTTTATGCTGCCCATTTGTGGTCAACCACTGTATTGTCACCCACCAGAGGGCAAGCATTGACCGGCAAGCATTGATTGGCTCTCCCTCCCTATAACAATTCTTTTTCCAGAGTGTCATGCAAATGAAACCTTGTATTATAGTCTTTTGTGTCTAGCTTCTTAATAAAATGCTTTTGAGATTCACCCATGTTATTGCATGTATTGGTAGTTTATTCCTGTTTATTGCTGAATAGTTTTCTGTTGAATGTCATTTTTTAATAACTTTTTTTGAGAAATCTGTCCAGACTGCTCTTACTCCACTAGAATTACTCTGGTATTCAGTGATGAACACAGAACATTTATTTTCTTTTGCCTTTATTTGTGTATTTATTTATACATTTTATAACATAAGGTGTACATATTTAAGGGGTTGGAATCAGAAAAGAAAAAATATTAAAAATAAATAGCATGTGCAGAGTTTGAGAAAATGGTGCATTCAGTGAGTTGGAAAAATAAGAAATTTCACATAAGCTTTAGAACTCAAACTCAGCCTCACTTCTGTTCAGAGGACTTTTCTGACTTGTGCTTAATATATACCCCATATGAACAGGGTCTCTTTTATCCCACTTCATCACAACCCAAGGGTGTAATGTAGTTTAGACCATATGGTGGACACTTAATATATATTTTTGAATTAATGAATTAATGAGAGCTATATTAAGATTGATGTAATACTTCCTATTCTTTCTGTTCTTATTTAATATTCATAAATCTTATCTGAAAATTTCACAGTCACTCATCTTCGCTAATAGGAACCAGGAAAAGGGGGTGGTGTTTACTTATGCATCTGAGCATTACCTGATGTGTAACTTTATAAAGTTACTTGATCTTCCTTGATACTGAGATAAGCATCCTTACTCAGTGTGACTCATACATATATAGTGAGAATATATTTGGAAAATGTTTCAGGAAGTACAAAAAGGGCCGGGCGCAGTGGCTCATGCCTGTAATCCCAGCACTTTGGGAAGCCAAGGTGGGTGGATCATGTGGTTAGGAGTCTGAGACCAGCCTGGCCAACATGGTGAAACCCTGTCTTAAGTAAAAATACAAAAATTAGCCAGGTGTGGTGGCAGGTGCCTATAATCCCAGCTACTAGGGAGGCTGAGGCAGGAGAATAGCTTGAACCCAGGAGGTGGAGATCGCGCCACTGCACTCAGTCTGGGTGGCAGAGCGAGACTCTGTCTTGAGGTGGGGGAAAGTATAAAAAGCCAGGGTAGATTAGATATAATCAGGATTATTAATTGACTGTCTACTGTGAATAGTTGCATTCCAGACTAAACTAAGCTTAAACCATATGTGGGCACACAGTTGGAAATCAATCTATGAAATTGACAGATTAAGGAAGATGAATTTAAACCATAGTCCCTGAAGACCCGAATGGAAACAATTGACATTAGAAGGTAGTTTAGCATGATGGTTAAGGTGAAAAGCTTTGAAATAAGACTTATTTCAAAATTTTGAGTACCATTTCTGAAATAGGCTTGAGTACCATTTCTGCAACTTGCTAACTTTTAGACAGCAAAGTTATTAAAAAATCTCTCTGAGCTTCAATTTCCTCAGCTGTGAAATAATAGGTAATAATACTTAACTCATAAGGTTGATTAAGACAATGCATTTGAACGATATAGTTTCTGGAACATATTATGTGTTCATCAAATGTTAGGTTACTTATGTGTAGAAGGTAGATGGCTCCAGATATGACTTGAATGGGAAGGGTTCTTAGGAGGAGTTCCTGTGTAAGAGGAGGGATGTATGAACGGCCAGGAGGGTAATGGGACCTCTTAGGAAGAGGATATATTGAAAACAGAGAACAATGGGATGACTCTTTCTGCTCTCCTAATCCAGCTCTGACATTCAGGGAGCCTTCCTGGCTGAGAGTCCTTAGCCTAAGGCTGAGTGAAGAGGAATGGTTATAGTTATTTGACCCAGGCAGGCAGTTTTTGCAGATATCCATTACTGTCAGCCTCCAGGGCTAGGGCTCTTCTCCCAGCCCCTGATGGATGGAGTTTGCTTGGGCCTGGGAGCAGGGTTTGAAGGTAAGTCTTGGAGATATGTCTGAGTTGCAGATGGGTTCCATCACTCTTACTTGAACCAGAATGCTTACTAATCAAGAATGCTCCCTGTTGCCTGGGGACTCTACTAGGCTGCCTATAAAGCCCTCACGTTTGGAAGCTGGTTTAGTCCCTGATCTGTTATGGGACTGAAGAGAAGTTGGTAGTGTTTCCTTTGATGTGACCAGGTAAGGTGGGAGTGCAAATGTGGGGAAAAAAACTGAAGGGGAGGGAGTTTTTAAAAATGAGGGATGGTAAGATAAGGAGAGGAAGAAGATAAAGCAATAAATTGATGGGAACTACAAGTAAGATGGGATGAAGAAAGGGAGGGGTATAACAGATACTGGAAGAAATTGAGATAGGGAAAGAGAAGATAGGAGAAGAAAGAAGAGATAAAGGCAAAAGATGATAGGACTCAAAACTCCCTTTCTGTGGCCATAATTTTTTGGTAATGAGTCAATGATGGTAAATGAAACTTTCTGTTTTTCCCGATCCTGCTTTAGTAACTGGCATTGAGATATTAAAAACATGCTTGCCCAAACTTTCAAGAAACTCAAACTTCTGGCAGAATAAGAACATGGTACTCGCATACATAAATTACCAATATCAGCTGTGCCTCATTATTAAGCACCAGGTGAAAGGTCCAAGCAAAATGTGGGGCAAAGATTGAAGCAGAGGGTAGTTTTAGCTTAATATGTCATGGAACTTTCAGGATATATTCTGAATTGTGGAGGAAATATAATTCAGTGTTAACAAATTAACAGAAGGTAGGGGTTGGTAAATGATGAGGATGGGTCTGTAACATTACGGATGCCGGAAAATAGGGATGGTGATCTTTGGGTCACTCCGTTACTGAGTTGAGTGAGTGTTATTCAAATAATTTCACCTGGTCTTCTGTATATGAATGGGCAGATGCTACCTTCTTCCTGGCCAGTCAGATGGAGACTTGTACCTGAAGAGAGAAAGCACTTACATATTGTTCTGGTTAGCTGGCAATGTTGAGAAAAACTTGATAAATTTAGGAACTGAACTTTGACCTACCACTGGCTCCAGAGTGTATGACCTCACAGAGAGAAAGCCCTCTGCTTCTTCTTCTGTCTCCATTCCACAGGGAAAATTTCCCCAGCAGCAAACTGAGTCACTGTCTCCTCTCCTCTTGCCCCCCTTTGCGTTATCCAGTGTCATTTCTTCTTTGCCTTTATGAGATATCATTCAAAGAACAGAGGACAACTGACATCTGCTTTATAAGCATCTCATCGCTTAGTTACTTTTGCACCCCCAAATGCCCCTTGCATTCATCAGCACATGAAGACAAAAACAATACAAACATATGTAGAATTTTACACATAATTTTAAAAACACTTGGACTCCACAAACATTCTTATTTAGATGAGTCATGAGAATAGTTCTCTATTTTGCTTATTTCTCATCTTCATCCCTCCTATACATCATATACAAATATAAGAGGACATTAAAAATTTTTGTATTTTAAAAGAAGGAAATTATAACATTCAGCTCTCCAAATTGTCTCATTAGCCTGGCCTTTCTGATCATCAGAAGTTTAGTAAAAAATAATAGACTTTGGAGTTAGTAACTTTGGTTTTGAATTTGAATCTGTATTTTAACTATTTTAGTCTAGATATACTATTTAACCTTCCTGGGTCCATTTCCTGTCTTTAAAACAGAAGAGAAATAACTACCTTAAATTTACAATTGTATATAAAATGACTAATTAAATGTATGATATATATAAAGAATCTTAATTATTTTTCTTTCCTCATAGTTCAGTGTCTTCAACCAACCATGGCAATATTCAATAACACCACTTCGTCTTCCTCAAATTTCCTCCTCACTGCATTCCCTGGGCTGGAACGTGCTCATGTCTGGATCTCCATTCCAGTATGCTGTCTCTACACCATTGCCCTCTTGGGAAACGGTATGATCTTTCTTGTCATCATTACTAAGCGGAGACTCCACAAGCCCATGTATTATTTCCTCTCCATGCTGGCAGCTGTTGATCTATGCCTGACCATTACGACCCTTCCCACTGTGCTTGGTGTTCTCTGGTTTCATGCACGGGAGATCAGCTTTAAAGCTTGCTTCATTCAAATGTTCTTTGTGCATGCCTTCTCCTTGCTGGAGTCCTCGGTGCTGGTAACCATGGCCTTTGACCGCTTCGTGGCTATCTGTAACCCACTGAACTATGCTGCCACCCTCACGGACAGGATGATCCTGGTGATAGCGCTGGTCATCTGCATTAGACCAGTAGTTTTCTTACTTCCCATTGTAGTAGCCATAAACACTGCATCTTTTCATGGGGGTCACGAGCTTTCCCATCCATTTTGCTACCACCCAGAAGTGATCAAATACACCTATTCCAAACCTTGGATCAGCAGTTTTTGGGGATTGTTTCTTCAGCTATACCTGAATGGCACTGACGTATTGTTTATTCTTTTCTCCTATGTCCTGATCCTCCGTACTGTTCTGAGCATTGTGGCCCGAAAGAAGCAACAAAAAGCTCTCAGCACTTGTGTCTGTCACATCTGTGCGGTCACTGTTTTCTATGTGCCAATGATCAGCCTCTCTTTGGCACACCGCCTCTTCCACTCTACCCCAAGGGTGCTCTGTAGCACTTTGGCCAATATTTATCTGCTCTTACCACCTGTGCTGAACCCTATCATTTACAGCTTGAAGACCAAGACAATCCGCCAGGCTATGTTCCAGCTGCTCCAATCCAAGGGTTCATGGGGTCCTAATGTGAGGGGTCTTAGAGGAAGATGGGATTGAAGGTAGGAAATTGTCAGGACTTGAATTATGCTTAGGAAAGAAAGGGACTTGGGGCAGTCTTATCCATAGGCATTCTGGTTCCTGAGTCAATTCCAACTGAATTTTAGGAGTGGGAAGAAGACAGTAGTTTTCCCCTGAGCTTATCAAAGAGTTTTATTTTTTAATACCATAATTTAAAACCAAATTAATTGAGTATATGTCCCTGAACCATTTTAGACAATGACATGACTCATGTGTATATAAAAGCAAAATAAAGTCACTTTAATATAGTGGAACAATTAAATTATCTCCTTTAAAACAATAGTTTTTAGAACAGAAGTAAATTATAATTTTATTTTCACATCCAGCTGAACAATTTTTTTTTTCCCTGAGGTGACAGTTCCAGTGAGGCAATAAATGTTGTTACTTGAGCTGGTAAAAGGAGAAGTTACATATGCTCACAAAGACACAGATGTAGAAAGTTACAATTAAAAACTTTAGGAAAATCTTACACGTCGGTTTCAGTTCCTGGTGTCACTTCTAGAGAGCGCTGTATCCTTACAAATATACTCTCTATACGTCTATCTTTAATCCCTCTTCCTCTTAGTAGAAGTGATACTTTTCAATTTTAATTAGTACTTTGTATACCTCCAATCCATCCAATATATAAAATTACACATTGACTTTCATTATTTTCTCATTGCCTATATATTCTAATATAGTTCTAATCCTGAGTCCACAGTTACTCCGCTGCTGACTCTCAGAGCTGCAGCTTTTTTCTATTTGCTCTTGTTTCTTGGGTTGTTAATTGTCTACCCAGCTATTAACCGCTTCTACCCTCTGGTATACTCATCACTCTAGGATTGCACAGTAGCTTTGATGCTTTTAATAGGGAATTTCTAGATTGCCTTTATTGACAACATTTGTTTTGTGAAGAAGTAAACTCAGGTGCAGAGTTGTTAGGGAGCTGGAGATAATTCTTCAATTTTTTTTTCTACAGTTTTGACCATTTCATCCGACCTAGGATAACTCACGTTTGAGCATTGTGAACCAAGCAGGTACTCTGATTTGAGCCACCTGCCTCCTCCCCTTATATCACCTTCCTATTCCTTGGCAGATAGGGAACACCAGCCCTAGTCTGGTTTCTTGACCTCAGTTTTCTTTCAAGCTATGTTGTTCAGCTCAAGCACTGACAACTTTGTGATTTTGCTTTGCTTGGGCTCCAATCCCCTTTACCAACAATAATCACATATCATTTATAATTAAAATTATTTGCATGAGTTTCCTTTTATGCATTATATTCAGGTAATTGAGATTACATAAGAGCGTGTGGCAGGACTCACACATTTTTTAGGTGAGGAAAAACAAGTGAATGACCATCCTATAAAGTAATGCAATTATAAATAAAATTCAGTTTTTCAAACTCCAAGTCCCTCATTGTAGCTAAAATGTTTCTTGGCCTTGTGCACTCAGAAGGAAGTCTTTATATTCTATTATACCACAATTCAGTATTTTACCTTTCACGTTTTTGTTCTTACACTGCTGCCAAATAAATGTCTCTTTGGTCTGTCCTCATCAAAAGGAAAAAATACAACTATTATTCAAAAGTGCAAGAACCCAAAGATATATCTAGTTTCTAGACATCTGACACCATACAATTTCCCTCAGAGAGTATCATACTATGGCAGAGTCTCTGACCCTGAAATTGACTTGTGGCAGAGCAGACATCCCAGAACACACACTAATTTAACCATCCAAACTTTTCTGCGTCAGTTATTTCAGATGTCTCTGGCTTTACAATTGCTTCTTTTGAAGACTTTTCTAAAAGTTTACCCTGGTAGATCGATAATTTTCTATTCGCAATGGAGAAGTTTCCAAACATCTGGAAAAACAATAATTTTTTTTCTTTCCTACGTTTGGTTTCAATATTTACTGGCTAAAAAACATGACAGAAACTTGTGTGAACATATTTTTTGGACCATAATTTATTTATTTCACACTTTTCACTTCAGAAATATTGCTATGTTTGAATGCAGGGTAATACCTCAAGCGATATGTGGCTCTTTTGAAGTATACAATATAATTGAATTCCAGAGGTTTTTAGATGAACAATTGTAAAAATGTGTGATTTTCTTCCAGTTTTATGACAGTCATAAAATAGTCTTCTATATGTGTGTTGATCTTCTATTACTCAAAAACGTAGTTTTTATACCTGACTAAAAATGCAACCTTTTCACTCAACACCAAAAAAATTTCATCAATGTACTCCATCCCTATGGTAATTGTCAATAGGCTATGAATTTGTGTTTTGTTATTTTAAGCAATGTATTTTATATATTTGGAATTTTTCTGATTATGAGTGTCATATATATCATTAAAATGTGTGAATGTATTGAGAAATAGAAAAAAATATTTAAAATCTAATAACAATTATTTGCAATCCTACGGAGAAATTATATAATATAGTCATGTGCCCCGTAATGACCTTTCAGTCAACAGTGGGCCTCATATGCCACAGCAGTTCCGTAAGATTATAATACCAGTATTTTTTCTGTACCTTGTCTATGTTTAAACAAACATAAATACTTACCATTGTGTTACAGTTACCTCAGTATTTAGTAAAGTAAAATGCTGCACAGTTTTGTAGTCTAGGAGCAATAGGCTATTTCACAGATAGGTAGTAGGCTATACCCTCTAGGTTTACGTAAATACGCTATGTGATAATCACACAATGATGCATTTCTCAGAAAAAAAAACCCTTATTAAGTGACTCATAACTGTATATAACCTAATCTTTTTTTTAATAAACAAACACATGGGCATACATGTGTTCTGATATTTCTTGATACATTTATAAATTAAGATAATGGTTTATATGCAAATGTATGTCTTAAATATTTACTTGCTATTATTCATTATTCTCTATTAAATTATATTTTGTATTAGATTTTAACTTCTAGGAAGCTTTGCTTTCATTATCCATCAAAATAGGCCTGTTGTCATTCTTTTACATATGCTTCCTTAGGTGTATGATTAAAATTACCATATTTTGCTAATTTAATTACTTATTTACTTGTTTTCTTCACCACCTGAACTCCATGATAGTAGGCCTGTGTCTTATGTTTAACTTAATCTTTAACAATCAATACAGGGTTTAGCAAACACCACTTAGTTGTTGATGCTGTGTTGCACTGGTGAATAACATGTCATCATCTTTGTATGTGATGGTTTTTGCTACTATTTCCTATTACTTAACACTTCAGTAACCCTTGATGTATTTTCTTATAAATATATATTGATTCTATCTCTGATTATCTTTATTGATTTCCAGAAATATAAATTATTAAATTTAGAAGGAGGCAAAATAACTGTTGGTCTCCTTGTGTTGGCCAACTGTAGTGGCTGAAGCTGTGGGCTCTGGAATCATACAGACTGGGCTTAGATTTAAGTTCCTAACACTTTATTGCTCTATATGCTTAGAAAAGTCATTAAACTTCATAAGTCTTTAACTTCCTAACCCACAGAAGAAGAGGAAGTAATAAAATCTACCTTTCCAGGTTCTTGCAAAAGTAAATACTGTTGGCCGGGCGCGGTGGCTCAAGCCTGTAATCCCAGCACTTTGGGAGGCCGAGACGGGCGGATCACTAGGTCAGGAGATCGAGACCATCCTGGCTAACACGGTGAAACCCCGTCTCTACTAAAAAAAATACAAAAAACTAGCAGGGCGTGGTGGCAGGCGCCTGTAGTCCCAGCTACTCGGGAGGCTGAGGCGAGAGAATGGCGTAAACCCGGGAGGCGGAGCTTGCAGTGAGCTGAGATCCGGGCACTGCACTCCAGCCTGGGCGACAGAACGAGACTCCGTCTCAAAAAAAAAAAAAAAAAAAAAAAGTAAATATTGTTAATTCCGGTAAACATATAGCCCAATGCCTAGTACCTGGTCAGCACTAAGCATTTTATTGTCACTATTTTCTAAATTTTGACCTCCAATGTTATTCAGATAACTAATTGTTTTTCAATAAATACATCTAATGCTGTTTGTTCTCGTATTGCTGCCAAATAAATATATTTTTGGTTCTACCCTCATCAAAAGGAAAAAAAAATACAACTATTATTCAAAAGTGCAAGAATTCCAAGATATATCTAGTTTCTAGCATCTGACCCCAAACAAGGATTAAGGTCAAAAGACTTTATTTTAGACAGACAGCCTGTTGGCAAACCCAGAATAAAACCACAACCATAAGGATTATTTGTAAGAGACTTTGTTGCTTTTTTCTTTTCACTTTTCCATTGTAGTTACATTGTAGTTATTTAATCAGAAAATTTTTCCCATCCATACATGATTTGTTTGCTTGTATTTCAGTAGATTTTAAAATTATCTTTGTACTTAATTCTTAATTTAATTTTTGTGGGTGATAAAAATCACATGCACACAAATATGAAATGTTGTACAGGTTTTCATTTTTCCTCCTTGTATTATTTGACTACTCAATCCATTTTATATAAAGTTCTGTTATTTCTTGATTATAGGTCACATTTTCAGATCTTATATGATATATATTACAGTGTGGTTATTCTGTTTTTTTGTTCTCATTGATTTGTTGAGTAAACTGCACAATTTTACAGCTGTTTAATAAATCTATTATATTAAGCTTTATTATAGTTTGTAATGTATTTATTTATTTATTTTTTTTTTCAAAGCCAAGCGGCAAGGATCTTTTTTTTTTTTTTTTTTTTTTTTTTTTTTTTTTTATTATACTTTAAGTTCTAGGGTACATGTGCATAACGTGCAGGTTTGTTACATATGTATACTTATGCCATGTTGGTGTGCTGCACCCATCAACTCGTCAGCACCCATCAATTCATCATTTATATCATGTATAACTCCCCAATGCAATCCCTCCCTCCTCCCCCCTCCCCCCTCCCCATGATAGACCCCAGTGTGTGATGTTCCCCTTCCCGAGTCCAAGTGATCTCATTGTTCAGTTCCCACCTATGAGTGAGAACATGCGGTGTTTGGTTTTCTGTTCTTGTGATAGTTTGCTAAGAATGATGGTTTCCAGCTGCATCCATGTCCCTACAAAGGATGCAAACTCATCCTTTTTTATGGCTGCATAGTATTCCATGGTGTATATGTGCCACATTTTCTTAATCCAGTCTGTCACAGATGGACATTTGGGTTGATTCCAAGTCTTTGCTATTGTGAATAGTGCCGCAATAAACATACGTGTACATGTGTCTTTGTAGTAGACTAATTTATAATCCTTTGGGTATATACCCAGTAGTGGGATGGCTGGGTCATATGGTACATCTAGTTCTAGATCCTTGAGGAATTGCCATACTCTTTTCCATAATGGTTGAACTAGTTTACAATCCCACCAACAGTGTAAAAGTGTTCCTATTTCTCCACATCCTCTCCAACACCTGTTGTTTCCTGACTTCTTAATGATTGCCATTCTAACTGGTGTGAGATGGTATCTCATTGTGGTTTTGATTTGCATTTCTCTGATGGCCAGTGATGATGAGCATTTTTTCATGTGTCTGTTGGCTGTATGAATATCTTCTTTTGAGAAATGTCTGTTCATATCCTTTCCCCACTTTTTGATGGGGTTGTTTGTTTTTTTCTCGTATATTTGTTTGAGTTCTTTGTAGATTCTGGATATTAGCCCTTTGTCAGATGAGTAGGTTGCAAAAATTTTCTCCCATTCTGTAGGTTGCCTGTTCACTCTGATGGTAGTTTCTTTTGCTGTGCAAAAGCTCTTTAGTTTAATTAGATCCCATTTGTCAATTTTGGCTTTTGCTGCCGTTGCTTTTGGTGTTTTAGACATGAAGTCCTTGCCCATGCCTATGTCCTGAATGGTACTACCTAGATTTTCTTCTAGGGTTTTTATGGTATTAGGTCTAACATTTAAGTCTCTAATCCATCTTGAATTAATCTTCGTATAAGGGGTAAGGAAAGGATCCAGTTTCAGCTTTCTACTTATGGCTAGCCAATTTTCCCAGCACCATTTATTAAATAGGGAATCCTTTCCCCATTTCTTGTTTCTCTCAGGTTTGTCAAAGATCAGATGGCTGTAGATGTGTGGTATTATTTCTGAGGACTCTGTTCTGTTCCATTGGTCTATATCTCTGTTTTGGTACCAGTACCATGCTGTTTTGGTTACTGTAGCCTTGTAGTATAGTTTGAAGTCAGGTAGCGTGACGCCTCCAGCTTTGTCCTTTTGACTTAGGATTGTCTTGGCAATGCGGGCTCTTTTTTGGTTCCATATGAACTTTAAAGCAGTTTTTTCCAATTCTGTGAAGAAAGTCATTGGTAGCTTGATGGGGATGGCATTGAATCTATAAATAACCTTGGGGAGTATGGCCATTTTCACGATATTGATTCTTCCTATCCATGAGCATGGTATGTTCTTCCATTTGTTTGTGTCCTCTTTGATTTCACTGAGCAGTGGTTTGTAGTTCTCCTTGAAGAGGTCCTTTACATCCCTGGATTCAAGTAAAGCACTCCTCAGCAAATGTAAAAGAACAGAAATTATAACAAACTGTCTCTCAGACCACAGTGCAATCAAACTAGAACTCAGGACTAAGAAACTCAATCAAAACCGCTCAACTACATGGAAACTGAACAACCTGCTCCTGAATGACTACTGGGTACATAACGAAATGAAAGCGGAAATAAAGATGTTCTTTGAAACCAATGAGAACAAAGATACAACATACCAGAATCTCTGGGACACATTTAAAGCAGTGTGTAGAGGGAAATTTATAGCACTAAATGCCCACAAGAGAAAGCAGGAAAGATCTAAAATTGACACTCTAACATCACAATTAAAAGAACTAGAGAGGCAAGAGCAATCACATTCAAAAGCTAGCAGAAGGCAAGAAATAACTAAGATCAGAGCAGAACTGAAGGAGATAGAGACACAAAAAACCCTCCAAAAAATCAATGAATCCAGGAGTTGGTTTTTTGAAAAGATCAACAAAATTGACAGACCGCTAGCAAGGCTAATAAAGAAAAAAAGAGAGAGGAATCAAATAGATGCAATAAAAAATGATAAAGGGGATATCACCACTGACCCCACAGAAATACAAACTACCATCAGAGAATAATGTATTTATTTTAACTGTATGTTCTTCGGTTTACTTTTATATCTCTGTTTTTAGAATTATTTTACTAATTACAAAAGAAATGTTACTGGAAACTTAATTAGAAACTTATTAAACCTGCTGGATAATTGAGAGAAACAGACAATATGTAGCCTACTGACTCTTCCCAGAAATACTTATTGACATTTTATGACTTGAGTCATTTCCATCAAGTACAGATTTGAATTTCTGAGTTGAGGAGAAAAACTAAAAATTTTGTTGTTTATTTCATGAAAATATGTTTCCATTTTCTTGTGGTTGAGCAGAATATGAACTGTTTTTCAGGACAGCTTCATTGACTTGAAATTTATAGTTACTCCCTATTTATTTTGGCAATAGGTTTTCTATCATGTCAGATGTTTGGTGTGTTTGTAATTTATCAACATATGCTGAGTTGTTAAAGACTTTTTGTTGTTGTTTTGATTTGTTTTTCAAACATTGGGAAATGTGTTAGACTACTAGTCAGATGCAATTTTTTATACATTGTACAAGCGCTAGAGACATGCTAATAAATTTGATTAATGCAATTCCTCTGAGGAAACAAAATACAAAAGAGAAACAGACATGCAATTAACAATTATGACATAAATGGAGAATGTTTGAGGTCACAGAAAAAGACCTGAATAATGCAGTCGGAGGAGATAAGCAAGATTGTCCCTCCCTTCTCCATGAAGCTGTGGGAAATCTACTCAGGATCAACAATCAAACAATAAAGATTCACCTAAATTCACCTGGGAACATAGAATATATAAGATTATTTTGCCATATAAAATATGTAAGACGACTTCAACCTTCTTCAAAATGGTTCTTTGAAACAGAAACAATAGTAATTACTTGTGGGCTCAACTTAGGTAGTAAAACATTGATATATATTAATAATAGTTTTCTACTAATTCATAGCAGAAAGTTGTTAAGGTTTGACTTATTCTAAATTTTATGTTTTATATCTTTGTCTACTACTAAGTAACCACAAATAAAAGATAGACAAGAAACAAATGAATTTTATAGAAAATAATTTGAGGTATCTAAATATCTTTAGTTGGCTATTTTCTTTTAAAAATATGAAACTATAACCATGCATATTGTGTTATATTGAATATTATATTTTTATTTTATGCTAGCTTAAAATTATTTCTAAGCTTTTAGTGAAATTGAAACATTAGATAGTAATTTAAAATATCAAATGCCTAAACAACCATAAGAACCATTATTTTAGAACATATATTTTATAACAGCTAATCAAGAATATCAGTACTTTAAAAAATACTGTATTTTAAAATATTTTTTCCTATTTCTTACCAAGAGCACAATCATCCTTCTGTTCTTTTAGTTAACTGTGGCTTATGGAATCTTGCCATAATATAGAAAAAAATTGTTTTTTATTAAGGGATGTTAAGAGATAGTTTATTGCTGTAATTCAAGGCTGTGAAAATGATAAGGTAAAATAATTACTGGTTCTACCTATTTCACTGTTAAGGAAGGCACAAAGGGAGAGGATTGCTAACCAACTCATACTTGACAATAGACTTCTTTCACTTAAATGGGAAATCAACAATTCACACAAAATTTGACTGAATGCTCCTCAACAAATACCATGTGTCTGAAAGTCACCTGAAAAGAAAACCAGCAACTGGATTGGGGTGATAATCCTTTAATCTTCAGTGCCTTGCTATTCCTTGTCTGCAAAGGAGTGCAATCCCTGCTTTCACATATACTTATCCTTGTCCTATAAATTGTGTAACTAAAATGCTGTATCAGTGTGTTGAGTCATGATTTCAATAACTTTCTAAAACTGTCAAATACATACTTATCAACATCTATGTCAGTCCTACTTACAGAGCTCTTAAAGAGGTTATATGCTGTACTGACTATAGTCATCCCTTGTTATCCATAGGAAATTGGTTCCAGGACCCCAGGGATGCCAAAATCTGAAGATGTTCAGTCTCATATAAAATGGTGTAGTGTATGCATCTTACCTACACATATCCTCCCATATACCTGAAATTATCTCTAGAATATTTATAATGCCAAATACAACAAAACTACTATGTAAATAGTTGTTATACTGTATTGTTTAGAGAATAATAACGAAAAAATTGTCTACATGTTCAGCATAGATGCAATCAATCATACTTTTTTTCTGACTATTTTTTATCTCCACATGTGAAACCTATGGGTAAGAAAGGCCATCTGTATATGAATAATTAAGAAATATAATGATAAATCATTGATAATACTTTGCTTAGAAAGGTGTTTTCTCTCCTGATCCTGGCTGATCTTGTACCACGTTTACTGACACTGTTGTTGTAGACCCAGTTTTTCCAAAACCTTTTCACGAATTTGCTGTGTCTTCACACAGTATACAATGGGGTTCATAAGAGGTGGCACTAGCAAGAAAGCATCAGCAATGAGGATCATGGCCATTGGGGATTTGTGCTTGCCAAAGCGGTGCATGGATGCCAAAGTAATGATGGGTACATAGAAGATAAGCACAGCACAGATATGGGAGACACAGGTGTTGAGGGCCTTGAGCTGCTGCCTATGGGATCCAATTCCCATGACCATCTTCAGGATGAACACATAAGACACAGCAATTAACACACTTTCTGACATCATACAGAGGGCAAGAAAGAAACCATAGAAGAAGTTGACTGTGTTGTCAGAGCAGGCCAGCTTCCTGACATCCTGATGGAGACAATAGGAATGAGAGAGTAGGCTTTTCCTACAGTATGTCAACCTTTTAAGAGTGAAAGGAAATGGGAGTACTAAGAGCATGCCTTTAATGAGAAACACCAGCCCCATTTTGGCAACTCTGGCACTGGTGAGGATAGAGCTGTACCTCAGAGGGTTGTGTATGGCCAAAAAGCGGTCAAAAGACATGACCAGAAGCACTGAGGACTCCATATCTGTGAATCCATGAATAAAGAATTCTTGAGCAAAGCAAGCATTTGGGGAGATTCCCGTGACATTGAATACAAAGATCCTTAGCATAGTGGGTAGGGAGGAGAAGGACAGGCCCAGGTCGGAGACAGCCAACATGGAAAGAAAATAGTACATGGGTGCATGGAGTGAGGGCTCAGTCCTGATAACAAACAGGATTGTGCAATTGCCTAGGATGGCTACCAAGTACATGAGGCAGATGGGGACAGAGATCCATACATGAGCATGCTCCAACCCTGGCATTCCAATCAGAAAGAAGGTGGTAATCTCTATTTCAGAAGACTTGGGAAGGTGCATGATGAGTCCATTGAAAAGTCTTTATTCTCAGGTCTGAAATGACACTCAATATGAATCTCCTGTGTTCATTTCCCTCCTTTCAGCATGTTTGTCTATGAAATAAAGAAAATGGAATTGTGAAAGACTTATTTCAAGAAATAAAAGAGAGATATTACTTCTAAACAGACTATAATAAAGTCAGATCTTAACTGACAAGGGGAACCAGGAACATGGGTACTTGCATAAATCCTCAGAAAACACACCCACATAAACAGCAGCAACTTTCAAACAAATTCCTCTTGTGTTATTAGGCTTTGCATTACCCCATTTCAATGACAAATTCTATAGAGTCATAATGGACTGTAGGACCCCCTTCCCTGATCTAGAATGAACCTAGAATAATAATAAAAGGAAAAAGACTGGGAAACTCCAGGAAGTAGATACTAGTTTTGAAGAATGAAGAAAATCAATGGTTTCTCCAATTTCTAGTCATTTGCTGCAAACATTCGTTCAGGCAAGGTGTGATAGGCAAGGTGTTCTTGCATTGCTATAAGAAATGCCTGAAGCTGGGTAACTTACAAAGAAAAGAGGTTTAATTGGATTGTGGTTCTGCAGGCTCTTAGAGCATGGCACTGGCATCTGGTTGGACTCTGGGGAGGCCTCAGGGAGCTTTTATTCATGACAAAGGTGAAGCAGTAACAGGCATGTCACATGGCAAAAACAAAAGTGAGAGAGGGAGCTTTTAAATCATCAGATTTTGTGAGATCCCACTCACTCTCAAGAGGACAGTACCAAGCCATAAGAGATCTGTCCCCATGACATAAACACCTCCCACCAACCCTCATCTCCAATGTCGGAAATTCTATTTCAATAGGAGATTTGGGTGGGACAAATATCCATACCATATCACCAGGCTCTGAGCTTCTAAAGCTGTTTTTACTCACAAGTTCTTCAAAGGCAGCAGTCCAAAGTAAGGACATAACAAATGCCATGTATGATTGACTATTAACCCTCTCTCATAGCATAGTGAAAACCCCACCTTTTCGTATGATAGTGGATACAATGTCCTTATGTGTGACCAATTCATAATGGTGCTCTCCATCTTTGAGGATGGGAGGAGAGAAGAGATTCTTGGACTTTCTCTAAAGTTGAACACACACTTTCACAGCTACAGAGTGGCTCAGTCAACTAAACTATAGCAATATTGGAGACACAGTATGCCACAGATGAAGTGGGTTGGCACTGCCTGGGCCCATTTTTCCCCCTGGAATTATAAGATAAACAGTTGTTCCATAAATCTAGGGCTTTTTCATAGGCAACTGAATCAACTATGTATATTTGAGAGTTTTCATGTGCTTTATGACATTAAACACATCAGAGACAATGAGGCTCCAAGATATATAAAACATATCCATCTCTACTCCTTGGCCTAAAATAAAAGTTTTATTGAGAGGCTAGGGCACTGTAAAAGAACTCTTGACAATTAGGAACAAAACCACAAACTTTTCAACTAGTTTATCCTCCAGAATGAGACTCTCATGAGTCATTAAGGACAAATCCTCTTCTAGAAGACCTGGGCTACCTTCCAAAAAGGATAAATCAGTTGTTTTGTCATGATCTGGATATTAGCTACTCTCTCTCCCCTAAAGTCCACAGGGAAAAAGTGTGCAGAGATTCTTTTGGACAGTGTATCATTAATTCTTTAGCAACTCCAATTAGGTCAGCTCAGAAGTGTCTTGCCCCTTAAAGTCTTCCTTTCTAATCACTCCAAGCAGAGTTCATGTATCCCTATTATAATTTGCATTGCAACTCTGTTACAGTACCTCAGTTGTCTTGTGACTTGCTATTTATGTGTCTGTCATCCACAGTGGCCAATAGAATCATTAAAAGCCCAGTTTGTATCAGACAATCTTGATATTTTCTGCACCAAGCACAGTTCCTGGCAAATAGCACACATCTAATCATTATTAATTAAATCTTATTAAACTGAATTGATTTTCATTTGACTAAACTGATCTTGAGAATTATTTTTGTTCTGTGTGAGTGACTGAAGCTTCTTTCCCTCTTTCAAAGAAAGTACTATCTATAATTTCTATATGAGGATGTTCTCTGATTTGAGGATATAAGAGTCTTGCTTTGGCATGATCTTTGTCATTTCCCCATAGCCCAGAGAGCAGAGTGCATTGATGTATTTGCCTTCTAGTTACTCAGCTGTTCAGATCTGTTCCAATGTGAATCTCATGTTGATTCATTATTAATATTAATTTGACATCTATATTAATACATTAGGATTAATTCCTTTCACTCACATAGCATTTTATGTTTTCTTGTGCTAAAATCAATCTTTTCCCAGCCTGGATTTAACCATCTAGCTTTGGAAGTTTTCGAAGTTCTGCTTGTTTCCTTTCTCTTTCTTCTTGATACCCTGGGCTTTTCTCTCAACTCCATTCTATATGCCATTGTCAAAGTCATGCTTAATGCCCTTCTTTTTCCCCCATCTGTAGGCAAGAATGGTCTAGGTAGTATAATATACACACTACATATTATTTTATGTTTTATATAAAATATACTATGGATCAAATAAACTTCTGTTTAGAGGTTAAATTATCAAAATAAAAATAAGTAAATTAATCAATGATAAAACAATGTTTAATTATATAATCCTTCATTCTTCCAATATTTCCTTTTATGTTTACATTAAAATCTATACTTCTTACCATAGCTGATAAGGCTCAATAGGAGACCACTAGAAACCTCTTTAGTATACTACAACCACACTCCTTTTAGCAGCTCCTCAAACATTCCAACATCTTTCCCTCTCAGGACCACTATACTGCTTTCTTCTCAACTCAAATGCCCTTTCCACAAATATTTGGGTCATTGTTCAAAAGTCATGTCCTCAGAAAGGTCTGCTTTGAACACCCTCACTGCCTCAGTCATACTCCTTCCTTTTGTTCTGGTTCATTTCTTTTAAACAGTCTTATCTATTTAAGTGTTTATAATAAGAAGGAAAATCCAATTCTATCACTATATTGTTTTGTGTGCCTCTGCCACACGATAGACCTTCATTAAATACTTTTAGATAAAAGAGAATGACTAAATAATCTCTATTAAGACAACATTAATATATTTTTTTATATAATGAGATCAATTCCATATTTATAAAATGTATCTTATTAAAAGATCTTGTGGTAAGCATTAGTTTAAATAATGTTATTGACTTGGCACAGTGGCTCATACTTATAATCCCAGTGTTTTGGGAAGCTGAGGCAGGATGATCCCTTGAGTCCAGGGATTTGAGACTAGCCTGGGAAATATAGGGAGACCTTGTCTCTACAAAATTAAAAAAAATTAAAATAAAGTATTACTCTTTATAAAATATTAAAAATATTTCAATGTTAGTGCAATATACAGAATAAATAAAATACAGAAATACAATCAATAAGATTGCTCATTATCCTTTGCATATGTCATTATAAAATTAATTAATTAAGTGCTTTATTTTACCTCCAAATGCTAAGGTGTAGGGAAAGCAGACATAAAAGTAAGTGGGTTAAAAGAGAAAATAGAAAAATAAGAGAGATAGGCATTAATTTTTATTACATTATGCTAGATGTTTTATATCTGCTATTTCATTCAATCCTCACATGGTAGTATTATTCCTGATTTACAAATCTGAAAACTGAAGCATAGAGAGATTAAATTCTCAAAGAACAGATATTATTATGAACACATGCAATTTGAATAGATGTTCTTTGATTCTAAGCTTTTTAAACTATGTCTTGCTTCCTATCTCATGTTAATTAATGTAAGTTAAAATGTTTAGAATGCAAAGAAATTGCATTCTAATTGAGGATATGTACAAGTTAGGATACAGTGTGCAATAGAAATGTTAAGGAAGGCCAAAGCGTTGGCCTTTATTACATGTCAGTTTCATCACCCTGTAGAGTCTCCTCTAGAGGGATTTTAATCAATAAATGTCATTTCTATCACATTTCTGAAAAAAATACATCAAATAAGAGGAAAAAATGCCCATAATGATTGTTGGTAGCAAAATTCAGCAAACGGAGCCACCTCTGAGACAGAAAGGGCAGTACCTGCTAAGCCAGATCAGGAGGTAAAGAAGGTGAAAGACAGCTGCAGCCTTGTAAAGCTGAGGGGAGAAAGAAGAGAGGGTAACTAATTTTAAGAGAGGAGTGAGAAGAAAACATTGGGAACTATTACTATGTGCTAGACTAGAGTTTTTGCTAGATTATTTTTATATTCAAATATTTCTGCTTTCCAAATCAGTTCATTTCACTTGTTTAAAATTGAAGATACATATTTATGTATAGAGCTCTGTGGCATTATTTATGAACAGGAAGTAGTAAAATAGCAAAATTACTTTGAGAATAAGAGGTAGAGTTGGCAAACCCCTAATCAGTCGAAAGCATAATAAACCTCCCATTAGCCATATATATAATTAAAAAGGGACTAATGCATTTTCCCCAAGTACAGTATTTTATGTAGAAAGTTGACTCAAATATTTTTAATTAAATTGATTTTGTAAAGGAAGATTCAGATTTTACTACTAACAAGTATGAAAATTCAGCATCATCTAAGGACGCTTTTCTTAGATGATGTCTTAAATTCTTTATACACATCATTACAATTCTTTATATACATCAACAACCCGGTTATGCCAAATGGCATAACCGGGTTGTTCTCTGGTCCCTCTTCCAAAGTTCTTAGAATTACTTGAAACCATAACGTCATCTCACCTGCTCTTTCTTCCAAAACTGAAGCCCCCACCTCTGATTCCAGTGTAGTGGCTAGAATCCTGTTACCTATGGACTGACTTCCAACCTTGAGAAGTCTGCTTTTCTGTTCTTTGCTGGGGCGGATCATTTGTTCTGCTGTCAGACTTGTCCTATTTCCCAATCCCTATCCCACAAAGAGTTCTGAGTCTACCTAGCATTTTCTCTAACTGTGAATAAACAATTTCATGATTTCTGAGATGAACAATAGATAGGTGAAGTGAAGTGAACAGTGCCAACGTCAAAGGATAGTAGTAAGATTTAGTGTCTGGACACAGTGGCTCATGCCTGTAATTCCAGCCCTTTGGTAGCACAAGGTGGGAAGATCACTTGAGGTCAGGCATTTGAGATCAGCCTGGGCAATATAGGGAGACTGTATCTCTACAAAAAAATAAAAATAGTTATCCAGGCATGGTGGCACATGACTGACTATAGTCCTAGCTACCCAGGAGGGTCACTTGAGCCTAGTAGTTTTAATCTGGAGGAAGCTATGATCGCACCACTGTACTCCAGGCTGAGCGACACAGTGAGACCCCATCTTGGGGAAAAAGTAAAAGGAGATTAGGTGCCTTTTAAAATTTCCACAACTTCTCCAAGTTTTAGTGAAAGTCTCCTCTTGTCTGGCAAAGATAACTCCAAGATAAGCTTCCTGCACTTCCCATTGAAACCGTATTGTTTGTTTGTTTTTTACCACTAAGTTCCTCCTATGTCAAAATTTTGGAGTTTCTATTACAGCCACCCTCATTTATGTTCCTTCCAAGTCTCAGTTCTTAGAACACTGATATTTCAGACACACTTAAGGACATAAAGCCATATTACAAGACAATATTATGTTATGGCCCTATTTTACTTACCATTTAATCACATAGAGAAACAGAAATAGGTTTATTCTAGCACTTTCTCTGCCTCAGTGGCCCATGTCTGCTCGCCAAGACTTTTATCTACACACCATCGATTCCTTGATCTGTCTTCTGAGTTTTGCTCTCATGGGACACCAATCCCTCCAGCTCTGCCACCCTCTGTAAACAAATTATTTCGCTGAAACATTTCCTGGAAATTCCCAGAAGAGACCCTGGGTCAGGATCAGATCACAGCTTTTACTCACTGGTTCTCAACAAGGCTTTGCTATGGTCAGACTGGGATGGACTAAAAGTTTTGAACTAAACACATTAAAGAGAGTCTACTTGGCGGTTAGGAAAAGCAGTTGAGGCTACCAAGAAATCACTTAACCCTAGATTAATCGATATTTTAGGTTCATGTTTCTTTGCTGCTGCTTCTTTTTTCTTGAATCAAAGAGGTGTTTTCCCTTTTTTATGAATAAAATATAATTTACACATGGTAAGATGGATAAACACAAAGTGTATAGCTAAATGGATTTTTATTCACTTATGCAAACAAGTAACATTAAAAAAGAGGAGTGCTAAAAACTCAAAATCTGAATATGCTTTTTTATTTTTTATTTTAGTCCTGCTACTTGTTTTGTTGTGTCTTTTTAAAGTTTCCTACTACATGTAAATACATTAAGATGGCTGTTTCTTCTTGATGAATTGACCTTTCATCATTGCAAAATGTCTCTTTTTCCCTTGGTAATATGTCTTACTTTAAAGTCCATGTTTGCATAGTACGGCCACACTGACCATATATATTCATATGCATAATATATCTTTTTATATCCCTTTACTCTTATCCTATCCTTATATTTGAAGTGTATTTTATAATCAGCATGTGTGTAAATACGTATGCGTGTGTGTGTGTATATATATATATATTTTTTAGATGGAGTCTCACTCTGTCACCGGGTTGGAGTGCAGTGGCATGATCTCAGCTCATTGCAACCTCCAGCTCTCTGGTTCAAGCAATTCTCCTGCCTCAGCCTCCTGAGTAACTGGGATTACAGACACATGCCACCATGCCCAGCTAATTTTTGTATTTTCAGTAGAGACAGGGTTTTAACATGTTGGCCAGGATGGTCTCGATCTCCTGACTTCATGATCTGCCCACCTCGGCCTCCCAAAGTGTTGGGATTACACGTGTGAGCCACCACGCCTGGCCTATATTTTTAATCCATTGTGACAAGTGCTATTTTGTAATTGAGGTCATACTATTATATCAAAACATTTATTTTTATGATTATCTTTGTCTTACTTATTTTCTCCATCTTTTTCTTTTCTTTGTTATAGTTTTCTCACTTATTTTGAAACTAAGAATCAAATAAAATCAAGTATGTTTCAGTACTCTATTTTATTTCCTCAACTGGCTTTTTAGCTATACTTGGTTGTATTTTTTTTTTTTTTTTTCAAAACAGAGTTGATCCTTAGAGTATGAATCCTGAACTTACTAAGGTAGTCTACCATAAACAAATATTATATTGTATGATATGTAATGCAAGAAGCCTTTAATAACGTGTTTCCATTTAACTCATATTTATCCTGTATGTAATTATTGTTAAGTACATATTTCTACCTACGTTGCAAACCTCTCTATACATTGTAATTCTTAAATGGTAAATACTTTTCCAACAATTAAGTAAATATAAAAAAAGTTTCTATTTTCTCATGTATTCACCCCTTTGTCATTTTTTATTCTTTTCTGTTCATTCCAGTTTCCTCTTTGTATTATTTTATTTTGCCTAAAACTTTCCTTTAGCATTTATTGTGTGAAAGTCTTATGGCTATGAATTTTCTTAGGCTTTGTCTCTCTGTAAACACATATATTTTACTGTCCTTTTGAAAAATAATTTTGAGAAATTTTGAATTCCAGGTTGACAAATGTTTTTCTTAGTACTTTCAAAAGATAAATCTATTGTTTTAAGTATGACATTGTTTTTCATGAGACATTGGCTGTCATTCTAACCATTATTTCTCTACATGTATATCTTTCTCCCCTCTTATTTTAATATTTCTCTGTTTTTCTTTGGTTTTCTGGATTCGACTATAATGTGTCTATATGTTAATTTATTTGTGTTTATCCTGTTTGGGGTTGTTTGCTGCGGCTCTCTTTTCAAACATAAAGGGCTCATTCCTCTCAGAGTTTCAGTTTAAATCTTTCTTGTACCTACTCTTCTTTTATTGTCCTGCAGAAAATTGTTCTGTTCAGGACTTTCTCATTGTTTCTATGGGGATTAGTGTATTTAATATCTTTCCACATTCTCATAAGGGATGTTGAATCTCTGGATTATTGTAACAAAAATAATGTTAAAAGAATATTTTTTGCTGGGCGCGGTGGCTCAAGCCTGTAATCCCAGCACTTTGGGAGGCCGAGACGGGCGGATCACGAGGTCAGGAGATCGAGACCATCCTGGTTAAACGGTGAAATCCCGTCTCTACTAAAAAAATACAAAAAACTAGCCGGGGGACGTGGCGGGCGCCTGTAGTCCCAGCTACTCATGAGGCTGAGGCAGGAGAATGGCGTAAACCCGGGAGGCGGAGCTTGCAGTGAGCAGAGATCCGGCCACTGCACTCCAGCCTGGGCGACAGAGCGAGACTCCGTCTCAAAAAAAAAAAAAAAAAAAAAAAAAAAAAGAATATTTTTTATCGTTAGCATTATTTATCTTCCTCAAAAATGCCCATGGGTATGTTTTTTAACATACAGGGGACATTTACTTACCTCCTCCATATGAAGAAATCGAAACCTATCTATACCAGAAGTCACTGGATCTACTATTTAAAGTAGAATTTATTAGAAATTTAAGAAATCTCTCTCTCTCTCTCTCTCTCTCTCTCTCTCTGTGTGTGTGTGTGTGTGTATGTATGTGTGTGTGTGTTCCTTCAGGAAAAACAACTGTAAGAATGTGAAGGAAGCTTTATTAGTTAGAAAGATAATTTGACAGTCAAGGCAGTAGCAATTGAGGCCTCTGTCAGTGTTACAGAAAAATCTGGAACTGGAATAGCCCTTCAGGATTATCCTAAATTGAAGCAAAGTCTTTGTACCCTTGCATTAACCAGTAACTGAATGTGGCCTGCCCACCAACAAAGGTTATAAACTGGGTGAGGCAAGTTCATTTTGATCGGAATCATTCCAGGAAAGGGCTTATCTGTATTCCCATAGCAGCCTCAAATCCAGGAATCTGGGAGCTGATGTCTCAGTTCTGAATTAAGGCTGACAGAGAAATTCACTGCATAATTTATTGCAGTCTAGTCTTGTATCACTCAAATTCAACTGTTTCATTTGGGAATAGCTCTTCCTGTGTTTGTGTTGTTTATTTGCCCAAGAAGAAGACACAATCATGAAAAGTTTGTGAATGAACTACAACATACATCACTGAAGCTGTTCTTGAAACCTCAACTGATCTTATCATCTGCCATCTCTATAATCCATTCTAAATTCTTCTTTAGTAAAGACTACAACCATTATTGCATAGGTTTCTTTCATGGTAGAGTGACCAGATCCTTTTCTCAAAGGGTAAAAATGTCTCTACAGAATGACCTTTTCAGGCTATGGCTATTGCACTTGCTAATTTATCACCAAAATTTGCCAGGATAGTACCAAGAGACAACCAGTCAACTATCTGGGTACTGAACATATTCTTCCATTCCTTCATTGTTTATTAGAAGCCATATCTTTTCTTGATGATCAAGAATTAATTAATTACCCCATCAGGCTAATGAATTCTTTCCTTGCTAGCTTGTTTTTGAGCTTAGAGATCAAAGTTATTAGGCAAGAGCTTAACATAAATTTTATTTATTTTATTTTTAAATTAATTAAAAGATCCTCACAATTTGTCTCCCACTCTGAAAATGAGGATCTTCAGCTCAACAGAACCTAAATTGCAGAAATGGGAAATGAAAATTTCCCAAGTAGGTCACCAGAAATGAAGATAAGTGGGACTGCTCTTAATTTCAGCTCTTTTGTTCCCAAGTACATTTATTCTAATTATTACACTCAGGGCTATATATAATGATTGTTGGTGTGTTGTACATGATGCATCTGGGGTATGCTGTCTCATCCTCACTAATATCATCTCTAAGGTGGAGACTCAACTATACCTGTTCTATTTTTGTGCCAGCTTTTGAGCCCATGATACAAACATGGTTTTGTGCCTACTGTGGCAAGTATTCTAAAATGTGTCTCTTTTCATAAAGTAATATAACATAATGTCCTATGCTGGTGGATCAAACCCTATGTAAGCCCTGAGATACTAGGTTTGTCTATGACCCTTCAAGAAAATAAAACAAATCTACACCCATCATATGTGTCAATTTCTATCAAGTTCATTTGCTGCCTTTTATAGGGTAGAATAATCTTCCATTAAGTGGCCATTTTCTACTCAAGGAGTGATGCTACATTGGGCAGTTAACATTGTTTTCTATCATTGCCAGGTTTATGTTTAGTAGAAAGAGAAGTTATATCAGCCTTGTTGAGTGGGAAACTATGCTTTACGTTTATGCAGTTTTCATCCTGCCACTATAGCTACTTCAAATAGGAGCCCCTAATGCCACCACTGACGTTGCTTATATCAGAAGCTAGCTAATATAAATTGTCAGGTCCACTCAGTGTTCTTTATAGTTTAGGTTCTTTTCCATTATGTATAGACTATGACGAACATTGATCTGTTATATAAAGATCTTCAAACTTTGTTCTAACTTCTAGAACCATCCACATGCCACTTTGTCCCTCTCCCTCTTTGTCACTCGTATTCCAATCTTTCTCCTTCCAACAGCCTGACCAATTAGCCAAGTTACCCATCATTAACAATAAGTTGAATTTTTGCATATTCTTACATAGAGCCACCTCTTTTTATACAAAGAGGATGAGTAGGTCCATCAGTTGATTTGTCCACTGGATACTTTTCTCCTAAGCAGTATCTTTCAAGGTCACTCCATAATGGATCACTAACACATCTACAGTTCATTTTTGGCATGCCAACTTTACTCATTTATGAACTAACTTGGCCTTCATGCCCCACCAGCTGGTCATAAGGGATCATCCATGTAGCTACAGGTGTAAGCTTAGGGAAAGTGCACCACATTGCAATAGTAGTGCACTAACATCAGTGGCTTTTGCATCACCTCTTTGTGCTCTTTCAGTTGTGCTTGATGGTCTTACTTGTGTCTTAGCATGGGCATACGTCTTTCTGTTATGTGGTAGAATTAGCACTCAAAGTGTAGCATATGCTGCCTCCAGGGTTTCAGGAGGTCACTACATGTGGTACTTTCTTCTTGGTGGTAAAACATTTTTAAAAAAGCATTAGTTTGTCCATTAATTCAGAGATGCTATCCCAATTTTTCCTATACCACGAGATCCCTAAAAACTTCTCTAATGTTTAAGATTCCTACATTTTTTGTATGGGTGTTTATCTCTAGCCTTTCCCACCTAAGGAGCACTGTGTTTTGACAAGAATGCCAATATACTTACTTTTCATGCTCATCTACCTGATTAATGTATTGTCGTTTATATAGCGGTCAAGAAAATGTTATGCAAAATATCCAAAGAAAATAAGCATTTTCAAATTATAGATTTATTATAGAAGATGGAAGAGAATATATTTGCCACATCAAATACCACATACTTGACAATTGAATCCAGGTTAATCTTCCCTGGTTAAAACACTGCACCTTACACAGAACTTTAAATTGGTGTTTCTACTTGGTCAAGATTGGAGTCCATAGTAGTCCTCCATGACGCTTTTCTTTACACACACAAAAGTAGCCAGTAAGAGAATCCACTTTACAGAGAATGCTCTATTTATAAAGAAATCTTGTGAGTTATCTTTCCTCTGGGTATTATTACAGTTCACTTCAGATGAAAATTTTAACAATAAGTTGCTACAGCATGTCAGGGACCATCAACATTTCATCTGTAACTAGTGATGTGGTTCTTATTGTGGTGCATACAGCGATGAATTCACCTCCAGAATTTCTTCTTGGCAATCTGTTTTCTAGAATCTTTTATGGCACCAACTGGCTTAGGTTGGGTTATTTGGAAACAGAATCTGTGATGGAGATTTTTGTGAAAATGATCTAATAAAAGGATGCTCTCAAAATAACAGGAGTAAGGAAAGTGCAATAGGACAGTAGATGAGAGATAAGCAATGAAATGTTTTTGCTTTGAGAATGTCAATCTGGTCTCATGAGGAACTCTAAAACATAGGTTGGACCACAGAATTTGTCTAATTTTGAGGCAAGAGGACAGCCTTTTGCATCTCAGATTCAGTAAGCCATTTGCTGCTGGTTCCCCCAAGCTGTGGGACATAACTTTCTAAGTAAGGCAGCTCCCAGTAAGCTCAGGGTAATTCTCATGGGATAGGATAGAAACCGTTCTGAGCCATTATCAGCCAACATTCACAGCATCTGTGGCATTGATGAGTCACTCTAGTGAGGGACATCTGGGCAAGGCACCAACAGTACACACACATGTGACAATGTTAGAAATGTAGGATATTTGAGATACATTTATCTCCTTTTGCCCTTTGTGTAATTGTTGGCATGCCTTTTAAACTCTACATGTACTTAACATTTATATGACATTACTATTATTAGTTTTGTGGTCCTATTTGTTTATATTTTCTTTATTCTCTGAAATTTTGAGTTTCCATTAGTGAATATTTTATTCTGCCTGGACAACCTTCTATTATTGTTAGTAGTAGTAATATTAATATTAAAAATTGCACTATTATTTTGTATTTTATGTTGTCAACAAATTATATTTTTGTTTCCAAAAAGTCATGTGACTCTGATGAATAAACATATATATTTATATATCTATCTTTTATTTCTTGGTGTTGTACATCTTGTAGGTTTGGAAAAATTTATAATGCTGCGTATCCACTTGTTATAGTTTCATACAGAGTAGTTTCACTGTCCTCAAAATCTTCTGTGCTCTACCAATTGTACTCCACTCTCATTCTAAACTTCTGAAAACCACTGAAGTTTTTGATGTCTTCATTATTCCAGAATTACATGTACTTGAAATCATATGATATGTAGACTTTTCAGATTAATTTCTTTCAATTAGTAATATTCACTTAAATTTCCTGGATGTCTATTCATGGGTTGATAGCTAATTTCTTTTTAGCAATTAATGCTATCTCATTGCCTAGATGTAGCAAAGTTTATTTATTCATTCATCTGCTGAAGGATATTTTGGATGCTTCCAAGTTTTGGCCAGTGTGAATAAAGCTGCTATAAAAGTCTATGTCTAGAGTTTTCTCTAGAAATACATTTTCAGCTCCTTTGGGTGAATATTAAGGAGCAAATTTTCTGAATTGTATGTAAGAATTTGTATAAAGAAACTGCAAAATTGTCTTCTAAAAATGACAGTGACATTTTCCATTCCTGTGATTGATGAATTAGAGTTCTTGTTGCTCCACATCCTCACCAGAATTTGGTGTTGTCAACATTCTCAAGTTTGGTCATTCTGATAGGTGTGTAGTGGTATTTTATTATTATTTTTATTTGCATTTCCCTGATATATGATTTGCAACATTCTTTTGTATGTTTATTTTGCCATCTATCTATCTCTCCATTGAGGTTTCTGTTAATATCTTTGACACACTTTTTTCTTTTCAACTTTTATTTTGCAATCAAAGGGTAGATGTACAGGTTTGTTACAAAGGTATATTGTGTGATGCCGAGGTTTGGAGTACCGATGAATCTGTCACCCAGATGACCATAGCACACAATAGGTAGTTTTCCAATCCTTGTCCCACTGTTCCCTCCCTCCTTATATTCCCCAGTGTCTATCATTCTCATCTTTATGTCCATACGTACCTAGTATTTAGCTCCCACTTATAAGTGAGAACACAGTATTTGTTTTTTTGTTGGCTGTGTTAATTTGCTTAGGATAATGGCTTCCAGATGCACCCATGTTGCTCCAGAGGACATGGTTTTGTTCTTTTTTATGGCTGTGTAGTATTCTGTGGTGTACATGTATCACATTTTCTTTATCCAACCTTCTGTTGGCACCTGGGTTGGTTTCATGTTTTTGCTATTGTTTGACACACTTTTTAGTTGTGTTGTTTTCTTATTATTGAATTTCAAGAATTCTTTATTTATTTATTTATTTTTTATTTTTTATTTATTTTTTTTTTTTTTGAGATGGAGTCTCGCTCTGTCGCCCAGGCTGGAGTGCGGTGGCCGGATCTCAGCTCACTGCAAGTTCCGCCTCCTGGGTTTACGCCATTCTCCTGCCTCAGTCTCCCGAGTAACTGGGACTACAGGCGCCCGCCACATCGCCCAGCTAGTTTTTTTTTTTTTTGTATTTTTTCAGTAGAGACGGGATTTCACCGTGTTAGCCAGGATGGTCTCGATCTCCTGACCTCGTGATCCTCCCGTCTCGGCCTCCCAAAGTGCTGGGATTACAGGCTTGAGCCACCGCGCCCGGCCGAATTTCAAGAATTCTTGTGCCTTTTACACATATTTTCTTCCAATTAGCAACTTATAATAAAATATTAAGTCCCAAGATAATAAGCTGGGTATCAAATACATGTGCTAGAATAGCCCAATGACATTTAACAAGTCAATTTGCTTCAGATAACTCAACCTAACATGGAGACTATTTAATCTCATTTATCTCTTGGGAGTTGATTATCTTCTCCAGACATGGGAAGTAGCAATGAGTAGGCTTATCTCTGCTCATTGCTTTAAATTTGTATTCATTTCTTCCTCACAGATATATGTCTTTTGTATTTGAGCCATATTATATCTTTTATATTATTATTCTATTAAATTGTATTAATTAAAATTATTTTATTATTGTTGTAAGACTTTCCATTATTTTAACCAAAGTTTTTTTTAACTTAAAAATATGCTTTAAGAAATACTTAAACAGTTATGTCTGTCTATATCCTTATTTTATACAGTTTTTACTTAAATTGTCTTCACATTATTGTTTCATAGCCTTAAATTAAATAACTATTGTTTAATTTAAACCACGATGGAACTGACATATAAAATAGAAATATGTGAATAAAACTCAGGATACCCCTCAGACGATTCTAATGAATGCAATATATAATGTGGGAACATGTAATTTTGAGACACTGATTTAGAAATCTAACAGAGTATGACAGGCTGTATCTATTTCAATGTTAATCTTTTGTCAAAAATGGATCATACAAATAGGTGGAATGATTGGTAAACCATTTTACAGTTTGTAAAGTGCTTTTATAGATATTTGATATTTATATGTTACCATTTCTTCCTAAAGTGTTTTGATTATAGATAACATGTTATTTTAAGTATATTTTCCAACCTCTACAAAATCCGTGTATCAAGTTTCTTCAACTTCAACTGTTTACCTTTCAGATGAGTAGTCTCCCTGTAGTTTGCCTTACAATTTGCCTCTAGTTCCTGTTAAGGTACAATGAATACAAAGTTAGTGTACCAGCACCAGGCCTAACACTTTCTATGTAAGTTTGATTACTCTCAAGGGTCTAGTCACCTCAGGAAAAGAGAAGTAGGTACCTCTAGATAAAGTGGAGGTGAAAGTGGAGAATTCTTGCTTTTATCCTTCAGGAACTTATTGAGCATTGGTTCTGGTGAGTTTAAGGAGCTATAAATCCTTTTGGAAACCTAAATCTAAGGTTTGTTAAACTGCTTATATCTTAATACATGTCTATGGGGAGGAAGAGTAAGTAGATTCAGTGTGTGTGCATACGTGAAGAGTGAATATATTACGGTCTGAGGGTTAAATAGGAAGGTTAAATATCGGGGTGTTTTTCTAACACCCTATTATCAGTAGGGACTTATTTACTTAATAATATGACAAATAAAAGCAAGGCTTATTGTCAATTAAAAAAATACAGATTACTCGTTTGCAATCTAGGACTTGATATCTGGAAAGAAAATGGCTAGGGAAATTTTGTCGAAGTAGTTATTCCTCTCTGGTATTTACTGATTATCTTCATTGTGTTAGAGACTATCAGACAGTCTAACATAACTCTGAGGTAGGTACCATTGTTTCAACATTTCACAGAAGAGCAAACATCTACTTAAGGAGCTTTCCCAGATTCACACGGGGTAAATTGCCACACAGAGATTTATACCAAGATGTTTGTGCATTAGCTTGAGAACTGATTTTTACCTTAAAGAATAGCAATTCTAAGTGGTCTGGGAAATATTTTACCTGAGGACTGCCTTGAAACTGTCTCTTCTTTTGGCATCTACTATATTCCACCTCTCTGTATATTCCACCTCTCTGTATATTCCATCTCTATATATTCCACCTCTCTGAATATTCCTTTGCAAGATCCTCTCAACAATCTTACTGTTCCTCAGAGTCCTATGAGTTTTAAATTTTGTATTATGTACATTTTTACTGTATGATTTCATTTACTCTTTGGTTTCAGATACCACCTATGATGTCAGTACTTCTGAATAAACAGCCTTGTTGAGCTATCTCTTCTGAAGTTCATCCACATCCAAATGTATGCTCTGTTTAAGGATGAGTTTACCACTCAAAATATGAGTGAAAGGAGTGGATATCAATATTCCTTAGTTGTTGCCAGAGGAAAAAGGGAGAGAGTGCTAAGAAATGATTCTACATATTTTGTGTTTCTTCCATTAACATTCATTCTTTACATATTTGCTGAGAGCCTTTTATATTCCACATCTCATGTTGATGACAGATACATGGGGATAAATAAAATCTTTTTATACCTTTTAACATTGAGTAGTCAATGTGCATGGTAGTAATGGAGTTGGGTAGGGTAGGGTTACATGAAAGTAGTATGTTATAAAACACAGCATAATCTTCCATGATAAAAAATGCTCTAGAGATGCATTCCCTGAAAGACTAAAGTCAATATCCCTCAGAAAAAGATGATAATAAAAAGGAAAAAGAGTTAAGTGCTTTTAGAGGTGAGAACTTATCTTATAACTACTGAGGAGGTATCAGAATTGAATTTGCTAAGAAAACACAGTCCAACAAATAACAGGAGAATGCTTTTAATGACATCTCACAATTTGCTACTATCTCCACAATATACTTACCCTGGGTTTTGCATTAGGTCCACTACCATGGTGGGAGATTAATATGTCATGCTCAAACTGTTCAAGGCCTTTTTCCATATAGAAGATGCAGATCTATTCACAAGTTGTCAAAATGACTCTTAGTAGATAGTACCTAGCAAAAGTAAAATATATTGGCCCAAGGTTGCTTGTTATTTACTACATACTTTTTCTAATATCCTCTAAAAAATCACAAAATACAATATGAATTCACAGTTAAACTTCCCATATAAAGGAGCTCAATCAATTTCCAGTGTCCCCCATGTTTTCCACTGAAGGTTGATGACTTTTTTTCTCCTGCAAATTGAAGTTTAAAAAATTCTGGAGTGAGGATAGCGTGTCTTCTTCTTTCTAGCCTTCCATTGACTCTACCTTCATCTTTTGTATTTTTGCTATTTTTGAATAAAATTATTAATTTCATAATTTTTATCTATGCATTTACTTAGAAAGCTTATTAAATATAGGGGGAATTTATGATGATTTTCTTAGAGATTTGTGTTTCTCTGATAGTTTTACCAATTTTGACCTGTTTATCTTGAAGGTCAAACACTTGATGATAAGTTGCAAGACTGCATATTTTACTTCTGAGAGTAAACTTGTATGCTTTTTAAAAGAGACTCTAAAATAAAATCAGGTTCAGTTTATTATGTAGGCAAATTTTTAATGCTTCATTTCAAGCAGAAATTGGGTGATTTGGATTTTTTTCATTTAGCATTTATTTGACTAATTAAATGTGCATTTATTTGACTAATTTCTATGACTAATTAAATACAGAGATATGAGATAAAATAATCCAATCAAGATGGATAAGATTAATGTGCACACAATACTACTGTACATCTTCAAATTGTTTCTTGAAATAAAATGATAACCTGAAGTGTGAACCGTAAGTGTTTAAGGTAGGAAGTGTCACATTTAATACATGAATATGTACATGAAGAAATAAGAATACATAACTCCAAAGTATTTATTCACTGCTCCATTTTGCCAACATGTTCTATTGGAAGCTACTGTGTAATCAATGCTAATATTTGCAGATACTTGTTTGTGGTTTATGAACCTAGATCTCTGTTTGGAACTTCATAAATATCTATAAATATCAAAACCTATCAAGATTGTATTCATTTTACAGATTTAAAATAAGGCCCAAATAAGTTAAAAAACATAATCAAATTAAGGGGCAAATGTGTTTGAACAGAAATCATTGTTTATTTTTATATAACACTTGATATAACATGTATAAAATGTGCGTAAGTACCTACCTCATAAGTATAAGAGGTAAATTGTCTATAAATGTACTTTATAGCATTTGATGTTTTCCAAATATTTGCAGTGATCCCTGATTATTTTCTTAGACTATTTCTTTCAAACTTTATAAATAAACCTCAGAGATTTTATTTTAAAGCCAACAGGGGTACTGCTGAAGGCTATATGGAAAAAGGAGTGGAAAAGATTCTAAGCATCTTTTTTACTGATTCAAAGCAGCTCCACTTTGATGTGTTTTATATGTTTGGTTAAAAATCTTAAAAAGTAGGGCCAGGTGCGGTGGCTCACACCTATAATCTCAGCACTTTGGGAGCCAAGGAGGGTGGATCACTTGAGGTCAGAAGTTCAAGACCAGCCTGGCCAACATGGTGAAAACCCATCTCCACTAAGAATACAAAAATTAGCCAGGCATGGCAGTGCACACCTGTAATCCCAGCTACTCAGGAGGCTGAGGCAGGCGAATTGCTTGAACCCGGGAGGCGGAGGTTGTGGCGAACTGAGATAGCACCATTGCACTCCAGCCTGGGCAAGAACAGCAAAACTCCATCTCAAAAAAAAAAAAAAAAAAAAAAAAAAAAAATTCTAAAAATTCACCAACTTAGGACAAGTTGTTAGAAGTGAATTTGCCATGCTGGAGAATATGAACTTGTTTAAGGACTTCTGGTAAATTTTGAAGAGTGCAGTTGATTAGCAGCCAAATATGCTTTTGAATATAGTATATGAATGAACCCCTTGTCCCCACAAAACAGAGTTTTAACCAAAAGCATGACTGTTTTTCATTTATATGGTTTCAGATCTGGCTAACAAGCTCATATCTCCCTTATTATGTCTGTTCTCAATGACTTCAAAGTCAATCTTTTCCTTCTGATTGGGATCCCAGGACTGGAACATGCCCACATTTGGTTCTCCATCCCCATTTGCCTCATGTACCTGGTTGCCATCATGGGCAACTGCACCATTCTCTTTATCATAAAGACAGAGCCCTTGCTTCATGAGCCCATGTATTATTTCCTTACCATGTTGGCTGTCTCTGACACGGGCCTGTCCCTCTCCTCTCTTCCTACCATGTTGAGGATCTTCTTGTTCAATGTCATGGGAATTTCACCTGATGCCTGCTTTGCTCAAGAATTCTTCATTCATGGATTCACTCTCATGGAATCCTCAGTACTTCTAATTATGCCTTTGGACCGCTTTCTTGCCATTTACAATCCCTTAAGATACAGTTCTATCCTCACTAGCAACAGGGTTGCTAAAATGGGACTTATTTTAGCCACTAGGAGCATTCTCTTAGTGCTTCCATTTCCCTTCACTCTAAGGAGACTAAAATATTGTCAAAAGAATCTTCTGTCTCACTCATACTGTCTTCATCAGGATACCAGGAAGCTGGCCTGCTCTGACAACAAGAACAATGTCATCTATGGCTTTTTCGTTGCTCTCTGTACTATGCTGGACTTGGCATTGATTGTTTTGTCTTATGTGCTGATCTTGAAGACTATACTCAGCATTGCATCTTTGGCAGAGAGGCTTAAAGCCCTAAATACCTGTGTCTTCCACATCTATGCTGTGCTCGCCTTCTATGTGCCCATCATCACCCTGGCTGCCATGCATCGCTTTGCCAAACACAAAAGCCTTCTTGTTGTGATCCTTATTGCAGATATGTTCTTGTTGGTGCCGTCCCTTATGAATCCCATTGTGTACTGTGTAAAGACTTGACAAATCCGGGAGAAGATCTTGGGGAAGTTGCTTAATGCATGTGGGAGATAAGAACTTGAACAATTAGGTAATAAATTATCAACCAGTAGGCATTTACTGTCATTTGCTATGTGTTTAATGGCACAGAAGTCACTAATGAAGGACTGGATGATGGAAGTGAAAAGCTATGTAGTGCAGAATTTAAAATAAAGTTGAGAATATAACTGCATAGGATAGAAAAAATAATCAAGAGATATATAAGATATAGAGGTTTAATTAACATTTTAAGAGAAGTTGAAGCAAAACACTTATGTGATGGAGCATCTGGATTTGAGTCAGCCCGTAAAGAATGAATAAAATTGGGGCAGACTAAGAATATCATTCAATTAGTATCTATTAAAAATACAAATGATATACAAAGTCTAATCTCATACTATCAAGGAAAGGTAAAATAGCAGAGCACATAGCAACTATGAAGGATGCTGAACTGATTACAATAGAAAGTGTAATTTAACAGAGAGCAAGTGATAGTCTTGGATAAAATAAGTGAACCAGATTTTTGGAGCACCTAAGAAAAGCTTTGAGAAGTTTAAATTCAGGAGGTGGTGGAATGCCAATTTAGTTGCTACATGATAAATTTCATTTTAAGAAGAGTATGCCTGTATAAGCATGAGCAAGATGGATTGATTTTGGGAGAAATGAGGAAGGAAGATTAACAGGAGAAAGCACAATAATCCTGCCATGAAGTGATGACTCAGAATACGCAGGGAGAGAACAAGATCATTTATCTGCTGTGGTTATTTTTCTGTTATAAAACCAACATGTAATTTATGGAAAATTCACAAATTTAACTAAGTGACTAAAAGATAATTTAAAACCCCCTATGATTTTGCTGTTTAGATTTTTTCTGTGATTTAGTCTTTCCCTGAACCTTAAAAAAAATCAGCCCCTCTAACATGTTTTTTTTTTATTATACTTTAAGTTCTAGGGTACATGTGCACAACGTGCAGGTTTGTTACATATGTATACTTGTGCCATGTTGGTGTGCTGCACCCATCAACTCGTCAGCACCCATCAACTTGTCATTTACATCAAGTATAACTCCCAATACCATCCCTCCTCCCTCCCCCTCCCGGTAATAGGCCCCAGTGTGTGATGTTCCCCTTCCCGAGTCCAAGTGATCTCATTGTTCAATTCCCACCTATGAGTGAGAACATGCGGTGTTTGGTTTTCTGTTCTTGTGATAGTTTGCTGAGAATGATGGTTTCCAGCTGCATCCATGTCCTTACGGAGGACACAAACTCATCCTTTTTTATGGCTGCATAGTATTCCATGGTGCATATGTGCCACATTTTCTTAATCCAGTCTGTCACTGATGGACATTTGGGTTGATTCCAAGTCTTTGCTATTGTGAATAGTGCCACAATAAACATACGTGTGTATGTGTCTTTAAAGCAGCATGATTTATAATCCTTTGGGTATATACCCAGTAATGGGATGGCTGGGTCATATGGTATTTCTAGTTCTAGATCCTTGAGGAATCACCATACTGTTCCACAATGGTTGAACTAGTTTACAGTCCTACCAACAGTGTAAAAGTGTTCCTATTTCTCCACATCCTCTCTAGCACCTGTTGTTTCCTGACTTTTTAATGATTGCCATTCTAACTGGTGTGAGATGGTATCTCATTGTGGTTTTGATTTACATTTCTCTGATGGCCAGTGATGACGAGCATTTTTTCATGTGTCTGTTGGCTGTATGAATGTCTTCTTTTGAGAAATGTCTGTTCATATCCTTTGCCCACTTTTTGATGGGGTTGTTTGTTTTTTTCTTGTAAATTTGTTTGAGTATTTAAAAAATGGTGCTGGAAAAACTGGCTAGCCATAAGTAGAAAGCTGAAACTGGATCCTTTCCTTACTCCTTATGTGAAAATTAATTCAAGATGTATTAGAGACTTAAATGTTAGACCTAATACCACAAAAACCCTAGAAGAAAATCTAGGTAGTACTATTCAGGAAATAGGCATGGGCAAGGACTTCATGTCTAAAACACCAAAAGCAATGGCAACAAAAGCCAAAATTGACAAATGGGATCTAATTAAACTAAAGAGCTTCTGCACAGCAAAAGAAACTACCATCAGAGTGAACAGGAAACCTACAGAATGGGAGAAAATTTTTGCAATCTACTCATCTAACATGTTTTTTAAAATAGATTCCCTCAGGACACGGCATTTGGTACCACAATGTTTTTCACTAAAATTTATATTTTAAACATTTTTTTTCTCATGTACAGAGGAAATATTTGATGGAAAAATCAAAAGATTGAGTATACAATTGAAAACACAATTTGAAGGGGGCAAACAATTAAGATTGACATGGCAATCTCTCTGGGGTTCTGAGGTAAGAGTGCTGTAAACAGAAGAGAAAAGCTTTTCAAAGGAACTGGGGGCTTGAATGATGGGTTTGAATTTTGTCTTGAGGATTTGGCTTTGATGACTGAATATTCAAAAACAGGCAACTACAGAGTATTTGAAAAAGGAAACTGGGATGCTGCTTATCTTTCATGACTAGGAAAGTAGCCTTGGCCCCCTTAGACAATGATCCATGGAAATAGATACATATTTTAAACAAAGTTTGGTTATCAAACTGTGAAGGTCCTCCCTTGCTAAAGTCTCTCTAATATGCCTCTTTACCCATGATTTTCCACTGCTGGTATTTTAGTTCACATTTAAAACTTCCCCTGGATTCTCCAGTCATAGCTATTTGAAAGATCTTTCTAAAATATAAATTTAACCACAGTTAAAATACTTCAGTAGCTGTGCAGCAACTTACAAGATAACGGCAAGATCCTATATATGCACAAGGCCTTTTCCATCATTCAGTACCTGCTTTTCTCTACTGCATTCTTTGTCAACATTCTCTGTCTTACACTTCAACAGAGTAACACAAAGACATTGTGTTACTTATATCCAAACCTCTGCTTTTGGTGTATTTTTTTGGTCAGAAATACTGCATTCATTTTCTATTTCTGCAAAACAAATTATTAAAAACTTAGTCCCTTAAAACAATACAAATATATTGTTTTATAATTCTGTAAGCTGGAGTTCTGAGATGGGTTTCATTGGGCTAAAATCAAGGTGTTAGTAAGCCTACATTCCTTTCTGGAGACACAGAGGAAAATCTGTTTTCGTGCATTTTCTGACTTCTAGAGGTAACCCACAATTCTTGCCTCATAGATCCCCTCCATCTTCAAAGCCAGGAACATTGCATCTTCCTGTGACTATATTCTGTAGTCTCATCTCTCTCTGACCATGGTCAGTAATGAGTCTCTACTTTCAAGGATTCATATAATTAGATTGGGTTCCCCTGGATAATCTTGGATATTCTACCTATGCTAAGGTTTTGAATGTTAATCAGTCTACATAATATCATTTTCCATGTAAAGTAATATATTTACAAGTTTCAGAGGTTATAATGTTGAAATCATTAGGAGAGGGTGCACTCTGCCTACCATAATGGGAGAAAATTTTTGCAATCTACTCATCTAACATGTTTTTTAAAATATCCATTTATCCATTTATTTCTCTTTATCCATTTGTTTATTTAGCAGGACATAGCTAGATGTACTGTATTCAACTTTGCTGACACCTTTTGGCTCCAAGTACAACAAATTTATACCTTAATTTTATTCCCTTTCTTATACACTGATATCTACACCATAATTTAAAATAAATAAGAGCCTTTAATTGTTTAAAGATTGCCTACATCTCTGCCAAATTGTAAACTCCATAGGATACATATGTCTGCACATCTTAGTTTTTCTGTGCCTGTAGTACTTAGCGCATATTCAGACAAAGAAGGGCCCAATAAATATCTATTGATCAATTTGTAAATGCATGAGTGACCGTCACAGAATTTAAAAAATCTCATTTCCTGAGCTCAAAATCCTGAGCTTTCCCTGAGGACAGAGTCCTAAAATTATAATATGTCAATCATATCCAATTGGAACATATAATCACGCCTTCAGGCAGTTCCTTTCCTCCTGCTATAATCATGCCAGGCCTAAAGTAAAAACTGTAGTGTCTGCTGAAACTTAGCTGTCTTCTCTGCTAAATGCCGGAGGTACTCAATAGATATTGGTTGAATAAATATGAAAGCTACAGTCACTGGAAATTCTGATCTCTGTGTATTACTGACTGCACTTTAAGACCCCCTCCTTCTCTCAGTTTACCACTTGAATATTCTTGACAAGAATTATCTATAATGGTCTTTGTCATCAAGAAATGACACATAATGATTTCAGCAAATAATGGACTTTGTTATCTCTCAGCTTTTTCTAAGAATGTTTGCTTTGCTTAGGATGCTATTTTTCCTTAATTTCACCTGGATACCTTCTGACTGACTTTCAAGAATCAGTTAGTAGATCATCTGAAGTTGCAAAATGTGCCAGACACCCCCACTATGGAAATCCTTGAGGGTGGGAAATGTGTCCTGTTCATCAATTTATTCCTATTAATTGTTACAGAAATTTATCAGTGAGTGCTGAATAATGAATAAATGCATAAATATCAGCCTTGTCTAGCACCCCTCTCTCTCAACCATCTTCAATTCACCAATTAATGTAGCTTCCAGCTTACTTCGCTCCAGTCACGCTGGTCCTCTTGCTATTCCTAGAACACTCAGGTTCATTTCTACCTCAGGACTGCTATACTTGTTCTGAAATTCTGCAATGTTCTTCCCTCAATTTTTATTTTTCATATATCTAATTCCATCATATTGTTCAAATTTTGTTCAGAAAAACCCCGCTTTATAGAGGCCTTCTCTGCTCACCCATTCAATCGCTCTCAACCCATTATCCCACTATGTTTCTTTCAGAGTACTTAGCAGTGTATGATATAGTTAATCATTTACTGTGCTGTTGTCTGTCTCTACCACCAAAATGTAAGTCAAGAGAACAGGTTTTGTTCTCCTTTTGCTGACTATATTCCTATAATATATGCTTAGAGAGAGGAGAATACTCAACAACTTTTTTTTACCCACCTAACTCCTGCTTATAAGCACTTTAAGCCTTAACTAAGGCTTAAACCCCTCTAGAAAGCCACCTATGGCCCTCCTTCCCCTCAGGCTGGTTTCTGGGATCCCTCATTTATTTACCACACATTCTTCATTGTGTTTTTTTGTCTGTGTTATTATGTTTATGTTTTATGTTAGGAATTAAAGTAACTAAAGTTTATTGTGAATAAAAGAACATGCTAAGAATTATCTTACAAAGTTTTACATATATGATATATCTAAATTGCATAGACAGCCTTGTGGGGTAGATATTTTTAGTTCTTTTTAAAAGAAAATTGATCTCAGATAAATAGAATAATTTGTCTAAGTCACACAGAGAGGAAGTAGAACTTTCCATACCTGACCCCCTACTTGCTGCTATATCAGAATACTTTTTAATTTATCATCAGACATAAGAGAACACAACTCCTTTATGGGGACTGAAATTACAAGTACACATCACAGAGAGAATCCAACTGTGAAGCTGTAAACATGCCTCAAAATTTTCAGCGGTTTCATTTTTTCTTCTGAAGTTTTCCGTATACACAAACATAAAAGACATACACCACTCACGACACTCACAGACATATTGTATTCAATTTGGTGTGTACAGCTAATCATAGGCCTTCTGCATGTTAATACCCACAATTCACAATTACACATTGTAAAAATGAGAAATTCACAATGAATGATGTTGGAATATTGAGCCTTAGAAGAACGTGATTATGGGATCTGAGTTACATAACAGGCAGCTATAACCTAGGCAGCTGTAACCTTTGTTTCTCTTATTGTAAAAGAATACTTTTCTTGGGGGTCGGAGCAAGATGGCCGAATAGGAACAGCTCCAGTCTCCAACTCCCAGTGTGAGCAACACAGAAGACCAGTGATTTCTGCATTTTCAACTGAGGTACTGGGGTCATCTCACTAGGGAGTGCCAGACAATTGGTGCTGGTCAGCTGCTGCAGCCCCACCAGTGAGAACTGAAGCAGGGCGAGGCATCGCCTCACCTGGGAAGTGCAAGGGGGAAGGGAATCCCTTTTCCTAGCCAGGGGAACTGAGACACACAACACCTGGAAAATCGGGTGACTCCCACCCCAATACTGCGCTTTGAGCAAACGGGCACACCAGGAGATTGTATCCCACACCTGGCCGGGAGGGTCCCATGCCCACGGAGCCTCCCTCATTGCTAGCACAGCAGTCTGCGATCCAACCACAAGGCAGCAGCGAGGCTGGGGGAGGGGCGCCCCCCATTGCTGAGGCTTAAGTAGGTAAACAAAACCGCTGGGAAGCTCGAACTGGGTGGAGCTCACAGCAGCTCAAGGAAACCTGCCTGTCTCTGTAGACTCCACCTCTGGGGACAGGGCACAGCTAAACAACAACAACAAAAAAAGCAGCAGAAACCTTTGCAGATGCAAATGACTGTGTCTGACAGCTTTGAAGAGAGCAGTGGATCTCCCCACATGGAGGTTGAGATCTGAGAACGGACAGACTGCCTGCTCAAGCGGGTCCCTGACCCCTGAGTAGCCTAACTGGGAGACATCCCCCACGAGGGGCAGTCTTACATCCCACACCTCACAGGGTGGAGTACACGCCTGAGAGGAAGCTTCCAAAGTAAGAATCAGACAGGTACACTCGCTGTTCAGCAAAATTCTATCTTCTGCAACCTCTGCTGCTGATACCCAGGCAAATAGGGTCTGGAGTGGACCTCAGGCAATCTCCAACAAACCTGCAGGTGAGGGTCCTGACTGTTAGAAGGAAAACTATCAAACAGGAAGGACACCTATACCAAAACCCCATCAGTATGTCACCATCATCAAAGACCAGAGACAGATAAAACCACAACGATGGGGAAAAAGCAGGGCAGAAAAGCTGGAAATTCAAAAAATAAGAGTGCATCTCCCCCTGCAAAGGAGCGCAGCTCATCACCATCAACGGATCGAAGCTGGTCAGAGAATGACATTGATGAGATGAGAGAAGAAGGCTTCAGTCCATCAAACTTCTCAGAGCTAAAGGAGGAATTACGTACCCAGCGCAAAGAAACTAAAAATCTTGAAAAAAGAGTCGAATAATTGACAGCTAGAATAATTAATGCAGAGAAGGTCATAAACAAAATGACAGAGATGAAAACCATGACACGAGAAATACGTGACAAATCCACAAGCTTCAGTAACCGACTTGATCAACTGGAAGAAAGAGTATCAGCGATTGAGGATCAAATGAATGAAACGAAGTGAGAAGAGAAACCAAAAGGAAAAAGAAGAAAAAGAAATGAACAAAGCCTGCAAGAAGTATGGGATTATGTAAAAAGACCAAATCTATGTCTGATTGGGGTGCCTGAAAGTGAGGGGGAAAATGGAACCAAGTTGGAAAACACTCTTCAGGATATCATCCAGGAGAACTTCCCCAATCTAGTAGGGCAGGCCAACATTCAAAATCAGGAAATACAGAGAACGCCACAAAGATACTCCTTGAGAAGAGCAACTCCAAGACACATAATTGCCAGATTCACCAAAGTTGAAATGAAGAAAAAGATCTTAAGGGCAGCCAGAGAGAAAGGTCGGGTTACCCACAAAGGGAAGCCCATCAGACTAACAGCAGATCTCTCGGCAGAAACTCTACAAGCCAGAACAGAGTGGGGGCCAATATTCAACATTCTCAAAGAAAAGAATTTTAAACCCAGAATTTCATATCCAGCCAAACTAAGTTTCATAAGTGAAGGAGAAATAAAATCCTTTACAGATAAGCAAATGCTTAGAGATTTTGTCACCACCAGGCCTGCCTTACAAGAGACCCTGAAGGAAGCCCTAAACATGGAAAGGAACAACCGGTACCAGCCATTGCAAAAACATGCCAGAATGTAAAGACCATCGAGGCTAGGAAGAAACTGCATCAACTAATGAGCAAAATAACCAGTTAATATCATAATGGCAGGATCAAGTTCACACATAACAACATTAACCTTAAATGTAAAAGGACTAAATGCTCCAATTAAAAGACACAGTCTGGCAAACTGGATAAAACTCAAGACCCATCAGTGTGCTGTATTCAGGAGACCCATCTCACATGCAGAGACATAAATAGACTCAAAATAAAGCGATAGAGGAAGATCTACCAAGCAAATGGAGAACAAAAAAAAGCAGGGCTTCCAAAACTAGTCTCTGATAAAACACACTTTAAACCATCAAAGATCAAAAGAGACAAAGAAGGCCATTACATAATGGTAAAGGGATCAATTCAACAGGAAGAGCTAAGTATCCTAAATATACATGCACCCAATACAGGAGCACCCAGATTCATAAAGCAAGTCCTTAGAGACTTACAAAGAGACTTAGACTCTCATACAACATTAATGGGAGACTTCAACACTCCACTGTCAACATTAGACAGATCAACGAGACAGAAAGTTAACAAGGATATCCAGGAATTGAACTCATCTCTGCACCAAGCGGACCTAATAGACATCTATAGACCTCTCCACCCCAAATCAACAGAATATACATTCTTCTCAGCACCACATCGCACTTATTCCAAAATTGACCACATAATTGGAAGTAAAGCACTCCTCAGCAAATGTAAAAGAACAGAAATTATAACAAACTGTCTCTCAGACCACAGTGCAATCAAACTAGAACTCAGGACTAAGAAACTCAATCAAAACCGCTCAACTACATGGAAACTGAACAACCTGCTCCTGAATGACTACTGGGTACATAACAAAATGAAGGCAGAAATAAAGATGTTCTTTGAAACCAATGAGAACAAAGATACAACATACCAGAATCTCCGGGACACATTTAAAGCAGTGTGTAGAGGGAAATTTATAGCACTAAATGCCCACAAGAGAAAGCAGGAAAGATCTAAAATTGACACTCTAACATCACAATTAAAAGAACTAGAGAGGCAAGAGCAAACACATTCAAAAGCTAGCAGAAGGCAAGAAATAACTAAGATCAGAGCAGAACTGAAGGAGATAGAGACACAAAAAACCTTCCAAAAAATCAATGAATCCAGGAGTTGGTTTTTTGAAAAGATCAACAAAATTGACAGACCGCTAGCAAGACTAATAAAGAAGAAAAGAGAGAGGGATCAAATAGACGCAATAAAAAATGATAAAGGGGATATCACCACCGACCCCACAGAAATACAAACAACCATCAGAGAATACTATAAACACCTTTACGCAAATCAACTAGAAAATCTAGAAGAAATGGATAATTTCCTGGACACTTACACTCTTCCAAGACTAAACCAGGAAGAAGTTGAATCCCTGAATAGACCAATAGCAGGCTCTGAAATTGAGGCAACAATTAATAGCCTACCCACCAAAAAAAGTCCAGGACCAGATGGATTCACAGCTGAATTCTACCAGAGGTACAAGGAGGAGCTGGTACCATTCCTTCTGAAACTATTCCAATCAATAGAAAAAGAAGGAATCCTCCCTAACTCATTTTATGAGGCCAACATCATCCTGACACCAAAGCCTGGCAGAGACACAACAAACAAAGAGAATTTTAGACCAATATCTCTGATGAACATCGATGCAAAAATCCTCAATAAAATACTGGCAAACCAGATTCGGCAGCACATCAAAAAGCTTATCCACCATGATCAAGTGGGCTTCATCCCTGGGATGCAAGGCTGGTTCAACATTCGCAAATCAATAAATGTAATCCAGCATATAAACAGAACCAAAGACAAGAACCACATGATTATCTCAATAGATGCAGAAAAGGCTTTTGTCAAAATTCAACAACCCTTCATGCTAAAAATGCTCAATAAATTCGGTATTGATGGAACGTACCTCAAAATAATAAGACCTATTTATGACAAACCCACAGCTAATATCATACTGAATGGGCAAAAACTGGAAAAATTCCCTTTGAAAACTGGCACAAGACAGGGATGCCCTCTCTCACCACTCCTATTCAGCATAGTGTTGGAAGTTCTGGCTAGGGCAATCAGGCAAGAGAAAGAAATCAAGGCTATTCAGTTAGGAAAAGAAGAAGTCAAATTGTCCCTGGTTACAGATGACATGATTGTATATTCAGAAAACCCCATTGTCTCAGTCCAAAATCTCCTTAAACTGATAAGCAACTTCAGCAAAGTCTCAGGATACAAAATTAATGTGCAACAATCACAAGCATTCTTATACACCAGTAACAGACAAACAGAGAGCCAAATCATGAATGAACTTCCATTCACAATTGCTTCAAAGAGAATAAAATACCTAGGAATCCAACTTACAAGGGATATAAAGGACCTTTTCAAAGAGAACTACAAACCACTGCTCAGTGAAATCAAAGAGGACACAAACAAATGGAAGAACATCCCATGCTCATGGATAGGAAGAATCAATATCATGAAAATGGCCATACTGCCCAAGGTTATTTATAGATTCAATGCCATCTCCATGAAGCTACCAATGAGTTTCTTCGCAGAATTGGAAAAAACTGCTTTATAGTTCATATGGAACCAAAAAAGAGCCCGCATTTCCAAGACAATCCTAAGTCAAAAGAACAAAGCTGGAGGCATCACGCTACCTGACTTCAAACTATACTACAAGGCTACAGTAACCAAAACAGCATGGTACTGGTACCAAAACAGAGATATAGACCAATGGAACAGAACGGAGTCCTCAGAAATAATACCACACATCTACAGCCATCTGATCTTTGACAAACCTGAGAGAAACAAGAAATGGGGAAAGGATTCCCTATTTAATAAATGGTGCTGGGAAAATTGGCTAGCCATAAGTAGAAAGCTGAAACTGGATCCTTTCCTCACTCCTTATACGAAAATTAATTCAAGATGGATTAGAGACTTAAATGTTAGACCTAATACCATAAAAACCCTAGAAGAAAACCTAGAGAATACCATTCAGGACATAGGCGTGGGCAAGGACTTCATGTCTAAAACACCAAAAGCAATGGCAACAAAAGCCAAAATTGAGAAATGGGATCTCATTAACGTAAAGAGCTTCTGCACAGCAAAAGAAGCTACCATCAGATTTAACAGGCAACCTACAGAATGGGAGAAAATTTTTGCAATCTACTCATCTGACAAAGGGCTGATATCCAGAACCTACAAAGAACTCAAACAAATATACAAGAAAAAAACAAACAACCCCATCAAAAAGTGGGCAAAGGATATGAACAGACATTTCTCAAAAGAAGACATTCATACAGCCAACAGACACATGAAAAAATGCTCATCATCACTCACCATCAGAGAAATGCAAATCAAAACCACAATGAGATACCATCTCACACCTGTTAGAATGGCAATCCTGAAAAAGTCAGGAAACTACAGGTGTTGGAGAGGATGTGGAGAAATAGGAACACTATTACCCTGTTGGTGGGATTGTAAACTAGTTCAACCATTATGGAAAACAGTATGGCAATTCCTCAAGGATCTAGAACTAGATGTACCATATGACCCAGCCATCCCACTACTGGGTATATACCCAAAGGATTATAAATCATGCTGTTATAAAGACACATGCACACGTATGTTTATTGCGGCACTATTCACAATAGCAAAGACTTGGAATCAACCCAAATGTCCACCTGTAACAGACTGGATTAAGAAAATGTGACATATATACACCATGGAATACTATGCAGCCATAAAAAAGGATGAGTTTGCATCCTTTGTAGGGACATGGATGCAGCTGGAAACCATCATTCTTAGCAAACTATCACAAGAACAGAAAACCAAACACCGCATGTTCTCACTCATAGGTGGGAACTGAACAATGAGATCACCTGGACTGGAGAAGGGGAATATCACACACCAGGGCCTATCATGGGGATGGGGGAGGGGGGAGGGATTGCATTGGGAGTTATACTTGATATAAATGATGAATTGATGGGTGCTGACGAGTTGATCGGTGCAGCACACCAACATGGCACAAGTATACATATGTAACAAACCTGCACATTATGCACATGTACCCTAGAACTTAAAGTATAATAATAATAATAATAATAATAATAATAATAATAATAATAGAATACTTTTCTTTAATTACATTGTTTTTTAAAATATTGTAAAAAACTATAGGATGCTAGAGTTTTCCTTTTATTTAATTACTTTGTTTTTTAAAATGTTGTAAGTAACTATAGGATGCTAGAGAAGACCTTTTCCCACTCCATTGTTGATCTTCAATATAGATTAACTTACATGTTAACTTCTCTTAGATGAAAACCTCAGGACTATCACACTGTCTACCCTGGAATGTTAAATATACTCTTTCAAACTGGAAAAGAAAAAAAGCTGTAACTATTCAAATTGCTATAACTCAAAAGTCAGCCTTAGTATGGAGAATGTTGTAGTCCTCTTAAATTTGTTTGCTTTCCACGTGCATAAGGAAATCCTTAACTTTTCAGCTTTGGATCAATGACCCCATTCCTTTGGGTTCTGTGTTACTCAAATGGTCATTCTCAACTTTGTGGCTAAACAAGCTCTTTTAAACTGGGTTCTGATCCTTTTGATTATTTTAGGGTTGATGATATCATTGCAGAAACAGTGTTCTCATGCCAAACAGGATGGGACACTGGTGTTGGGAGCAGGGACAGGCATATCCAATGTTAAATGTCTGGGGTACTAGATTGCCTTGGAAGAGAACAGCCTCAGGTGAGAAGTGGCTCCACATACACTTCATAGTAGAAGACATTGTATTCAGCCACACCTTTTCTTGATCCTGCACTAAAACCATGCAGGAACATGACATTCTCATGCTTCTCTCTAGGTGTTCAAAGCTCCCCTTGGCAATATCATATTCAAGCTTGCTTTCCTCACAGTTACCTCCAAGCCAAAACTGCAAATACTATATTGACATGTATTGCTCAAAATATAACTTGTATCTAGAATGTCTTGGGGGTACCATAACAATACAACATATAAAAGGGCATAACAAACTATCCTTGGTTCCTTGGCTTATAATCTTTGTGATACAGTCAGTACCCCAATCTGTTTCCACTTCACCTCATTTTTCTTAAACCTTCCCGACATTCTAGAGAAAAAAAATGGCAACAAAAACACCACTTCGGATAATTCTCAGAATACATTTTCGTCTCTCGCTTCTGCTTCAGGTTTGCACATGCTGTTCCTTTGGACCGGAGCATATTTTTGTCTCCTTCCTCTTACAGTTTTTGACTGCCTAATGTCTACATTTCCCTTAAGGCTATTACTGTGTCAACTCAGGGACAACTTTTTTGATGCTCCCTTCCCCCAGCTAGGGGAAGATGACTCCCAAACCGACTTCTTTTAACTTTGAAGAATACAATTGACATGTGATTGTGTAATGAATCTTCCCAAAATTTAGCGTCTTAAAAATATTTATTTTGTTTACAAATCTGCAATTTTGGCTGAGTCAGAGAACAATTGATTGCTTTACCAGATGCCAGTTGGAGAGGCTGGAAGGTTGCGGAATGGAATAATCTGAGGATTCTCCACCCACTGGTGGTTAACACTGACTCCGCTAAGTTCTCAGCCTTAGCTGAGTGAGACCTTGGTTGAGCCTATTGGATGGAACACCTTACGTGGGCTTTCTCCACATTGTCTGGGCTTCCTCTTAGTATAGGGGCTGGGTTTCAAAAATAAGCGTTGAGTGAAACAGACAGAAATAGTAGAGGAATTGAGGTGGAAGAGAGAGAGAGAGAGAGGAGATACATGGGCTATTTCCACAATATTCAATTCATGAGGCATTTACAAATTCTATCCAGTTACAAGGGGAGAATAAATAGACCCTATCTCTTTATGAGGAGTAGCAAGTTCCTGGAAGAGAATGTGGGATTAGAATTATTCTTGTGGCTATTTTTAGAAAATAAAATTTACCATATCATATTACATTTTATCCCCCCTCGCCCTTGCCACAACAGAGTGAGAGTTCTGTAAGGACTGTGACTCATCCCTATACGTATTTGTTGAGTAAGTAAATGTCTCTTTTATTTCATGCATGTTAGAAATTATAAAGGATAGGTAAACAAGGGCATGTTTCAGGAGATAGTGGCTCTAACACTAGACACAGTTAGTAACAAAAGGCATGGGTCACTCGATCCCGGATCTGTTTAGTCTTCACACTGTAGACAATGGGATTCATCACAGGAGGAAAGAGAAGATACGTGAAACCCATGACCACCTGGATCAGGGTGGGTGCCTGCTTTCCAAAGCGATGGATGACAGAGAGGCCAATCATGGGAGTGTAGAAGAGCAGCACAGCACAGATGTGGGAAACACAGGTGTTAAGAGCCTTGAGTCTCTCAGCCCTGGAGGCGATGGACAGCACGGTGTGCAGGATCAGAGCGTAAGAGAAGAGGATGAGCAGTGAGTCTATACCCACTGTAGAGACGATGACAAACATGCCATAGATGCTGTTGGCCTTCATGCTGGCACAGGCCAATTTCATCACTTCTTGGTGGAGACAATAAGAATGTGAGAGAACTGGGGAGCCACAATAGGTGAATCTTTTGAGCATAAAAGGCAATGGAAAAATAAGTGCTACACTACGACCCAGAGAGATCAGGCCAATCCTGCCAATGACTGTCTTGGTGAGAATGGAAGCATAGTGCAAGGGGCAGCAGATAGCCACAAAGCGGTCAAAGGCCATAGACAGTAGCACAGAGGACTCGAGGAAGGATAAACAGTGAATGAAAAAGAGCTGAGCAAAGCAGGCATCGTGGCTAATTTCTCGTGCCCCAACCCAAAAGATGCCGAGGACTGTAGGGAGAGTGCAAAGGGACAGACCCAGGTCAATCAGAGCCAGCATGGACAGGAAGAGATACATAGGTTCATGGAGTGAGCACTCTGTTTTAATGATGAAAAGAATTGTGCAGTTGCCCAGGATGGAAACCAGGTACATGAAGCACAGCGGGATGGAGATCCAGATGTGCACGTGCTCCAACCCAGGAATGCCACTCAGCAAGAAGGTAGCAGAAACGTTGCTGCTGCCATTTCCCAGGGATCCCAGGGTCATTGTGTGAGGAGACAAGGGGGAAGGTGGGTGCCTCCCAAAATCCTGAAGTAAATTGAGGCAGTACTAGTGATTGCACCTGGTAGAAATTAAAGAAAAAATATTAGAATCAAATATACCTAGAACTGTGCAGCTCCTTCTAGTGGCTATTTCTTTCTGGTCCTTGGCTTCCTCTTAATATCTTTTTGAGGAAATTAGTCTCATAGTTTCAACAAGAAACAAAGACATGGAATTGTGAAGTGATGAGCCAAACTGGGTGAGTTGGAGATTCTAAATGAGTTGTTCCACACTTTTGCTCTTTTCTGACTTCTGTATCAACCAGGTCTTCTTAGCCACTGGAGTTTTTACTAGTCTCACCCAATGGGATGCACCCAGGGGCCGGGCGCAGTGGCTCACAGCTGTAATCCCAGCACTTTGGGAGGCCGAGGTGGGTGGATCATGAGGTCAGGAGATCGAGACCATCCTGGCTAACACAGTGAAATCCCATCTCTACTAAAAATACAAAAAAAAAAAAAAAAAAAAAAGTGTGGGAGGAGGGAGATTTCAGGCTTCCTCTGCCAGCACTATGGGTTGGCAGTGGCTGTGTTGTGCCACTGAAGACCACAGCTGTTGTTGGGGACTTTTCTCTTATAGCAGCATGTTCCTTGAGTTATAGTCCTTGCTCTCTGCTCCTTCAGACTAAGAAGTGAGAGTTTCCTCATTATTCCTTTTGACCATATTTAACTTTGCCTGCCTCTTACAAGTAGATCTTTTCTGAAAAAAATAAAAAAAATAAAAATAAATTCCTCACATGCCTTTTTTCTACCAGACCTCTCACTAATATTCCAACTTTCATTTCACCTTGTTTTCTTCTCCCTTATCTTACTGTGCTTTCTTTGCTGTAGTTTTAGTTTTTTACTTTCTTTCTCTTTTTTGTTTTTGATTAACTTCTCCAGGCCCATACAAGCCCTAATTCTAGACACAGACCAACCCTTCACTCACCTTCTCCTCTGGTCTTCCTGACATAGAAGCTTAGCCTTGTCCAAGTAGCTCATAAATACTGTTCAGCTTACAGAATTCCAGAGAGAGGTGGAGAGTATGTGAATGATGACCTGTGAAGCTATTTCTGACTGCTACAGTAGGACATCAAAGCCTTGATCCTCCTCTCAGTCAGTAACCAGAATTCCCCAGAAGTCCAGGAATCCAACTGCTGTGGACCTAAGTGGCAAAAGAGGCTAAAGCACTGTCAACCACGGCCACATCCCCAACCACAAGGTCATGTCCAGGAAAGCCCGCTGAACACAGGGCAGTGATGCTGGAAAGGCCCAGTCTTCTACAGAGGAAGAAATGAAGGCTCAGGAGAGTCTTGTCACTGGGCAGAGGTCATATGCCAATTTAGGCCTCCTGACTTCCAGAGCAGGGATCTTCCCACTCTCAATTAACATCACTAGAATATGAGCTCAAAGAGGGTAGGGGCTTTTCTTTCTTTGCCTCTGTCAATCCAGTATTTAGAACATGCCCCAGTACATAGCAGATGCTAAGCACTTTTTTTTGCATGAATAAGTTATTTTTTATTTAGCTAACCAATAGTAACTTGGTGCAGCTTTTATCTCCTTAAAAACCCTATGAATATTCTATTGATAACATTATGCTGTAGATAAGAAAACAGAAGCTTAGAGAAAATTATTTATGTTTCTAAGATCAGACAAATAGTAAAGACAAAAATAGGATTTGAACGAATATTTGATTTTTCTCTAGACTTCAGGATATACACAATGATTACTCTTTCTTGCCACATAGATAATAATTCAGTGTCAAGTAGCACAGCTAGCTTAACAGACCTTTAAAAGCATTGCTGATTCTTTAGCTGAATAAATAAATAAACTAATTGGAGAAACACACATAAAGATATACATGGACACTTTCTCTCTCACTCTAATAATGGTGGCATTAATAGTCCAGGCTATTAATTCACTGTCCACTTGAAGATCATGTAGGCTCTCACACTGTGTTCCTCAGCTTCTGCTGTGGCCATGATCAGTGGTTACCACATTACACATCAAAGTGAATTCAGAAAAGCTGTGATAAATTCACCTGTCAGGGATAGACAAGCTACATATTGGGTTAACAACGTAATTTTTATGTGTTCTGTAGAATCAGTTTTTATTGCATTGATGTAATAGTCTCTAGCTGTTCAGTGTTTTAATTGCACGATGAAATTCATTAAAACGTCCATGTTCCATAATTACTGTTGTAAAACATTCAGAGAGCCTGGCAAATAGTAGATACTCTTCAGTAATTCTGTTTCTTCCTTCTTCACCACCCTATTTCATTTTAATGTCAAAATAAACCTAAGACGGAAATTATTTTTTACGTTAAAATGAAATAGGATGTTGAAGAGGAAAGAAATAGAATTACTGAAGAACAGCTACAATTTGCCAGGCTCTGTATTAGGGACATTCCAAAAATCATCATACCCAGACTTTAGAAGAACTTTTCAAGTTAGTATTATTGTCTCAATTTGCAAATGAGGAAAGAGAGGCTTAGAGAATTTTATAATATCCCTAGAATCATGCAGTCAGTCAGTGCCGGAGTTGGAATTCAAACTTAGATCTCTGTAGTTCCAAGGCACATACTGAAAAGTTGGAAAAGTTTTGGTTAACAAATCCAGCAATTATTTAAGTTAAGGCAGCCTGAAATGGGTGGAGGTTAAATTAGAAAGATATAGAGAAATGTTAAATGTCTGGATCATATCTTTTTTTCCTATAAACTCAAGACAGACTTTCTTTGGGATTGGAACTGGTGCTTCAGATTGTAAGGAGGTAGAGCAGAACAAGAATCAGAGAGAATAATTAGGATAGGTTAGAGGAGGCAACTTGGAAATAAAATAAAATTGAGAATAATGATGCCAGGAGATATCTGCTTGGAAAAGATCACCTTTAACCTGTTCCCCAGAGAGTTCGTAGTATGATAATTATTCTAAGTGCCTTTCATTTAAAATCCTTGCAGAATCTATTAGCAGGTTTGATAAGGAGTTCATTATTCCTGACCAGGACTAAAGCAGCTGTCCAGAATATGGTGGGATCAGAAGGATAGACTTAACCCATGGGCTTTCTGCCCTCAAGTTGTTTTGCTTTAAGACTACTTTCTGAAGGGACTTGAGCAAGTCAAATGACCATTCTAATTCTATTATAATAGACCACACTTTGTGATCACTCAGGGAAATACCATTTTATGTCACAGAAAAACTTTTTCCCAAAGAGTTAGACTACTTCCTGCCCATTTCCTTGTTTCTTGGAAATAACTCCTGTTCTACTAACTTGTGTCTGAGACTGGGGGTAGATGTTGAACCCTTAATAACTGAGCTCGTTTCATGCCTAAATGTCAATTTTGCCCACCTAACTTGCTAAACTCTCTGGGTCTAATCAATATTCCTGCTGTTACCATAGAGGAGGCAAGTCTCTGGGCAAGAAACCAAGGAAATTGACTAATGTGAGAAAGACGTTGTCTACTTTCTGAGCTGGTGCTAAGATCAGACCTGTGAACCCATGAAGCCAGCCAGATCTGATTGCAACAGTTACCATCTTTAGCAGGTGCCCTCTGCAGCCTCTCGGTAGACAAAGTACCTTCTATCTTTCTCTCTCCAAAGCTCGGGCTGAGTCTTCTGGGATCTTTTCTTGGCTCTACACTCAGCATCAAACACCTGGTTACTATATAAACTCCTCACATGCCAAGGCTAAAAATAAAGGCCATGAACGCTAGAGTGACTGGAAGATGGATGTTTAAATCCATGACTTTTATGCAACTGTGCAAGGTATCCATTGAGACCCTTTCAAGGATCTTTAATCAATTCCCTAGCAAGCCTGGCTCCCTGGACCTCATTACCTCAGACCCTGGAGATAAAAGATAAAGGGGCGAGGAGACTGGTCTTGTGACATACCGGGATGGGAAGCCCAGAGGATGCCATGCACCAACCATTGGTGAAGAATATGGAAAAAGTTTTGAACCAACTCCACTGCTTTGGGAAAGCAGAGTGGGTGCTATTGATAATGTTTTTTGTGTGATATGGCATAACTCCAGTTTATGCACACTGGATAATTACATTCACTTTACAATCATAAGTGAATTTAAAAAGGGATTTTTAAATTGAATGTGTACTCCATCACCCAGGGGAGGAAGGAAATCAGGCTAGGTCCTTGGAAACACTGGGATGTTATTGATGATTATTCTGGGTGTTCAGGTAACCCTATATGCTCCTGATTCCTGACTACTCTCAGGGACTTCGTCTCCTCTTCCTGTCTCTGATCCATTCAGAACTCAGTCCTTTGATTCCAGACATCCAGGAGATAATTGGAGAAACTAATCTGTTCTTGTACACTTGGGGGTGAGAAGAACCCCTGCAAAAGGTAATTAGAAATGAAAAGAAGTTTTTATGTGCTTATACAAGGGTATGAAGAGTTAATCATCCATTTTTGGCCTCTGGGAAAGCTGATGAAGAAGGCATTTTAGAGAGAGAAATGAACAGGGCATTTCAGTGTTTTCATTACCCAGATAATTAGTAACCAGCTTACTTGATTTATTTTGGGAGTATAAAGGTGTAAATATTAGGAAACGCCCCCACAGTACCAAACCACTCATTATAGGTTATTTCAATTTGTTGGCCTGGCTGATGCCTTTGGAATGTGGCAAGCTTCCTCTTGTGGCCACAGTTATCTTTGGTTGAGCATGTTGTATAAACATTTAAGTATCATGAAGCAGTGTTTTTCAACTCACAGTCCCCAGATAATATGGATCAGAAACTCTTATGATACTTGTTAAAATGTAGATTTCTGGTTCTCACCCCTGCAAGACAAAATCAGAAATTTTGACATTTGTAACAGCTACAAAGGTAAAGGAATTTTCACATATCCTTGTCTTTATGACTTTTCAACTCTGATTATAGAATTTTTATCCCCTCTATAATTAAAAGTATATCTGTACTTTTAGCGTAGAATTTGTTCCAAAATATGGTTACCTATTGTACTAGTTTGCTAGGGATGCTATAACAAAATACTGAACTGAGTAGCTTAACAACAGAAATATTTTTCCTTTTCTTTTTGCAGTTCTGAAGGCCAGCAAAATCTAAAATTAAAGTGTTAACAGATTTGTTTTCTCCTGAGACTTCTCTCCTTGTTTGCACATGTCCACTTTCTCACTATGTTCTTCGATGCCCTTTTCTCTATGTGTGTGTGCCCCTGTTTTCTTGTTGGGCATCCAAATTTACTCTTCTTACAAGGACACCAGTATATTGAATTAAGGCCCACTGTGTTGGTCTAATTTTAACTTAATTACCCCTTTTATGCCTATATCATACTTTCTGTCACTCATTTATTCATCAATTTAGTAAATATTTTCTAACCAAAGTAATATTTTGCATATAATAAAATCATACATTTTATTTTCTACCTCTCACATGTAATATTTATTTATAGCCTCTGAGGCAAAGTTCTGGGAGAAGAGAGCTGGTATTAGATGTGTTTTGGCAGAAACTTGATTTGAATGCCAGATATTCGGAAAGAGAGAGAGAAAAAAAAAAGAGAAAAAAAGATAGAGAAAGATATTTGATTAATATTTGAAATAGCTTTAATTAGAAAGAGTACAGAGATTCATCAATATTACAGAGAAGATAACCTTATGTGCTTTACATTTCAACCACGAAGTTTCTGTAAGGACAAAACAAGATATGATGTGGGGAAACTAGAATTCAGAAAGTCTAAATGGCACAATGCCAAAAAGTTCAGGTTTCAAGGTAAGATAGACCTGCATGTGACTTTGAGTCCTCATCCATTAGATATGTGATATTGATTACAGTAATTTATCTCATTGAACCTACTGTATAAAAGTGTTGTGTAAGAATTAAAGAAGAAATTGACTCTTTTATTAAATAGTAAGATAGCACTGAATATAGTTTGAGAAAATTAAAATTTTAACAGCGTGTTTGATATTCAATGTCTTACTAGACAAACATTACAATCATTTAAAAATGTGTGTTAGAAACATACCTTTCAATTAACATTCAGGTAAAAACGTACTTAAAATGGAAAAATCAGAGCCTGTTTAACACAAATTAGCATTTATTATGGTGAAGGCAATCAAGAATAAAGTAGTTTGGGGATGAAAAAAGATGTTCTCTGATGAGAAAAAGCCATATCTACCACAAAAACAGTGGGAAAAAGAGAAACATAGGTGTCCTGTGTCCCCACACTGCTCCCAGGGAGTGTCATGCAAGACATGGTGTTTAAAATAGGGAGTAGGAGGTGAAAATGAGAACGGTACCCATGACTGAACCTGCACCCGTGCCACTAGGCAATACATGTAGTTTACAGTTACACCAGAGCAGGCCAGATTCATGTTACTTTGGTATAGACAGAGGAATAGGTCAGAATGCTCAGTCTGTAAGAAAAGAACTGTCTTAGAAGGACAGGGAGGGAGAAAACAAGGGCCAGGCTCTTGGTCCAAAACCAACCAACTAACCAACACAACAAAACAAAATAGTCTCTCCTCTTGGACTCTGGAAAGGTTGAGCCGTGAAGTGTACTTTAATGGTGAGAAATGACTTCCAAAGTGTCCAAGGTCATTGTGAGAAAACTTAAGACTCTATGAAGAAGAAAATGTAGATGAAGATCACATCAGCAGTAACCAGCAGTAACCCGGATGTCATTAAACCGGAAGACATCCAGGGCACCAGGAATGGTAGAAAAGGCAAAACCCAAGCCAGAGGCAACCAAGAGAACCAAGAATTAATACATGAGCTCACAGAGGCGACAGGCATGTCTAACTATGTATTGAGTTACCCAGGTAAGAGAGAAGATGGACACGACAAGCCAGGCAGGTACTTTCTCTGGAATGCCCATTCGAGTAAAGGCTGCAGGTTGGGTGCTGCCATTTATGAAAGATCCCATGCTTTTGTCTCTAGAGAGAAAACTCAATACCATTGGTTCAGCAGAAGGAAGTTTTGTCTGGCTTTTTCCATTGACATATTATAATGAACAAACAGAAAGTTGAATGTGCATGGTAAAATGGTCTGGAAGAAAAGTTATATGTTGCCATTATTGTCCTGAACATTAGTACTTTCTTCAGAACATGTATCTTGCCTAATTTTGATCATTTTAACCGCTCTGACCTTTTTCAAATCTTATCATTTCTGATTGTTTATTATTAAGATATTCTTAGTTCTTTTATAGTTCTCTAAAGCAGTAATTTTGACTTGTTTTCTGGTAGTCGCTTGTTCTACTTCTTGTTTGGCATTGTGGGAATGAGACAAGAATAAAGAGAAGCACATAAAAGGAAGATAAATAATCACTTTTCTCCAGAAAGAAATCTTTTTTTTATTTTTTTATTTTATTTTGTATTATACTTTAAGTTCTAGGGTACATGCGCATAACGTGCAGGTGTGTTACATATGTATACTTGTGCCATGTTGGTGTGCTGCACCCGTCAACTCGTCAGCACCCATCAATTCATTATTTATATCATGTTTACTCCCAATGCAATCCCTCCCCCCTTCCCCCTCCCCATGATAGGCCCCAGTGTGTGATGTTCCCCTTCCCGAGTCCAAGTGATCTCATTGTTCAATTCCCACCTATGAGTGAGAACATGCGGTGTTTGGTTTTCTCTACTTGTGACAGTTTGCTAAGAATGATGGTTTCCAGCTGCATCCATGTCCCTACAAAGGACGCAAACTCATCCTTTTTTATGGCTGCATAGTATTCCATGGTGCATATGTGCCACATTTTCTTAATCCAGTCTGTCACAGATGGACATTTGGGTTGATTCCAAGTCTTTGCTATTGTGAATAGTGCCGCAATAAACATACGTGTGCATTTGTCTTTGTAGTAGAATAATTTATAATCCTTTGGGTATATACCCAGTAGTGGGATGGCTGGGTCATATGGTACATCTAGTTCTAGATCCTTGAGGAATTGCCATACTGTTTTCCATAATGGTTGAACTAGTTTACAATCCCAACCAACAGTGTAAAAGTGTTCCTATTTCTCCACATCCTCTCCAACACCTGTTGTTTCCTGACTTTTTCAGGATTGCCATTCTAACAGGTGTGAGATGGTATCTCATTGTGGTTTTGATTTGCATTTCTCTGATGGCGAGTGATGATGAGCATTTTTTCATGTGTCTGTTGGCTGTATGAATGTCTTCTTTTGAGAAATGTCTGTTCATATCCTTTCCCCACTTTTGGATGGGGTTGTTTGTTTTTTTCTTGTATATTTGCTTGAGTTCTTTGTAGGTTCTGGATATCAGCCCTTTGTCAGATGAGTAGATTGCAAAAATCTTCTCCCATTCTGTAGGTTGCCTGTTCACTCTGATGGTAGTTTCCTTTGCTGTGCAGAAGCTCTTCAGTATAATTAGATCCCATTTGTCAATTTTGGCTTTTGCTGCCATTGCTTTTGGTGTTTTAGACATGAAGTCCTTGCCCATGCCTATTTCCTGAATAGTACTACCTAGATTTTCTTCTAGGGTTTTTATGGTATTAGGTCTAACATTTAAGTCTCTAATACATCTTGAATTAATCTTCGTATAAGGAGTAAGGAAAGGATCCAGTTTCAGCTTTCTACTTATGGCTAGCCAATTTTCCCAGCACCATTTATTAAATAGGGAATCCTTTCCCCATTTCTTGTTTCTCTCAGGTTTGTCAAAGATCAGATGGCTGTAGATGTATGGTATTATTTCTGAGGCTCCGTTCTGTTCCATTGGTCTATATCTCTGTTTTGGTACCAGTACCATGCTGTTTTGGTTACTGTAGCCTTGTAGTGTAGTTTGAAGTCAGGTAGCGTGATGCCTCCAGCTTTGTTCTTTTGACTTAGGACTGTCTTGGAAATGCGGGCTCTTTTTTGGTTCCATATGAACTATAAAGCAGTTTTTTCCAATTCTGCGAAGAAACTCATTGGTAGCTTCATGGAGATGGCATTGAATCTCTAAATAACCTTGGGCAGTATAGCCATTTTCACGGTATTGATTCTTCCTATCCATGAGCGTGGGATGTTCTTCCATTTGTTTGTGTCCTCTTTGATTTCACTGAGCAGTGGTTTGTAGTTCTCCTTGAAGAGGTCCTTTACATCCCTTGTAAGTTGGATTCCTAGGTATTTGATTCTCTTTGAAGCAATTGTGAATGGAAGTTCATTCCTGATTTGGCTCTCTGCTTGTCTGTTACTGGTGTATAAGAATGCTTGTGATTGTTGCACATTAATTTTGTATCCTGAGACTTTGCTGAAGTTGCTTATCAGCTTAAGGAGATTTTGGGCTGAGACAACGGGGTTTTCTAAGTATACAATCATGTCATCTCCAAACAGGGACAATTTGACTTCTTCTTTATTTCTTTCTCTTGCCTGATTGCCCTAGCCAGAACTTCCAACACTATGTTGAATAGGAGTGGTGAGAGAGGGCATCCCTGTCTTGTGCCAGTTTTCAAAGGGAATTTTTCCAGTTTTTGCCCATTCAGTATGATATTAGCTGTGGGTTTGTCATAAATAGCTCTTATTATTTTGAGGTACGTTCCATCAATACCGAATTTATTGAGCATTTTCAGCATGAAGGGTTGTTGAATTTTGACAAAAGCCTTTTCTGCATCTATTGAGATAATCATGTGGTTCTTGTCTTTGGTTCTGTTTATATGCTGGGTTACGTTTATTGATTTGCGAATGTTGAACCAGCCTTGCATCCCAGGGATGAAGCCCACTTGATCATGGTGGATAAGCTTTTTGATGTGCTGCTGAATCCGGTTTGCCAGTATTTTATTGAGGATTTTTGCATCAATGTTCATCAGGGATATTGGTCTAAAATTCTCTTTGTTTGTGGTGTCTCTGCCAGGCTTTGGTATCAGGATGATGTTGGCCTCATAAAATGAGTTGGGGAGGATTCCCTCTTTTTCTATTGATTGGAATAGTTTCAGAAGGAATGGTACCAGCTCCTCCTTGTACCTCTGGTAGAACTCAGCTGTGAATCCATCTGGTCCTGGACTTTTTTTGGTGGGTAGGCTATTAATTATTGCCTCAATTTCAGAGCCTGCTATTGGTCTATTTAGGGATTCAACTTCTTCCTGGTTTAGTCTTGGAAGAGTGTAAGTATCCAGGAAATTATCCATTTCTTCTAGATTTTCTAGTTGATTTGCGTAGAGGTGTTTATAGTATTCTCTGATTGTAGTTTGTATTTCTGTGGGGTTGGTGGTGATATCCCCTTTATCATTTTTTATTGCATCTATTTGATTCCTCTCTCTTTTCTTCTTTATTAGTCTTGCTAGCGGTCTGTCAATTTTGTTGATCTTTTCAAAAAACCAACTCCTGGATTCATTGATTTTTTGGAAGGTTTTTTGTGTCTCTATCTCCTTCAGTTCTGCTCTGATCTTAGTTATTTCTTGCCTTCTGTTAGCTTTTGAATGTGTTTGCTCTTGCCTCTCCAGTTTTTTTAATTGTGATGTTAGAGTGTCAATTTTAGATCTTTCCTGCTTTCTCTTGTGGGCATTTAGTGCTATAAATTTCCCTCTACACACTGCTTTAAATGTGTCCCAGAGATTCTGGTATGTTGTATCTTTGTTCTCATTGATTTCAAAGAACATCTTTATTTCTGCTTTCATTTCGTTATGTACCCAGTAGTCATTCAGGAGCAGGTTGTTCAGTTTCCATGTAGTTGAGCGGTATTGATTGAGTTTCTTAGTCCTGAGTTCTAGTTTGATTGCACCGTGGTCTGAGAGACAGTTTGTTATAAATTCTGTTCTTTTACATTTGCTGAGGAGTGCTTTACTTCCAATTATGTGGTCAATTTTGGAATAAGTGTGATGTGGTGCTGAGAAGAATGTATATTCTGTTGATTTGGGGTGGAGAGTTCTATAGATGTCTATTAGGTCTGCTTGGTGCAGAGATGAGTTCAATTCCTGGATATCCTTGTTAACTTTTTGTCTTGTTGATCTGTCTAATGTTGACAGTGGAGTGTTGAAGTCTCCCATTATTGTTGTATGAGAGTCTAAGTCTCTTTGTAAGTCTCTAAGGACTTGCTTTATGAATCTGGGTGCTCCTATATTGGGTGCATATATATTTAGGATAGTTAGCTCTTCCTGTTGAATTGATCCCTTTACCATTATGTAATGGCCTTCTTTGTCTGTTTTGATCTTTGATGGTTTAAAGTGTGTTTTATCAGGGACTAGGATTGCAACCCCTGCTTTTTTTTGTTCTCCATTTGCTTGGTAGATCTTCCTCCATCTCTTTATTTTGAGCCTATGTATGACTCTGCATGTGAGATGGGTCTCCTGAATACAGCAGACTGATGGGTCTTGACTCTTTATCCAGTTTGCCAGTCTGTGTCTTTTAATTGGAGCATTTAGTCCATTTACATTTAAGGTTAATATTGTTATGTGTGAACTTGATCCTGCCATTATGATATTAACTGGTTATTTTGCTCGTTAGTTGCTGCAGTTTCTTCCTAGCCTCGATGGTCTTTACATTTTGGCATGTTTTTGTGATGGCTGGTACCAGTTGATCCTTTCCGTGTTTAGGGCTTCCTTCAGGGTCTCTTGTAAGGCAGGCCTGGTGGTGACAAAATCTATAAGCATTTGCTTATCTGTAAAGGATTTTATTTCTCTTTCACTTATGAAACTTAGTTTGGCTGGATATGAAATTCTGGGTTTAAAATTGTTTCCTTTAAGAACGTTGAATATTGGCCCCCACTCTCTTCTGGCTTGTAGAGTTTCTGCCGAGAGATCTGCTGTGAGTCTGATGGGCTTCCCTTTGTGGGTAACCCAACCTTTCTCTCTGGCTCCCCTTAAGATCTTTTCCTTCATTTCAACTTTGGTGAATCTGGCAATTATGTGTCTTGGAGTTGCTCTTCTCAAGGAGTATCTTTGTGGCGTTCTCTGTATTTCCTGAATTTGAATGTTGGCCTGCCCTACTAGGTTGGGGACGTTCTCCTGGATGATATCCTGAAGCGTGTTTTCCAACTTGGTTCCGTTTTCCCCCTCACTTTCAGGCACTCCAATCAAACGTAGATTTGGTCTTTTAACATAATCCCATACTTCTTGCAGGCTTTGTTCATTTCTTTTTCTTCTTTTTTCTTTTGGTTTCTCTTCTCGCTTCATTTCATTCATTTGATCCTCAATCGCTGATACTCTTTCTTCCAGTTGATCGTGTCGGTTACTGAAGCTTGTGGATTTGTCACGTATTTCTCGTGTCATGGTTTTCATCTCTGTCATTTCGTTTATGACCTTCTCTGTATTAATTAGTCTAGCTGTCAATTATTCGACTCTTTTTTCAAGATTTTTAGTTTCTTTGCGCTGGGTATGTAATTCCTCCTTTAGCTCTGAGAAGTTTGATGGACTGAAGCCTTCTTCTCTCATCTCGTCAAAGTCATTCTCTGACCAGCTTTGATCCGTTGCTGGCGATGGGCTGCGCTCCTTTGCAGGGGGAGCTGCGCTCCTGTTTTTTGAATTTCCAGCTTTTCTGCCCTGCTTTTTCCCCATCGTTGTGGTTTTATCTGCCTCTGGTCTTTGATGATGGTGACATACTGATGGGGTTTTGGTATAGGTGTCCTTCCTGTTTGATAGTTTTCCTTCTGACAATCAGGACCCTCAGCTGTAGGTCTGTTGGAGATTGCTTGAGGTCCACTCCAGACCCTGTTTGCCTGGGTATCAGCAGCAGAGGTTGCAGAAGATAGAATATTGCTGAACAGCAAGTGTACCTGTCTGATTCTTACTTTGGAAGCTTCCTCTCAGGGGTGTACCCCACCCTGTGAGGTGTGGGGTGTCAGACTGCCCCTGGTGGGGGATGTCTCCCAGTTAGGCTACTCAGGGGTCAGGGACCCACTTGAGCAGGCAGTCTGTCCCTTCTCAGATCTCAACCTCCGTGTGGGGAGATCCACTGCTCTCTTCAAAGCTGTCAGACAGAGTCGTTTGCATCTGCAGAGGTTCTGCTGCTTTTTTTTTGTTGTTTTTTTATCTGTGCCCTGTCCCCAGAGGTGGAGTCTACAGAGACAGGCAGGTTTCCTTGAGCTGCTGTGAGTTCCACCCCGTTCGAGCTTCCCAGCGGCTTTGTTTACCTACTTGAGCCTCAACAATGGTGGGCGCCCCTCCCCCAGCCTTGCTGCTGCCGTTTGGGTTAGATCACAGACTGCTGTGTTAGCAATGATGGAGGCTCCGTGGGCGTGGGACCCTCCTGGCCAGGTGTGGGATATATTCTCCTGGTGTGCCCGTTTGCTTAAAGTGCAGCATTGGGGTGGGAGTTACCCGATTTTCCAGGTGTTGTGTGTCTCAGTTCCCCTGGCTAGGAAAAGGGATTCCCTTCCCCCTTGCGCTTCCCAGGTGAGCCGATGCCTCACCCTGCTTCAGGTATCGCTGGTGGGGCTGCAGCAGCTGACCAGCACCGATTGCCCAGCACTCCCTAGTCAGATGACCCCAGTACCTCAGTTGAAAATGCAGAAATCACCGGTCTTCTGTGTCGCTCGCGCTGGAAGTTGGAGACTGGAGCTGTTCCTATTCGGCCATCTTGCTCCACCCCCTCCAGAAAGAAATCTTAGCTAGAAAGATAAGACTATGTTCTCATTTACTTAGTGATTCCTTTATGTGTTAGTTTATTCATCACAGATAGGTTAAACTTTGTGTGCAGTTTTCTCCCTTTGCTCTCTCCCCTATCTCTTACTCTTTTCTCTCCCTCCTTCTCTATTTTCTCTGTCTCTTCTCTCTCCATGTCTCTTTAAAAGAACTTAAATATAAATATAAGATTAAATTAATAAATTTTCTTATATCTTTTTCTAACTTTTCAAATTCTCATAACAACAATTATAATGAAAATGTAAGTCATTATAATTTTTAAAATTTGAAAATAAGATGTATTAATATTTTAATGTACATCACATGTACTCCCACTTGACTGGCATTTCCAGGTCTAGCATGACATTTGATACTCTCAGAAGCCCAATGAAATACGTAGACAATAAACTTCCCTCATTTTATGAATGCCTAGGACAGTGCCAGGCATCACCTGGCTCACAGGATATATTTACCAACTGGTGAAGGAGGTCACAGAGCCTTTCCTTGTGTGCATACATTCTCTTCTCTTTCTTGCATTCCTCTCTTCCTGAGTTCTGGTACTAGAATTCAAGGTATCATATCTGACCACCCTAGCTGTTATGTAGCTTCCCAAATCCACTCTCTTAAGTTCCCATTTGTTGAGGATCTGCAAACTGATTAAGCAACATTGTGAAAGAGGAAACTCTTTAGAGTGAAATCTGCCTTCTTTCTCCCTCTATTTTTCACCACACTCTTAATTTCCTTATTTTAAAGAAAAGCATTCAATTTTCAGATTTATGTTTCTAAACACATTCACGAAAAGAGAAACTTGAAGGGTTGGAGTGTGACTTCCTAATGCTTTGTAGAGGACACTTTGCCACTGTGTGCTTAGCATAGGAACAAGACTGGAAAGAGTTCTGCTCACCACCCACTCCTACCTCTAGGTCTCCAGTCCCATGCTTAGGACCTGAATGCATGTCTAGTTTTTTTTCCAAATTACCTATTTGTTTGAAGAAGTTTCACTAGACTGAGGTTTTCTGGGCTTTCCTCCATCACAGATAACTTCCTGCCACATCGCTGCACCTTAATTCTTTCTCTCCTACATCTAAATTTTGTTCTTCAGAAAAGCAAGGTAAAATCCACAGCAGGAACAAAGCAAAGCCGCTAGCTTGCCTGTTTTCCTCATGCCTGAGAAGTTACTGGTTTACTTACCTGTACTGAGAAGCACGGCAAGGACAAGTGAATGAGTCTAAAAGGTGGTGAGAGGGGCTTGGGTCAGAGATGGAAAAAAAAAAGGAGGAAAGAGGCTATTATGTTTTGCTGATACCTAGATTTCTGTCTTTATGGGACCTTTTTATAAGTGCTCTTTGTGGTCTTTTTTAGAAACCTAAGCCTTCTTCTCTTGGCTGCTAACATTATTCAGAGACCTTTGCCAGCCCTGATTTTAATCCTTCCTTAATGTAAGTAGCTAGTAGAACCAAGAGTAGGCCATCTATAGCTGGCTTGTGTAAGTGCTCTTTTGCTTGCTGTACCTTCCTTCCACATTGTTTCCACAATGCACTTCCACTCCTCTTATTCAGCTCTATTTCTACAAGTTCCAGCTTAATTTCTTCCAACATAATTCCATTCTAGCCACTGACATTTGGAGATTGGGCTTTACACCAAACTCATTGTGACATAGAAAGGAAACCTCCATACTCTGACATGAGGCCCCAGAGGTAAGACATGCTCAGAATATTATGGAGAATCACGGTCATAATGATAATAGCAAAGATCATATAATTAAATGCAAAGCAAGCACAGAACAATTAAATATAATTCCTTCAGTATGGTTTCAGGTAGTGTTGTGTGCAGTTCTGTCAAGGACTTTGGTTTCATTTCTCAGCTCCAAATGGGGAGAGAAATTGTATTATAAAAATCCCTTTGGGTTTCATTCAAATTTTACCTATATTTAAGGTTTACCATCATATGTTGATTCTCTATAAAATATCCAAAATGAGAAGAGTAATCTTTTCTCTAATATCCTACCTAAAAAGTATACTTTAATTCAGAAAATAAAATGCTTCTAGTAGTAAATAAAAGCAGTCATTACTGATAGGTATCAGACGTCATCTTTGAGTGTTTACTTAGACATAACACTATAGGAACAAGTGAATATTTATTGAGTTCTGTGAGTGTAGAGACAGCTAATCTTTTACGTCAAACCACTGGAGCTTATTTAGATTCTGTCCTGATTTCCAAACAATATTCTGTGAGCTGAGTAACACGTTGGTATTGAAGGGATAACTGACAAATGGCAGAAAACACAGGCACAGCTTGTAGGACTTCTATATTCTTACGACAAGTGGATGAAGTACCTATCTTATTCGAACTCTGTAAAAGAGAAACTCTTCTTTTCCCTAGGCTCACAATTTAGATGTCATCCAAAGAGCTCTGCTATAACCAAGTTGTCCCAAATCCTGCCTTGGGACCTCAGTCTAGCAAAGAGAGAGGGATACTGACTTTTCCAAAAGAGGCCCAGTATGAGTAAGTGGACTAGGTTGTAAACATGGATAAAGTACAATAAAACACAATAAAATAAAATAAATGACAGTGACAGATCAGTGAGGGATTCCAGTCATGCACTGGCCAAAGGTTCATGGCTTCATCCAGTATGGAAACACTGTACTAAGAAAAAGTATAGTTACAGAAGGTTTCTAATTTGGGACACATATGCATGCGTGTGCATATCTACATGGTTTCACTTGTGTGAGCATGTAAGCACTGTCATTCAGTGCATGCGTCTTATCAAAAACTCGGTATTTCATTAGGATATATATTTGTATGAATCTACATATTTGAAATACCTGAGCCATTGTGTACCTTTGTATGTATTCACGATCATATGCACTTATTTAAAGTTATGCAAAAGTGGTTATGTTTACAGTTGTTTTCTTTAGTGTTTTATTCACAGGGAAAGAAGAAGCTCTAAAAAGATCTTTTTTAATTTTAAAAAAGTTTTATTAAAAGTTATTGCTTTTAAAAATTTTGTATAATTTTAAAGGGTACAAGTGTAGTTTTGTTACATAGATATATTGCATAGTGGTGAAGTCTGGGCTTTTAGTGTAACCATCACCCAAGTAATGTATATTGCATCCATTAAGTAATTTCCCATGCCTTACTGCCCTCCCATTCTTCCACATTTCTGAGTCACTAGTGTTTATTATTTCAAACACTATGTCCAGGTGTAAACATTATTTAGCTTTCACTTATAAGGGAGAACATGCAGTATTTGACTCTTTCTGAGATGTTTCACCTAAGATAATGGCCAACAAGCATACGAAAAAATGATCAACTTCATTGATAATTTTTTAGTGTAGGTAACTTGCTTCTAGCTCTACTAGTTAAATTTACTTCTTCTTCATGGTGAATTTCACATTTTTATGTTTTCCTTCTGGAGACTTTCCTTTTTGGCATCTAGAGTCAAGCCAAGGTAACTAGAAAGAGAAGAAATTGCTGAGTCAAAATCCTCTCCTTCTCATGACTTCACATAAAGTCATAGCAGAGAATACCTCTACCTACATGAATATATAAAGAGTTACTAAGTTCACTCCCTACGTGTCTAGATATATATGATAATGCACAGAAATGAATTCACACAAACTGGCCAACTAGGACATATGTACCAACACAAACAAGCATGACACAACAGAAATATATGCTGAGAAATATCAAAATACACCAAGAAAGAAAAGCAGCAGTATTTGTATCTTCATGCAGACTTTGACATGGCTAGATACAGAGATGAGAGAAACATCTTACAAATAAGCATAAAATAACACATACTTTTCTTTTACCTTTTTACTCTTTTATCATCATAAATAAAGGAAGAAATCAAGCCTTTTCCCTAGTCACTCAGATAGTGGGTGATAATTTTCAATCTCAATTACATTTTTTGAGGATTATCCATGAATGATTTTGTGTTGTTTCAATTTGATAACTTCCCTTAAACTCCCAGGGCGTCTTCTCCTTTTCTCAATTTTGTGGGCATATGCTTAGTAAAGACTGTCATGAAAAGTCATTACCTGGGGTGTGGATATAGATATGTACAAATATGTTTTAAATGAATAAAATTTGTCATTATGGTAAAGTAACATAAAAATAAATAAAAATATGTTTAAACAGTTAATCATCAATGAAATTACACTGGCCAGAGAACTGAATGATGAAACTTTTGTACTCTCTTATATTTTGTCCAATCATAATGGTTAATATTTGTTGAGAATTGCATATTTTCCAGATACTGTGCTAGAACACTACATAAATTATTTAATCTTTACAACATCCCTATAAGGAAGTAAGGTATTATAATTATTGCCTTGCTCATTCTGTAGTTGAGGAAACTGGGGAACAGAGAGGTAAGTAATGTTCACCTGGTCACACTGCCGTATGTTGCACAGTCAATTGCCTTTTTGTTGACAGTCAATGGTTTATTATTTTGCCACAGCATAGCTGAAAACAAACAAACAGAAACCTGTGGGCTTTATGTCCAAAACTTCCTCTCTTCACTCTAACTTAATCCTTCCAAAAACACCTAAGTGACTTTATAAACTGAAACTTCTTAATGATGCACTGGCAAATTTGCTTGGTCTTGATGCTGTAGACAATGGGGTTCATGAGGGGTGGTACCAGCAGATACACATAGGACATAAGGAGGTGTACAATGCGGGGCAGATGTTCACCAAAACGATGCACAAGAGATAAGCCAATCATGGGGATGTAGAAGAGCAGTACAGCACAGATATGAGAGACACAGGTGTTGAGGGCTTGGAGTTGCTCCTGGCGGGATGCAATGCTGAGCACAGTGCGAAGGATGACGGAGTATGAGAGAAAGATGAGCAGGGAGTCCATACCCACAGTGCAGGCCACAACAAAGAGCCCGTAGATGTGATTGACAGTGATGCCAGAGCAGGCCAGCTTCATGATCTCCAGGTGAAGACAATAAGCATGAGCCAGCACATGGGAGCGGCAGTATTGGAAGCGCTTCAGGAGGAATGGCAAAGGGAGGATGAGGAGGGCACTTCTAAGCACTGAGCTTAGCCTCATCTTGACAATACGTACAGGTGTCAGGACGGTGGAGTAACACAGTGGGTTGCAGATGGCCACATAGCGGTCAATGGACATGGATAACAGAACTGATGACTCCACTAGAGACAAGGTGTGAATGAAGAAGAGCTGAGTGAAACAGGCAGAGATGCCAATCTCTCTGGCATCAAACCAGAAAATGCCCAGGACAGTGGGCTGTGTGGAAAGGCAAAGGCCTAAGTCTGTGAGACCTAGCATGCCCAAGAAATAGTACATGGGTTCATCAGTACGGATGACGTGGAGAATGGTGAGGTTCTCCAAGATAACTGTCAGGTAGATGAAGCAGAAGGGAATAGAGATCCAGCCATGGAGACCTTCTAGACCTTGGAAGCGCGTCAGGAAGAAAGTGGCTCTTTGGAGGCTGCTTTTATAAAGGTTTGCCATAACTTTACAATCTTGGATTCAGAAACCTGCAATGTAGAATGAGATTCCTGGAAAGTGACAAGGCTAAATTCTCACTCATCTAAATGTCCCAACATCAGCCAATAAGGAAGCATCTGCAGATGGCATAGGGGAGAACTGGGTAGGGGCTGATCTATTAGCCTTTTCTACTGGGTTTAGGAAGGAGACTTTTGATGGATGAAGAGGCGAATAGTAGTAGGCAAATCTGAAGCCTGGAACAAAGGAACATCTTGGAAGAATCGTGGACTTCAGAAAACATTTCTAGAAAAGAGGAATTTGGGATTTTGTTCTGAGAGATATGAGGAGAGATGTGTGTCTTTAATAGCAGGGCAATTAAGCCAGGACTGGATCTAGAGATGGAGAGGCGGAAAAGATTTACACCAGGTTTGAAGCACAAGGAGCAAAGGACAAAAATCTGAGATCACCAGGAAAAGCCTGAAATCTTTGGTTTAGAATGAGGAAACTAAATCAGAAGGCACTCAGAGTGAGTTTTGCCTGTGGGGCTGGGATTGATATGACATCTAGGTATCCAGGTCTATTCCGGTAACATCTGAACTGAGTTCTCGTTTGTTCTGCCTTCATAAATTTTATTCAATTGCATTGAAAAATGCTCTACTGAGTTATATATATATAAGTGTAGTGTGACTAGTACATTGTTTGTCACATGCATTAAAATAATAAAAGATAACATTTCTTAAATACATTACAAGCCTGTTACTTTTGTAAGTGCCTAACGTGTGTTACATCATTCAACTCTGACACCAATTCTAATTTAATTCTAAAATTAAATTTAAAATCCCATGTGTTTCCTATCTTGGAAAAGTCTATGAATAGACATTTCCATTACATAAATACCATTCAATAAGTCAAGATGGAGGACAACAGAAGACACATGTGTTAGAGACCAAGTCCAGTTTGGGATATGCTGAATTTAAAGATAAATTTCTGGTGAGAGAGTCTAGAGGATATTAAATGTACTGATTGTGGTGTGATTGAGGGCTTGAGTTACAGGTATGCAACATGGGTATGGAGAAAATTCCTAGGAGATACAAGGTAAAAAGGAAAGATGGGGGGTCAGTTCATAAAACTGGTAACTTTTAAATGAGAGCAGGTCATAATGTGAAAACTACAAAGGAGACAGAGAATAGAGAATCAAAGAAATAGGATGAAAGTAATTGTACATAATGTCAATAAAATCAAACCACCACTGTTGACTACAAAAAAAAAAAAGATGAAGTAGGAAAAGGTTTCTTTTTTTTTACGTTTTACTTACAATGGCTAAGTCATTGTTAATTTTGTTGATTTTTCAGAGACTGTTTTAATAGACTGGAAAAGCGTTTTAAGGGCTTACCTTATTAGTGGGGTAAGGAGGATTAAGTAAAAAGTTTATATTCTGTGCCATTTCCCTCTGAGAGAAAATCTACAGATGGGTGAGAATATTAGGATTTTGTAGGAAAGAAAGATAGGAAGTTGAAGATATTCTTTCAAAAAGCTTCCTTTTTTTTTTCCTGGTAAAGTCAAAGCACATTGAAGGGTCTCTACTGAAGAAAGAATATCATCCCTCTAGCTTTTGCCACTCACATTTCAAATCCAAATGAATAACAATAAAATAACATAATAATTAGTATAAGAATAAAACCATTCTTGTTTTATGATTTCAAATGAGAAGCAATAAAAGGATACAAAGAAGGATGGCTGCAAGGAAAGAGGAAAAAATAAAGGAAAGAAGTAGAGACTTGGAAGGCAACTGGGCTGTGAAGGAAAAAGAAGATATGGAAGGATTTGCAGAGTTTGCTGTGAGCAGCTTAAGCAGTGATGCAAGCCCTTATGGGATTAAGAGCATTGATTAAGTGAGAAAATGGCAACATATTTTAATAAGAAATGATAATAAAGAAGAGAAAATTTTCCATCACTAAAAGAGAGATTCCAATAAAAGTTTAAATATATGTATGACTTTTCAGCCAGCAGAGACACAGGGAAGCTGGTTTCATTCTATCTTACTCTGAGCCATTTCAGAGTATGAGAAATACCAGAAACATTTGGAGGTCATCTATTTTCGCATTTATGTCTCCAGACAGAGAAGAGTCATTCTGCCTACCTAGTGAGAGGCTGCAATCATAGTATTCCATCCTATTTATTTTCTCACTTTCAAAATATATTCCTTGCATATTATATTTTGGATATGGGTAAGAGGCAAGTGTACAAGGTATGAGGAAAAATAATAAAAGCACATCCTGACTCACACCCAAGGAATGGAATTGCTGCATCATCAGAGCTCACAAGCCTAGTATAGATTTGGAACTTAATAAAGTCTGCTCAATACATGTGGAATAAATGTATGAGTGACTGGATAAAAAGAGATGAAATGCAGTAGGGATTACACAGAATCCTATTGTCCATTTTCTTCTCAATGGCACTTACCTCCAGAGCAGTGGATCAGAGAAGTGTCATCTGGTTTCCTCCACTAGACTGCATGACACACCACTTTCCTTTCAGCTCTAATTTATTGAAATAAAGGAATGTCATCCTAGGGTTTATGACAGACAGAGAAGAGGTGGGCCAGGCAATGATCCTGATGAGACTCTGACTCCCTCTGGCTCGTATTCCTTATATTATTGCATACAAAGTTGTTAACTATTATCAGCATCTGTCTTTATGATCAGTCTCCAAAGTACCTTCGAAGTACAATCATGACTTTATCTTAGTATAGCGCTTAATTGTTACAAAGTGCTGTCAAATCCACTCTAATTGTCATGATACAATTTAAGGTGAAGAATGTAGAAAAACTAGTGCTTTGAATGATGAGAAAAGAGATGACAGGCAGCAAGGTTTAAACAAAATGATAAACATGACTTTTACAAGATCACACGGAATGACAAAACTAGGACTAGAACCACAGGTCAATCTCGAGTCCATCTGCCCCTCAAAACTGCCTTGACTGACATGATGAGGGGATTCAGCAAATAGCTAAGACTGAGAGCTCAGTGTGTGGCTCAGGTTCCCTGTGCATAGTAATCTCTGTGTTCTGACTGTTGTCTATGTGCTTCTGCTTGCAATGCATACCTGAGTCCTGACAGTTGGAGAGAAAAGGGTTTGGAGGACATACTTCCATTCAGAGCTCAGGTCTGATGGTAGCTCAGCTACAAGACTATTCCCTGTTTAGAATCAAGGCCTTTTCGAAGAGCCCAAAAGCTTCTCCTCAGGGGCCTTTCCCGAGTCTAAGAATTCCCTGATGAGTTCTCATGGCTTTTTCTGAGGATAGAGGTCACAAGAGGCTGGCAAATCCCAATTCTTGAGTAATGAGATAAAAAAATCAAGTGTTAAGAGGGGAATCTATCATCTATCATGCCTGATCTGTGGGCAAGGGATACTAAATGATACTTTCAAGATGTTAGGATGTTTCTAGTTGTGCATTTCAAGTTGTAAAATTGGTTGGGAAAGACCTAGCCAGGCCTGAAGACCAGTATTGCAGGATGGGGGTGGGCATGGGGTGGTGGGGGAGGAGAGAGAAAGAGAGAGAGAGAATGTATTCAGATTCCAACACTTTATAGTCATGTGACTATATGACCTTGGACAAATTACTTAATCTTTCTGAGATTATTTTCTTATGTTTTAAAAAAGGAATTTTTCCTCTATTTTTTTTTTACACACAATTTGGTACACTATTAGACATTCTTCCTGTTTCAGAGTTTACTGCTAGTATTGTAGCAGGACGAGTGGCAGACAAAACTCCTCAGACACCGACTTATAGAAGGAAGGGATTTATTCGACCCGGGGCGTCGGCAAGACTTCAGTCTCAAGAGCCTAGCTCCTTGAGTGGGCAATTCCTGTCCCTTTTAAGGGCTCACAACTCTAAGGGGGTGCGTGTAAGAGGGTCATGACTGATTGAGCAAGCAGGGGGTACATGACTGGGGGCTGCAAGCACCGGTAATTAGATCAGAACAAAACAAGATAGGGATTTTCACAGTGCATTCCTATCCAATGTCTGTAATCTATAGATAACAGAACCAATTAGGTCAGGGGTCGATCTTTAACTACCAGGCCCAGGGTACAGCGCTGGGCTGTCTGCCTGTGGATTTCATTTCTGCCTTTTAGTTTTTACTTCTTCTTTCTTTGGAGGCAGAAATTGGGCATAAGATGATATGAGGGGTGGTCTCCTCCCTTAGTATAATTTGGTTTGAGTTTAGAGAGAAGGAGAGCTCTACTCAGCCTTCCATCTAAAAACCACAGGTTTCTTAATTACCACTGGCCATTCTTTGTGTTTTCTTCACAGTACACACGCAGTTTGAGTTATAATTCAGAAATTTATACTCTAAATGTCAATTTCACATCTTCAGATGGTTCACCAACCTAGTTTAACTACCAACATCTATATCAACATCTATTTTATGATATAAAATCAATGTAAACAGTTGGAATAATCATCTGAACAGAATAGCTGAAACGTAATGGATTTTAAGTAACACAATTATTTAAATAATTAGTAGAGGGAGCATAATCTTCAGTTGCCAGGATTAGAATTAATTTATACTTGTCTTGGTTTCCCAACTGGTTTTAGATCTGTCTCAGATTTTTTTAATTTTTATTTTTTTTTCACATAAGCCTTAGATAATAGCACTAAATTGAGCTGGGATGGGTTGCTACATATCCTCTTTGTACTTCAAGGTTCTGCTGCAGCTTCATCTAGACATATGGGACACATGTGCAGTGCACACAGTTCTCACTTTAACACCTTAGTAAATCTGAAAAATGACCAGTGAGATCCCGTCTCTCTTTTCTTGACCATTTGCAGTGGAATATTAAAGCTAAAAAGACAGCAGGCAGGGACCTCACTGATACAATGAAATGTAATGGAACACAAGAATGCAAATGTAGCTAACTTTTTCCATGTCCAATTGTTGGCAGGCAATGTATTTGTCAATGCTGGCCCTTCTAGATATTTTTTTTTTTTTTTAATCAAACACTTTGGTTACTTCTTCTGCCAAAGCTTGTTAAGTGAATGAAACTACTAACTACCAGTAGTCTGGAGTCAAAAAGAAATTATTTGATTAAATAAACCCAAAAATATGTGCAGGAGAGAAAAACCAACATGTTTAGTGTTTATCATTTATTTGAATGGTATGACTTATTTCACTATTTGAGAACATTATTTTGTAATAAACTCATTAGCTGCAAAGAGTTTGGCAAATAAAAGTTCATGCTTCAAATTTACTCTATTTCTGTTTCTCAGAAAAAATGATAATGAATTCAAACTTTGTACAAAATGTTTGACAGCATGTAGTATGGTGTCAAACTGTGCTGGCCAAGTTGACATAATCAATCACATGACAATAAGAAGAAAAAAATAGCATCAATGTCAAAAGTTTGTGGATTTTCTTCAGAACACTGTATATAAAGGTGCTTATCCACAGCTACTGAAGGTAGATTCACATGTTATGCTATAAATTCATAACTTTTTAATTAGATTGAATAACTGTTCATTCAAATTAATTTTACTCCCTTTGTTTTGCAGTTTTTCTAGTCATTGTGAAATAGAAGGGATAGCTGTTGTGAGGTTGGCTCCAGTAGCAGAAGTTAGATTATATTAATTCTGACTCAGTATTTAGATGCTTTAGATAGAAAATCAGTTAATTATATGTTTAATTATGCTATTCTAATTCATTATGCAAAGTATAGTTTTTGAGCATTTTTTCTGTCCAAGTTTTATTCTGTAAAACACTTAACCTTATTGTGAATGCTATTTTTAATTTGATTAAGAAGTTCAGCATTAAAGATACAGATTTTCATGTGGCAATAGTACAAATGCATATTTTGTTTTTAGAGGACAGCAATATGATAAAAACAATCAATGCTCTTATAAAATTGAGAAACATTTTGTTCAAAAATGTACTTGGAATAATCTTGGTGTGAACATAATTTATCACTATATACAGACAATTCTTTCAATTTCTTTGGTTTATATATACATTTATAGTAACCAAATTAGGACATTTTTTGGCAAATATTATATTAATTTAAAAAATAAAAATGTCAGCATTAAATTATAGGTTTTTTGTTGTTGTTATTGATCATCTTCAATCAGATTCTAAAGATAATCAAGTCTCTGAAGTACCACTTGGTAAATCAGTCTAATTTGGTTTAATAGAGGTAAAGATGTGCTTCTCAGTTCCCACTTGAAGAAACCATTTGTTGCCTAGCTCTAAAGAGTGTGGGTAGCTAATGAATGCTTCAAGGTATACCTCGGATATCCGGCTGAAGCCACACTCTTCTTGGGATGACCTAATAGTAAAAGAACAAAGTGAAGTGTCAGTGATGGCCCCTTTCTTGGGAGCAAACTCCTTTTTTGAGCCATCTTTGCTCATGAGCTCCCATTTGGGCTGGCAGAAAATTTACCATCTCCGAATCATGGTCTAATGGCTCCACCTACCCAATTCTCATTCTGCCCCTTCTACTTCACACATATAAAGACTTTGCCTTACTATGTCTTTGCTCAAAACAAAATAGACGTCTTTATTCAAAGTATTGAAAAGTTGGATTACCCCCAAATTTAGATTTAATACTGTTAGCAAACTGAAATTATTTGCTAACTCAAGTCTTGTTTACTAAACTTGTACATGGTTATAGATTGCTTAACTCTTAGAGGAGATTTTTACACTCAAAAATAGTTTTTGATTAAAACTATTTTACTGGTTAACATTTCTCAATTAATAAATACTATATAAATAATATTTACATATATACTTTTATTTCTTTTTGCAGCCTTGTTTATTCTCAAATGTGTTTAATTGTTAATTTTAAATCATTTTAATTATTAAAGAGTAGTTGAAGTATTTTAAGAAATTAGGAAAACTCTAAGTATAGATACAGCTAAAGATAATTTATAAAGCTAAAGGTGAAATTAGTACTATTGTAAAAACTCATAGTAGAAAGATAGATAAATATATATTTGTAAGAGAGGGAGAGAGAGAGAGAGACAGAGAATATTGCAAGCTTGAATTTTTTGAGGAAGATAAAGTTCAATATCAGAAATTCCATCAACTAATATGATATTCTGTGACTGGATGAGTATGAAGAGCAATGTGAGACAGGTTCTGGAAGGGTTATCAGTGGGGAGCTATATAAAATCCTTTTGCAGATTACCTGGGTGATCTATCAGCATTTAGTTTCTGAATTGGTAAACATCCCACTTAGTATTGTCCTGCCTCATGTGCAGGTAGTGTCTCTTTTTTAGAGACACTGTTACCTGTGTATAATAGTTGCCTGAAGGGCTAGAGATTTGCTCATGACTGGAGAGTAAGCAGAAGAAGAGGAAACAAAGAGCCAAAAACAAAAGAAAAAACACACAAACATATGATATGCATTCCAGTTAAATGACCTATGTGTTATATGTAGAGAGATTTATATTATGAACTCATTAATTAAAGTGTATTAAAACAATAAATAAATTAATAAGAAGTGGGCAATTTGAGGTAGCAAGGGCATGTAACTCTTAAAATGCTATTCTTTTAAAAAAGAATATTTATGGGTTGAAGGATGGTAGCTATTAGCAAGGAAACTGAAAAAATAGCAAAAATACTGAAGGTGCAGCAAGGTCTCAAAAGGTAAGAAGGTATGAAATTTAGTTTTGGGTAACTTGCATTAAGTTTTGATAGAGAGAAATGGCATTTTTCTTAGACATGAGAATGCAGTAGGTCGGTAGCATACATATAGAAGGCTTTATGTCGGGTGGCAAATAATAGGAATAATTCTCATTTTACTGTCTTTTAAGGAGGAAGCATGAGGATAGGGATTATATAGGGAGACTAAAGAAGCTGGCACATGTTCAATTCTTTTCTACTCCCTATCACACCTATCATACCTTGTTGAACGTAGCAGCTCAACAAGAATACAAAGTAACCATATTTTAAGTCATATTTGATGATCAGCTGAAATAGCAGTTATTATGAACAACCCCTGGATGGAGCTGTTCCATTTTGAACAACTTCTGGATGGTCTCCATCAGTGCTCAGCAACAGGTAGGCATAGACACACAGGTGGAGGTCTACACTGATTTGTAATTTGTAGTTTGTGAAACTAACTGTGAAACTAAATAAACAATCATTCTGTTCTGTGTTAGATAAACGGCAGCTCCAAATTATGTATCACGTCCCCCATCAAGAGATGGAATGTATTTCTCTTCCTTTGAATCTGAGCTTGTTCCATTCATGTATAACTAACAGATGCAGTGGAAACGACCCTTTATTTGTTGCAGCTATAGTCCTTAACAAGACTAGAAGTTTCTATTCTGTTTCCTGGTGTATTCTCTCTTGTTCTTGAAAACAGTTTTTCTTGGAAACCAGCTAAAATGCTCATAGAAGCCTAAGCTACATGGAAAGGCATATGTAGGAGCTTAGCCAAACTCAGGAAGCATCAGCTGCCAGCTTTGGGAATGAACCACATTCAAAGTGTATCCCCTGTCCCAGTGAAGGTGTCCAGTTGGTACTATGTGGAGAATAGACAAGATATCCCTGCTGAGCTCTGCACAGATTACACAGCTTTGGTCAAATACATAATTCTTGTTGTTTTGGGTCACTTAGTTTTGGAGTGGTTTGCTATCCAGCTATTTCTGAACGTGGTTCCTGGTCAAGAAGCCTAATTTTCTTTGTAGTCGAATCAAGTCCCCAAAGTCACTGTCTCAATTTCTCTGACCTTTTGGCTTTACTTACTACTCTCCTCTGTCAAAATACACATCATTTTCACTAGTTTCTCTCAAGATCTTTATTAAGTGTATTTATTCACGGCATTATAAAAATAAAATTTAATAGCCTTGTTTACAATCTAAGACAAATATTGGCATTGAAGCGTGTGTTGGACACAGATAAAACAAACAATGGCATGAATGAGTTATGAGAAAACCTTATTTCTCTATGATGTTAAATTGTATGTATGGTTTTCTAAAAGTGTTACAGAAAGCTGAAAATACCTCTGTGGAACATCGTAGGAAAATATTTAGAAGTATTGGGAGAATAATAAAATTTGGAGTAATTGTTATAAACTGAGGATTAAAGATGACAATATGTGTGTATTTGTGTGTGTGGCTTTTGTGACTCTATATATGTTATCTCAATGTTTGCTAAGTGTTCACTCATTTATTTATTCAAAATTATTTGTGTCCATGCTGTGGGCTACTCAATGTGCCCACAACTGATATGAAGTAGCACAAAGGCAGACAATCACTAGTCTCCTGGGGTGCACATTCTAAATCAATTGTTTAAGGTCCTATAAACACAGGTTACATATGCAAAAACAACACCTATGACTTTAGGATTACAAGGCAATTTACATGGTATGTAAAATGATTAATAAAGACGGAAAGATTGATATTTAAGAGAAATTTAAAAGTCTATTTAGGCTGGAAATGGTCAGGGAAGGCTTCACAGTGAAAATGCAGTCTTACTTAGAAAAAAAGATTGAGGAAAATAGTTATATCTTCAACAATTATTTTTAAATTTTAAAAAGATAATCTCTAGAGAGTGGGTATAATTAGCGAATTCTAAGAGCTGGGAGTAAAATATACATGCAGAAAAGGTTTAAAAAGCAATAGCCAGAGCTAAGAATGTACCCATGAGAAGATAAAGTATTTTTTTGTAATATGCGCCACCAAAATAAACAATTGAGATATGGTCATTTGGGGTTCTTTAAAAAAATACCCTTTGTAATAATGTAATTGACTAGTATGACTCCAGAATAATAGCTTTTGTAGTTTGAATTTACGTCTATCCAAATATGCCGTTAATATACATATTTAAAAATGTTTAAGTCTGTGCAAGGTGACCTCGAATTAGGTCAAACATTGCATCATCAACAAAACTTGAAGAAATAATTTAGCTCTTCTCTTAATAGGCATTTGTTTGCTATGAATATAAAAAAAAACCTAGGAGAATACATTTTTATAGGTATTTTTCATATTATTTTATTGGCATATATTTTAAAAAGCAGGAAGCAGATGTTTCCAGTCCTCCTTTAAGGCTTAAATTATTGAATGTACAATCTTAGAATCAGAGAGCTGAAGTAATTTTCACAAACTCACAGGGGCATAAGGGCACTTAGGGTACTGAATATCAAAAGTCATTCATTCTATGAACTCTATCTGACTACAAAATACAAGACCACTCTAGTATATTATACTTTCTTCCAGTGAAACATTCAACATCTATTTAGTTGCCACTTTAGATTCATTCCCTTTCTCATTCTTTTGATCAACTTATTTTTGGACAAAGTTTCCCCACAACCTTTTCTCGGATTTGATGGGTCTTCACACAGTACACGATGGGATTCAACAGGGGTGGAGCCAGCAGAAAAATATCAGCCATGAGGACATGGATCATAGGAGACACATCCCTGGCAAACCAGTGGAGCGTGGCAGTACTCAGCATGGGCACATAGAAGATAAGCACAGCACAGGTGTGAGAGATGCACGTGTTGAGGGCCTTGAACTGCTCTCTGGGGGTAGCAATTCCCAGTACAGCCCTTAAAATCATAATGTAGGAGAAGATAGTAAACACCAAGTCCGGCATAGTAGAAAGTGCTGCACAGAGTCCACAGACAACATTGACTCTGTTGTCAGAACACGCCAGCTTCACGACATCCTGGTGGAGACAATAGGAGTGGGAGAGCAGGTTTCGACCACAGTATCCCAGCCTTTGCAAGAGAAAGGGCAGTGGAAGAATCAAAAGAACATTCTTGGAAGTCAGAAAAAAACCATTTTGATGATTCAGGGACTAGTTAAGCTAGTGCTGTATCTCAAAGGATTGTGGATTGCCACATACCGGTCAAATGCCATTACAGACAGTACAAAGGCTTCACCGACTATAAACAGATGGATAAAAAATTTCCGGGCAAAGCATGGAGCTGCATGAATTTCATGGACATCAAATAGGAATAGTCCTAAAGTGGTGGGTAAGGAAGAGAGAGACAGCCCTAGGTCAGAGATAGAGAGCATAGAAAACAAATAGTACGTAGGTTCATGGAGGCTTTGCTCTGTCTTGATAAAAAGAGAATGGTAAAATTACCCATCAAAGAAAGAAGGTACATGGATAAGAAAGGAATGGATATTCAGATGTGACTTTTCTCCAGTCCAGGGATCCCAATAAGGAGGAATCTAAGGACTTCCATTTTTGTGTCATTAAGAGGAGACATGACACATAGGAAGATGCTTTACTAGGTGCTTACCTCAGTGCAGTTGGAAATTTCTTAAATGAAGTTATGGTAGAAGATATTGCTTTCTGTTACATTATAGATACTAAGAGTAGATAATTCTTAATGTCAAACATTTATGTTTCTACTGTCAGTTCAGACTGAAAAAAAAAAAAAAAAGAAAAGAAAAAGAAAGCCAAACATAAAAGCACGTGGGAAGAATATGAATTGCTTCCTCACCCAGGAGTTTGTTGGAACTTGTTAAATTATCAAACATCTTAGGCTTTGCACACTTAACAATTCCAGACAATCCTTTGACTACATGCAAATACTCATGTCTCAATCTCATAAAACCAGTTATCTTATTTCAATTTTATGAAAACATCTTATTTCAATTTTATAAAAACTTCTTGAGCAAGGAAAGCAAAATTTTGAAGGAAACAGCACAGTTTACTCTGGATTAGGAGGGAAATTCACAAATTATCCCAAACCTATAATCATACCAACCTACATGTATAGGATGAACATTTCAAGTAATGGCAGAACTGGAAGTTCATAATTACATGATCTTAGGGTTAAAAAAAAAAAGAAAAAAAAACCTTTAGAAAATATGTAGTCTGACCCTCCTTCCTATACAGAAGGTAGTCTAAATCACACTGAATGCGTAGTGATCCTCCAATACATCCTAACTTCTCCCCAGTATTAGCATATTAACTAATACCTAAAGCCTTCTACTTCATGGTTGAATACTCAGATTAGTTTTCTTCCTTGAATTGAGTTGATATATGTTTCTTAAATTTGTTTATCTTATTTTATCTTCAGGTACATAATCTAGTCCCATTTACACAAAATAGCTTCCTTATTATTTTCCTGATTTATTATTTGATGTCTGTCTTCTCCCTTAACTAGAATATAAGGGGAGAGAATCATGTTTACACTGTTCACTGTTGCATTTCTAACACCTTGCATAGTAAATGAAAATTAGTTGTAGCTCCAAAATTGTTTATTTAATGGAATATCATTAACAAAGTTGAAGATGGTAATAATTTCCCCCATTCTTCAGGCTACATTTCACTTATTTAATCAAATAAAATGTGTTTGATTTTTACCTCTTGGTTTGTTTTATTTTAGAGTCCTCATTTAGTGCTTCTCAGACAGCAAAATGTATTAGCTCTTCTTAACATCTCAGAATACAGTTCGTTGGCTGTTTTCCTAAAAGAGTGGCTATCTTTTCCAAAGTTGTTATCTGCATAGATTGTATTTTCCATTATTGTAATCATTTAGGAATTATTAACTCTCTACTTAAATAGGCAATTTCCCTCATTTTTAATTACCTGTCAATGTTGGATTCAGACTTTTCTAAGGATGTTGACAGTATGGGAAAACCTTGGCTCCTAGGAAAGTACAATTTCTTAGGGCTTATGGGGTCTGTTGGCTGCTTTGTTGAGAGACTTTTTCCTTCTTCACAACCTCTCAATGTGCCCAAAGTTCTATCCCAGGACCTTGTTTCCTTGGATATCTATAGCTTACTGAGAATAAATATTTGGAACTTAAGAGAAAGGCCAAGCCACAGATCATGACATAATATACATCACTTATGCATTTACACATCCTCTGAAACTTCTTATCTAAGCCATATAACTTGCTTTCTTTACTGTACTAGCTAAAATAATCTTATGTCAATAAACTGCGGCTATTTGTGTTCTGGCATTTGTCTCACCATTGTCTTAAAGATTGCATTATTCTTTAGAGGTAGTCACTATTGAGATTTAATTCAAATATAGAGAACAAACACCCCAAAATGCAATTATTGTATTATATATTATATTTTAACTTGTAGATAGTAATATACTATTTTGATTAATGATCTATATAGGTTTTCTCACTTAGATTATTATTTTATCCATTTTATATATAACAAAACCACAAAATCTTAGAGAGGTACAGTGACTTAAGGTAGAATCAAATGATAATATAGATATACATCCTTCTCACACATATCATACAGACTGGGCATGCCTGGATGGACATTCCTAATACTTTCCCAGACACATAATCCCACCAAAGTGTACACTCTGTCTCTCCTTGAAAATTCCGCAATATGCTTAATCTCCACGACATGTGATTTCCTCTTGTTAATTTAACATTTAGTCCATCCTTTCAGAATCCAAACAGAAGATGTAACGCAAATTATTTCAGATATTTTGAAAAAGTAGAATTTTGTCTTAGCATTTTAAAATCAGTGTGATACTTTGCTATAAAGTCAGTGATAAGAAAGTGATCAGAAGCAGGAAAGAATCTTTTAAGCTCCTCTTTTATGCTAGTAGGCACTGTTTTATGAAGCTCTAAGAGCCCCTTGGGATGCCTAGGAGCAGGGGCTGTTTGAAAGAGTAACACAATACTTTATGGAAAATCTTCTAAAGGTTGACTCAAGGGACACAAATCTAAGGCCAAACTCAATGCAGGCTTTGGCAAAGAAAACTGCATGTGATCAGAAGTTGGGGGTCATATTCAAACCCAGCCCCTGTTCATTAGCTCTTGACCTTGCTCATTTTCCCCTCGCTATAATTAGCCAGGGGATGCTAATCAGCTAGTTGTTTTAGAGTTCCAAGTTCTAAAAGAGATCAGATTATTAATAGTGCACACTCATTTCCCTCCAATTAGAAATTATACTCCCCGGCCGGGCGCGGTGGCTCAAGCCTGTAATCCCAGCACTTTGGGAGGCCGAGACGGGCGGATCACGAGGTCAGGAGATCGAGACCATCCTGGTCTACACGGTGAAACCCCGTCTCTACTAAAAAATACAAAAAAACTAGCCGGGCGAGATGGCGGGCGCCTGTAGTCCCAGCTACTCGGGAGGCTGAGGCAGGAGAATGGCGTAAACCCGGGAGGTGGAGCTTGCAGTGAGCTGAGATCAGGCCACTGCACTCCAGCCCGGGCAACAGAGCGAGACTCCGTCTCAAAAAAAAAAAAAAAAAAAAAAAGAAATTATACTCCCCTGTCTATACGCTTATTGACCATTTACATCTCCTCTTTTGAAGTATCTGTTCAAGGCTTTTGTTCTTTTTCTGTTGGATTATATACCTTTTCCACATTTATTTAAATAAAGAATGATTTTTTATATATGCAGGATATGCCATTTGCTAGCTAAGCATAGCATATTTATTATTTAGTCTCTCACTCTATCACTTGCCTCTTTAGTCCCTTAGTCAATCCTGTTTATTCAGTCAATAAAATCAGTCATGATATTTTATGTAGATTTACACTACCTTTACTTTGTAGGCAGAAGATTCTCTTTGTAACAAGAATGAACAAACCATGGGTAAGCAACCACATATAGCCAGCCGGTCTTTTCAGTGTAAATCATATCCAATTTACCTACTATAATGCGCTTATAATCTAATTAGACATGGAAATTAGAAAGAGACAAATTCATTATGGATTTTCACTTTTCACCTGAAATCCTTGTAAGTATTCTTACCCTCTGTAAATACACAAACACATACAAGTTCTTATACACTTGGCGATAATGAATTGCTTTAGTACCATGTTTCTTAAACTTTAATGTGCAAAGAAATTATCCGAAGAGTTTGTTAAAACAAATATTTTGATTCAGTAGGTTTTGAATGGGATGTAAGTTACTATATTTGTAATAAGTTCCAAGGTGATGCTTATGCTGGTCATCCAAGACCACCATGCTTGAGGCATGCTGCTTGACTACCATGCTACATTTTCTGTTAGATGGAAGCAAATCTGTCAATAATGTTTAATCTGCTTGGGAGGTTATTCATCTTTTATAAAAAGGAAAAAAAAATAGAAACAAACAAGCAAACTGCTTGATGCAAGTTCGTTTTTTTAAGAGTAAAACCCGCTGGATGTGGTGGCTCACGCCTGTAATCCCTGCACTTTGGGAAGCAGAGGCAGGCACATCACGAGGTCAGGAGATTGAGACCATCCTGGCTAACATGGTGAAATCCCGTCTCTACTAAAAACACAAAAAATTAGCTGGGTGTGGTGGCGGGCGCCTGTAGTCCCAGCTACTCAGGAGGCTGAGGCAGGAGAATCACTTGAACCCGGGAGGCGGAGGTTGCAGTGAGCCGAGATCGTGCCACTGCACTCCAGCCTAGAAGACAGAATGAGACTCCATCTCAAAATAAAAGAAAAAGTAAAACCCTACTCAGACTGCTGCCAAGAAGAAGAACATGCCTGATAAAAATTGCCTTTCCTAAATTAAGTTGACTAAGGACTGCTTCTGTTGTGTCAAAATGACAATGTAGTGAGTCTTACATTAAAAAAAAAAAAAGGTTTTAATTTTCTTTTTCAATTATACTACATTTGTTTGTTTGTTTATTATTTATTTATTTATATCCTGGATTCTCTTCAGGAGTTCTTGGATGTCTCTTTATCTTCTATTCTTGTTATTTCATCTCCTAACTTAATGGGCCAGTTAGACCTGAATCAAAATTATAGGAGAGTGGTAACGCAGGGTATCTTTCTTTGTCTTGAATTTTGAGAGAATGTTTTAATATTTTATCATTGACCTTTAGGCTTACTACTTTTTATTGAGAAAGGGGTTTAAGTTTTACTTTCTAAAATTAGAGTAGCTATCTTCTATTAGTTGGTTTCTAAAAATCTTTTAAAATAATGATTGGCTATTATATTTTATTGAACTATTTTTGCTTTTGTTGCGATAAAATATTTTCATCTTGCTCTTGTTGTATTTAAATGTGTTTTTAAGTTCTGATTATTTTAAGAATGTTAATGATCTCACAAATAACAAAAAGAGAAATTTTTCTGGCTTATTTACATGAAAAACATTCAGATATGGGCAAACCCATAGGTACAAACACACGGAGACCCACACAACTATATTATACCTTTTTAATGTGACATGTATGGGGACTCAAATTCTCAAGCAAGAATACTGCATTCAATTAATGGATTGGGTTGATTGTACACAATTAATTCAACATAGTAAATAATATTTTTTTCATGGAATTGAAACTTTGTTGGCTCTGGAAAAACTAAGATGTTTAGGTTGTACAGACAAGTAGTTGTCTACTTTAAAAATTACAGTATTTTTCTCGTGTAACTCGTGTATCATACAGGCATATTTTCTCCATCTAATTCACATATTCTCTACATGGACTAAGTGATGCTGTCCTTCGTCCCTTATAATTTTTTAGTGTTCCATCCCTTACAATGTTTTCCCGTAAACTTCTCACAAATGACCAATGTCCAATAGAAACAAAACAGAACACAACAAAACAATAACAACAAGACTTACTAGAATTTTTTTAAAAAGTATTTGAACTTGCCTTTTGGTAAGGTTTACATTGTTTGCATTAGTTTTTGCACATTTTCATTTTTTATTAATCAATCTTTTAACATCTCTCAAAGACTTCATTGTCTTTCAATTTTCTCAAAGTTTTTCACTGTTTCTTTTCTCAGGAACTTCTCTGGTATCAGATTGCCCCTAGATGCTGTGTAGTTGAGCTCAAGGTAATTTGTGTAACCATGGGGCTTAATCATTTATTATTTGATAGTTACATTTCAACTAGGGCTTTTTGTATCCTTGGCACCACTGACATTTTGTGCTGGATCATTCTTTTGGGTAAGGGCTATCCTGTGCATTAAAGAATGTTTAGTAGCACCTCCGGCCTCTAACCAGTGACACACCCATGCCCCCAGGTTGCAACAACTAAAGGTGTCCCCAGACATTGCCAAACGTCTCTTGGAGGTAACATTGCTGCCAGTGGAGAGCCACTGTTTAAAGAGCCCCAGAGTTGAGCTTTTAATCCTCCAAAAACTACATTAGTCATTTCAGGAATATGTGAAAATCATTATGCTGACCATAAATCTTCGCTGACCATAAATCTTCACCTCCCCCATTGAGATTTATGTATCTTTATTTTATTTTTCATTTCATTTTATTAAGACTGTCAAAGACCCTTAAAGTACAGATTATGTTTGAGACTCTTCTATGTGACATCTATGTACAATATCCTGAAAGAATAACATGCCTATTAAAGCCACCTAATTGCTCCTCATCTTGTTAGTGGAAAAGAAGTCTTCATATTGGGCTGCCTAACATCACACTAGGAGAATATGAGCTTCTATTTCTTTCAATTAATAAAATATGTCAACTACTGCTTTGTTGTACTACAACCCCAAACCCATATATGTATTTGTAAGGTTTTGGAAAAGGCAGATAGATATAGTTTTGCACCTCAAACATAGAAACAGTTCTTGCCCTGATCTGATGATAGGATTTTCTATACTAAGATAGGTTTGTGAAAACATATGTAGTCCTGAATTTAAAAACTAAAATGTACTCAAGATAATACTATCCTGGAGTATCAGAGATTAGGTTTGAACCCCAGCTTTTGAATTCCTGTCTGTGTGAATTTCATTAAATCAAAATCTCAGAGCCACAATCTCTTCAGCTAAAATAAACAGGAAAAAAACTTTTATAAAAAGCTGGGTCATTGTTGAAAACAAATTTTTAAAATGTCTAAAAATATCTGGAAGCATATCCTGCATAAATTAGAGGTTTAAAACAATGCTGGTATCTATAAAAATTTTCCATTAATTGTGAAGTGTGGTTAGCTGTGGTCTGATTATCATTTTTTAAGCATTTGGCACTCCTGGAAGGTGTTTCTTGATCCATCTGAGGATAAAAGTGTAGGAGACTTGAACTGACGTGGTTGATAAAAATGACTTGATTCAACGAGTAGGTAAAATGAAAAGGCTAAAATAGTTTTCACAATATGCAAGATTTTGAGGTCATATTAGGAAGGAAAGTTGGACAATTTTTCAGGCACAATTCCAAGGCAATAAAATTGTCTTTAACAGCACATCTTCTTTTTCATGTTTTAAAAGTCATTAGCATCAATGATATGTCTATATTTGAAATAGACGACTTAAAAACTTGTATCCTACCTTGAAATATTACTGAACTCTTCAGTGAACATCTTTTTTAACAAATATGGTCTTCTTTTTAAATTCATTCATTAGCAATTATTTATTAAAATCTACTCTGCATCAGAAATATCCTAGACATTAGGTAGGAAAAAATAAAGAAAATAAGTAGGTCTCTTCAATCACTTAGAGTACACTTTATTCAATAAGTAGAAAGAAATGAAATAAGCATAAACTGTGTCTATAATTGCAAATATTAAGTGTAATGAAGAATAAAGAATAAACCAGCAATGAAAGAGATAAAAGAGAAGGTCATAATACAAACTAGGGCTAGGTAATCTATGAGGAAATTAAGCCAAAATTTAAAGAAAAATAGAAATGCATTATACAAAATTGGAGTCAAGAGCATTTTAACAAAAGAGATCTGATGTGAAAACTCACAGAAAACAAAGAGCTCCATAAATTCAAAAAATGTTCAGTAAGTCGATGTGGCTGGAGATTAATGAGTATCTGATGATGTTGAGTAAGTATAAAGAGTCCAGCCCATGTAGGGTCTTAGAATATGTTCCTTATTGATTTAACTGTGTATCTAATGAAGTAAGAGTTCACATTTAAAAAAGACATTTACACATTCAATTTGCCTATTGGTTACTCTTGCATTTCATTGTGAATCAATTATAAGGCAGGGAACTTAGCAATATTTTACTAAAGAAATGCTGGTGACTACAGACTACTGGTGGGGGAAAGTTAAGGAGGCAGGATTAGACTGAGAAACTATCTACTGGGTACTATGCTCACTACCTAGGTCCCATATATCCATGTAAAAATCCAGCACTTATACCCCTATATCATATATAAATGATTAAATTTAAAAAAAAATGGTGGTGTACTAAGATCATTAAAATGGATAAAGTGACAGAGTTAATTTAGGTCTAGCATTAAAAGAACTTGGTATAAGAGATTGAATGTAGATAAGGAGAAATCCAACTTCTGTCAGAACTGTAAAAATTGTCACTTTTCTGTCTTGGTTGTAATTTGTTGCTTGTATCAGAGACACTGTCATAAGACATTTATTTTTATTCTGGTTAACTGAAATGGAGACCTCAGGTAATGTACTACCTGTTTATAGTTCTAGTCTCATTCAAAGTGTCCAGAGTGAATAAAATAAGTCAATGATAACTACAAAAATATGTGTCGATAATTCTTTGTGTCAAATATTAGGTTTCTCAAATTGACCTTAAATATCTTACCAGACATTTCCAGGTTTTCTGTCACATATGCCTGTTAAATCTTCCACTGACACAATTTTGCTACAACTCTCACTCTAAACTGTTTAGTTTTTACACAATAAACAATTGGGTTCATTAGTGGAGGTACAAGTAAGTGGAGAACATTTGCCATAAGAACATTAATGAGGGGAGAGACATGGCAGGCAAAGCGGTAGACAATGGCCAGGTTGATGATGGGCAGGTAGAAGATGATCACTGCACAGATGTGTGAAACACAAGTATTGAGAGCCTTAAGGTGCTCCTTTTTGGATACAATTCCCAGTAGAGTCTTGAGGATCAGGATGTAAGACAGCAATGAGAATAAAATCCACCATAAGGCAGTGTGCTCCAAAAAAGTTGTAGATGACATCAATTCGGTTGTCAGAGCAGGCCAACTTCATGACATCCTGGTGGAGACAGTAGGAGTGGGATAATTGGTTTTTCTTACAATATCTCAAGCTTCTTAAAGCGAAAGGGAAAGGAAGAACCAGGAACATGCTCTTGAAGGAGAATACTATTCCTATTTGGGCAACTCTGACCGTTGTCAGGATTAAGGTGTATCTCAGAGGGTTGTGGATGGCTAGGTATCTATCAAATGACATGATCAGGAGGACTGAGGACTCCAGTACTGAGAATCCATGAATGAAGAATTCCTGGGCAAAGCAGGCATTGGATGAAATTTCAGGAGCATTGAACAGGAAGATGCTTAACATAGCGGGCAGAGTTGATAAAGACAAACCCAAGTCAGACATAGCCAACATGGAAAGAAAATAGTACATGGGCTCATGCAAGGAGGGCTCTGTCTTGATGGTAAAAAGGATGGTGAAATTTCCTAGAATAGCAATAAGATCCATGCTGCAGATGGGGATAGAGATCCAGATGTGTTCATATTCTAGCCCTGGCATCCCAACCAAGAAGAAGGTGGTGATGTCAACATATGATGTGTTGATAATGGACATGATTCGTTCACAGGGCTCTGCAATGAAACATACAGATGTTTGTGTTGGTAAAATAGGAATATCTGAAAATTTAGTAGAAAAAAAGCAGTGTTAAAATTTGTGGCTTCTTTCAGCTTTATTTTGAGAGAACAAAACGTTTATGTGGCTATCATAATGAAGAGAGATGGCTGCTGCTTTAGACTAGAAGCTGTCTATAAAATACTTTGAAAAAATTATTTCTGGATGTGTTATTTCTATAGAGAATCCAGATTTAAATTTTGCATTTAGTTATGCATCTGATTTCATTTTTTCCTGAAAATATTAGTAAATGCTGGTCAATTAACTGGAATCTTCTACTATTTCTTGCTTTCAGATCTATGTTCTGACCTTCAGTTCTACGTGATTAATTGCCAGTAATAGAAGTCAAATGAAAGCCAAATAAGTGAGAACATCTAGGTACTTAGCAGTGAGTGGATATGCTGGTAGGCACTTTTAATAAAAGCTAAAATTCTGATATACAAGCCCAAGGAATCGTTGAATTTATCCACCACAAAAGACTCCTCTTATATATACCTCTTATATATAAGGACTTGTCTTAACCTTTTTACCTAACCACTGGCTCTGGGATTACTGATTCTCTGGGGATTGCAGCAAGGCTAGATTTTTTCTGACAATAAGAATAAACATTTTCAGAAACAGTAAATCTGCAGAGTTAGTTGATACCAAGGAAACAAATAAACATCTAGATCTGTAATAAGGAAAAATTTTGTTGGAGAATTCTTTAATTTCAGGTATTAGAGAGACACGGTAAATTCTCTGCAAAACTAGGATACTTCTGATGGATATTTGGCCTGTCAATTACTTCTCTGCACAAGGTCAAGTCTAAGCAGAGATGCTATGAGTTGATTCTGCATTCAAGGAAGTGTTGCAGGACAAACCTCCCAGGACACAATGTGTCATCCTACATTTTATTTCTGAATCCTGGATCCATCTCCCCAGACCCGTTAGATATCACTAATTAAGTATCCCTTAAAACCAACTTGTCCAACTTAGACAAGTTTTTCTCCCTTCCCAAACCTGCCCCGTTTGAGGGACCTACTTCGGTAATAAGCCTTTATGTTTAAGAATCAACAAGCCAAAAATCTGAGCTTCTTTGTCTTACATTTTGTACACAATAATGACCAATATTTCTTAGAAAATTAAATAGTTTTACTTACTGAGTTCCATTACCACATGATAATTTGGAATCTTGAAATTTTTTGAATAATATTATCAAGTTATATCATTATCTTCATTTTACTGATGAAGAAAATTTTTCTCAAGATCAAATCATCTGTTTACAATCACAGAAGTGTTGTAGAGTAGAGGTAAGAGAGCAACTCAAGTCTGTTATATTACTGATAATTAAGTATATAGCACGCTATCAGGATTGCCAGGCAATATTTAAGATGTTACAAACTGAATGTACAGCTGGAATTGTGTATTATTTTTAGCATTTTAAACTGACTACCAAATGATTGTAGGGGATAAGATGAAACATTTTGTCCTGCAGTTGCAAATCTTTGCAACAGTGAAAATTGTGCTAGTATAGGGATCCTAAGGAAAAGGCTCTTGAGGAGAAAGAAACTATATACTCACTCCTATTAGTAAACAGTCATTGGAAGGATTTCAATATTTAGATGACTAAAGTGTGGAAATAAAAGAATGTATTACCATAACCTTCCCATAAACTCTTTTAAACTATGTAATGATTACTTCATAATTGGAAATTGCCTACTCCTTGCTTCCCCAATGAAAATAAGGCTCACTTGGTTATGTTGCCAAGAATTCTCTCCTTCCACTGTTGCTTTAGCTCTTAGCTTTCTCCAGGTACTTCTTATTAAAGAGACAGCAGAAAGTTTGTGTGTGTGTGTGTGTGTGTGTGTGTGTATGTGTATGTGAAAATTGCCTTGGCAATATATTAATTGGTTTAATGTTCATGTGTTAATTGGCTCAATGTTCAACTTTGTGGACCAAATCCATTTGTTTCATGACAATTTAAAGTAAGCTATAGTAAGACAGGTGGTGTGTTAGTATCATGGTGGATGGCATAGAGTAGCTTATTAAATATTTGTTGAATGAATACATGATTGTATTTTTTAAACTGGCATCTTTTTTATCTTTATTATTATCTTTCCCATTTTGCTATGCTTGCTATGAAATAAAAATATGGGTTTTAGCAATTGTAAAAACTATTTATAAGGATTTTTACATCATAATCTTGTATTGATTTTCAACTTAATTTACATAATATGTTTTAAAAGTGTTATTTGTATATAGAGAATATTAATATAAATAAAGTTATAACTATAATAATAAAATGAGGCATGTATATGTAATTATTAATATTTCATTCTAGCAATTTGACATCTTTTTCTTGTAAAAAGTAAAATGTTGCAAATCAGGTGAGGTTTCTGTTGGTTCCATATACTGAAATAATAGTGAAGAGAGGTAAATCATACAGATGAGATATGGCTAAAGCAGTGCCTATACAGAAAATTATAGGTTAAATTTATTTACTGGGAAATAACAGTTGAAAAATCAAAAAATATAACTTCTATTTCAAGAAGATGGTGAAGGAATAACAGCCTAATCTCCAAGAAAAATGAAGAAAATAAATTGGTAAAATCAGAAATGAATAAAATAGAAATATGACATAAAATAATGTCACCAAAGCAGAAATTTGATTCCTTAACAAGTTTTAAAAAATCCGTAAATAATTTAACAAAACTGAAAGAATAAAAAGAGAAAACACTAATTTTATTTTAATAATAAAATCAGAGAACGTAAGTACAAATCTATAGACATACAGATAGTAAGTAGATATAATAACTATAATAAATAACTTTTTTTCAGTAAAGTAAATCATTAGATAAAATGGTGAAATATTTAAAACAATACTAGACTGCAGAATTTAAACAGGAAGAAAGGGAAAGATGAACGTGCTGTATCTCTTAGCAAAATTTAGTACATAGCTTAGAAAAAAGCTCTGAAAGAAAACTTCAAGTCACTCGGGATTTGCATATTACTTATTATGTATACTTAAAGAAAAGATACCAATATTATATATAAATACCTTTCCAGAGAATAGAAAACTTCCCAACTTGTTTTGGAAGTAATATCAGCCAATTAGATTAAAACAGCCAATTACACTATAAGAAAAGTTAATTAATGGTAAATATACCTTATGACCGACCATAGATCTAAACATTTAAAAAATGGTGACAGAGTACAATGACCTATAAATAGGATAATATATCATGACCAAGTCACTTTATCTCAGGAATGCGGGATCAATTTTCAGGAGGAGTCATAAATGTACTACTCCATACTGATAGAAAAATCAATGAAACCACATGATTTTATTCAATTATTTTTATCACGAAATCTCTGAGAAAATCAGAAATAGAAAAGTGTTACTTTTATTTGGTAGAGGCAAATATAAAAATACTGCACGTAACTTTATTTTAATGAGAAAATATTGAACATGCTCCCCATGATGTGTGGAAAAGTCTAGGATATTCCCATCAGTGTTTACGTTCAAAATTATACAAGATTTTCAAGGCAGTATAATGCAGACACAAAAAAGACAGGAAACGTATACAATTTGAAAGGATATGCCCCTACTTGCAAATGATATGATTGTTTATGTAAAAATTATAAACATTAAATTATGAACATTATAAACATTAAGTTGAGTGAATTCAGAAAAGCTGGCTGGATATAAGGACAATTTACAAAATTGAAATTTAGCACATTGGAAAGCAATCTGATATTATATCTTAAAATGTCATTTGTAACAGGATCAGAAACATTAAATACATAAAAATAAACGAGATAGAATGCTTTCAGGATATGTAAGCTGAAAACTTAAACTTTGCCAAAAGCTTTAAGAAGACCTAAATAAAAAACATAGACATGCCATGTTTACTGACTGGAAATCTCTATATTTTTAAGATGTTAATTCTTCCCCAAATAATGTATTTAATAAACACAATTCTAGTCAAATTACACTAGGTTTTATTGTTAAAATTGACAAGTTGATTAAAAAATTTATATGGAAATGCAAAAGACCTATAATAGGTAACAGAAGTAAAAAAATGGGTGTACTACACCATTAGATTTCAAGTCTAACTCTAAAGCTACATTTGATAAGCTGTGTTATATTGACACAAGAAGAGATAGATTAATGGAATATAACATATTTCAGACTTTTATACATACATATAGGTCCCTTTGATTTATGACAGTGACAAATTCAATAAGGAATAGATGGTATTTACAATAGATAGAGCAATTTAAATGCAAATAGAAGAAATCTTGAGTTTTATCAAAACATTAATTTGAGTTGGACAATAGGCCTGAGTATTCAAGGTAAAACAAAAAATCTTGTAGAAAATCTATAGTAATATTTTCATGATCTTGGGATAACCATGGACACAATCCAGGAAGAAAGAATTCGATAATCAGAATTAATTAACAGAAAGCATTTCTATGGAAAAACCAATCACTCACTGAGAATAAATAATAACATCAGCCTCCGAAAAGGAAGAAATTCTGTCATTTGCTACAACGTAGATGGAACTGGAGAATACTATGTTAAATAAAATAAACCAAGTGTAGAAAGACAACACACTGTGTGTTCTCACATATATGTGGAATCTAAAACAATGGAACTTGTTGAAGCAGAAAGTAGCATGATGAATACCAGATATTGGGGGATGGGCTTAGTCTGGAGATGATAAGTCAAAAGGTAAAAAGATAGGAAGAATAAATTCGGTTTCTTTAGAACAATAGCACAGCATGCTGAGCATAGCTAATAACTGAGTACTCTGTATTTCAATATTATTAAATTTCTAGTGTTCCATAAAAAAATATGATATATATAACTGACAGATGATATGTAAAGAGCTACAAATGAGTAAGTAAAAATCAGTAAAAAATAGGCAATGCACTTGACTGCCATTGTTTAATTTGCATTTGAGAAAATGTAAATTAATATGACAATGAGGTGTTATAGATACCCATTAGAATGACTAACATTAAAAAGGTTAACAATCCCAAAGTTTGGTGAACATGTGGAGCATTAGAATGCTTACGCTTTCCTATTAGATGTGTAAATCAGTGCAAGTTCTTTGGTGACAAAGTTTACCATTATCTTCTATAGGTAAATAAATACCTACTCTATGACTTAAAATACCGTTTCTAGAAAAGTTAGTTCTTGTTTCAAGCAAATGCATTCTAAGAATGTCTACAGGAACTTTATCATATTAGCCAACATTTGAAAATGACTAATATTCATCAACATGTGAAAATTGAATTAGGTATTCTGATTTAATTAACTATGATGTTAACCTGAATATCTCAACTTTTGAGAGCTCCCTGGGTGATTCTAATGCCTTACCAAGATTAAAATGTAAAATTTTCATGACTCCTGAATAAGTACCATTAGTTCAAATGGCATATTTCTGGGTACCTGTCTGTCTTTGATGGCTTGATTTCTCCATGAGTCACAATTGCTGCTAGGTACATTGGTATTTAATCACTGGTGTAGTACAATAATGTATGCTTTTTAAAGTGCTACCAATGAAATCTCTCCAGGCTGTTACATAAACTGATTTCTTAGATATCATTTAGTGATCATTTTTTGTAAATAGCATTTTTGTTATTATTGTTTCTCACTTAAGTCATTCTGCCATTATTGGCTGTTCTAGTAGATAAATATTGGGTTGTTAGGTTTTTCCAAAATTAATTTTTGTGTTGTTTATTCCTGTGTGGTATCATTTCTCCAAATTTTCTGGAAAGAGAATGGCCATTTTAATATATCACAGTCACAGTGATGGGGTTGTGGCACAGGGATTGGCATATGAACCAATTGTGTCAGTCACATTAAGTTTTTGTCCTTGGTATACTGATCACTTCTGCTTAGAATATTAAGGAAAATATTAAGCATTTTTCTTTCAAGTGGATCTGAGAGTGACAGTTCTCTTTCCTCTTTTCGTTGAGAGATAAAAAGTGCTCTACTGCCTATTTGTCACCCACCGTTTAGCAAACTACATGGGTTTGCTTTGTTCCAAATACGTATAGAAACAAAATAGAGAGCTGAAGCATATAAGTTAGCAGTGATAACAACTTCTTTCCAGCACTTAGGTGTGCTGTAGCTCCCAAGGTTCCTGCAACTTTTAATTCATGTCTGTCAGCCATTATGATATTTTATCTCAGAATGTTTACATTTCTTTAAGATAAAATTGGGTTTGCTGTTGTTTGTTACATTCTTCATTTCAGGAACATGTGCAAATCATTATGTTGACCATAAATCATCACCTACCCCATAGGCATTCATGTATCTTTATTTTTCATTTTATTTTATTAAGACTGCTCAAAACCCCCAAAATACAGATTATCTTTGAGACTCTTGTATGAGACATCTATGTAGAATATCCTGAAAGAATAAGATGCCTATTAAAGCCACCCAATTGTTACTCATCTTGTTAGTGGAAATGAATCTTTATATTGGGCTGCCTGTCCTCACACTGGGAGAATAGGAGCTTCTGTTTCTTTCAATTAATAAAACATGTCAACTACTGCTTTGTTGTACTACAACCCCAAACCCACGTCTGTATTTTTAAGACTTTGGAAAAGGCAGATGGATATAGTTACGCACCTCGAACACAGAAGCAGTTCTTGCCCTGATCTGATGACAGGATTTCCTATACTAGGATAGGTTTGTGAAAACATATGTAGTTCTGAATTTAAAAACTGAAATGTACTCAAGATAATACTATCCTGGAGTATCAGAGATTAGGTTTGAATCCCAGCTTTTGACTTCCTCTCTGTGTGAATTTCACAAAATCAAACTGTCAGAGCCTGAATCTCTTCAACTAAAATAAACAGGAAAAAACCCTTTATAAAAAGCTGGGTCATTGTGAAAAACAACTTTTTTAAATGCCTAAAAATACCTGGAAGCACACCGTGCATATATTAGAAGTTTAAAAGTAATGCTTGTATCTGTTAAAATTTTCCATTAATTGGGAAGTACTGTCAGCTGTGGGCTGATTATTATGTTTTAAGCATTTGACACTCCTGGGAGGTGTTTCTTGATTTACCTGAGGATGAAGTGTAGGAGACTTGAACTGACATGATTGACGGAAAGGACTTGATTGAAGGAGTGGGTAAAATAAAAAGGCTAAAGTACTTTTTTACAATATGCAAGATTTTGAGGTCATAATGGGAAGGAAAGTTGGACTATTTGTCAGCCACAAATCTAAAGCAATAAATTTCTCTTTATACCATATCTCTTTTCCTGTTTTAAAAATCTTTAGCATCAATGATATGCCTACATTTCAAATACACAATTTAAGAAAGTTATATCCTACTGTGAATAAATATTACTGAACTCTTCAGCGAACTACTTTTTCTACAAACATGGTCTTATTTTTAAAATCATTCATTAGCCTTTATTTATTGAAATCTACTCTTCCTCAGAAATGTGCTAGACATTATGTAGGAAAAAATAAAGAAATTAGATAGCTTTCTTCAATCGCTCATAATACACTTTATTTAAGAAGTAGAAAGAAATGAAATAAGCATAAAAGGTATCTATAATTGCAAATATTAAGTATAACAAAGAATAAAGAATAAACCAGGAATAAAAAAGATAAAAGAGAGGGTCATCATACAAACTCAGGCTGGTAATATATGTTGAAATTAAGCCAAAATTTAAAGGAAAAAAATAGGAATGTGTTATACAAAATTGGTGGCAAGAGCATTTTAACAAAATAGTTCTGATGTGAAAACTCACAGAAAACAAAGAGCTCTGTAAATTCAAAAACGATTCAGTAGGTCAATGTGGCTGGAGATTAATAACAAATCTGATGATGTAGAAGAAGTAGAAAAGGTCCAGCCCATGTAGGGTCTTAGAATATGTTATTTGGCTTGGCGTGTTGGCTCACGTCTGTAATCCCAGCATTTTGGGAGGCCAAAGCGGGTGGATCACTTGAGGTCAGGAGTTTGAGACCAGTCTGGCCAACATGGTGAAACCCTGTCTTTACAAAAAATACAAAAATTAGCTGGGGGTGGTGATATGTGCCTGTAATCCTAGATACTCTGGAGGCTGAGAGGCAAAAGAATCGCTTGAATCTGGGAGGCAGAGGTTGCAGTGAGCAGAGATAGTGCTACTGTACTCCAGCCTGGGCTACAGAGTCAGATTTCATCTCAAAAAAAAAAAAAAAAGAAAGAAAAGAAAATATATATACATATTGATTTAATTGTATTTCTAAAGAAGTAAGAGTTCAAATTTATAAAAGGCACTCATACATTCACTTTGCCTTTTCAATTACTCTTGCCTTGCATAGCAAATCTATTATAAGGCAGAGAACTTACCAATATTTTACTGAAGAAATGCTTGGTGACTGCAGACTACCAGGGAGGGGAAGTGACAGGGCCGGGACTGGACTGAAAAACTATCTGTTGGGTATTATGCTCACTACCTGGGTCCAATATACCCATGTAAGAATCCAACCCATATCAAATATAAAAGCCGGAATTTCAAAAAGATGGTGACATACTAACGTGATTAAAATGGATAAAGAGACAGATATAATATAAAATTTAGGTCTAGCAGTAAAAGAACCTGGTATAGAGAGACTGAATGTAGACAACGAGGAATCCAACTTCTGTCAGACTGTAAAAAATATCATTTTTCTGTCTTGGTTGTAATTTGTTGTTTGTATCAGAGGTACTATCATAAGACACTTATTTTTATTCTGGTTAACTGAAATGGGGACCTCAGGCAATGTACTTCCTGTTTATAGTTTTAATCCCATTCTCAGTATCCAAAGTGAATAAAATAAATCTATGATAACAACAAGAATATGTGTTGATAATTCTTTGTGTCAAATATTAGGTTTTCTCAAATTGACCTTAAATATCTTATCATACATTTCCAGGTTTTCTGTCACATATGCCTGTTAAATCTTCCGTTGACACAATTTTGCTACAACTCTCACTCTAATCTGTTTCGTTTTTAAACAATAAACAATTGGGTTCATCAGTGGAGGTACAAGTAAGAGAACATTTGCCATAAGAACATTAATGATGGGAGAGACGTGCTGGACAAAGTGGTGGACAACGGCCAGGTTGATGATGGGCAGGTAGAAGATGATCACTGCACAGATGTGTGAAACACAAGTATTGAGAGCCTTAAGGTGCTCCTTTTTGGATGCAATTCCCAGTACAGTCTTGAGGATCAGGATGTAAGACACGGCAATGAAAATAAAATCTACCATAAGGCAGAGTGCTCCAAAAAAGTTGTAGATGACATCAATTCGGTTGTCAGAGCAGGCCAACTTCATGACATCCTGGTGGAGACAGTAGGAGTGGGATAATTGGTTTTTCTTACAATATCTCAAGCTTCTTAAAGTGAAAGGGAAAGGAAGAACCAGGAACATGCTCTTGAAGGAGAATACTATTCCTATTTGGGCAACTCTGACAGTCGTCAGGATTGAGGTGTATCTCAGAGGGTTGTGGATGGCTAGGTATCTATCGAATGACATGATCAGGAGGACTGAGGACTCCAGTACTGAGAATCCATGAATGAAGAATTCCTGGGCAAAGCAGGCATTGGATGAAATTTCAGGAGCATTGAACAGGAAGATGCTTAACATAGTGGGCAGGGTTGATAAAGACAAACCCAAGTCAGACATAGCCAACATGGAAAGAAAATAGTACATGGGCTCATGCAAGGAGGGCTCTGTCTTGATGGTAAAAAGGATGGTGCAATTTCCTAGAACAGCAATAAGATACATGCTGCAGATGGGAATAGAGATCCAGATGTGTGCGTGTTCTAGCCCTGGCAACCCAACCAAGAAGAAGGTGGTGATGTCAACATATGATGTGTTGATAACGGACATGATTCGTTCACAGGGCTCTGCAATGAAACATACAGATGTTTGTGTTGGTAAAATAGGAATATCTGAAAATTTAGTAGAAAAAGAGCAGTGTTAAATTTGTGGCTTCTTTCAGCTTTCTTTTGAGAGAACAGAGCATTTATGTCGCGATCATAATGAAGAGAGATGGAAAATACTTTAGACTGGAGTCTGTCTATGCAATGCACTGAGAAAATTATTTCTGGACGTGTTATTTCTATAGAGAATTCAGATTTAAACTTTGCATTTAGTTATGCATCTGATTTTATTTTTCCTGTAAAATATTAGTAAATCCTAGTGAATTAACTGGAATGCCATACTAATTCTTTCTTTCAGAAGTATGTTGTGATCTTCAGTTCTATGTGATCAGTTGCCAAAAAAAGAAGACAAGTGAAAGCCAAATAAATGAGAATATCTGGGCACTTACCAGAGAGTGGATATTTTGGTGGGCAATTTTGATAAAAACTAAAGAATCCTGATGTACAAACCCAAGGTATTGCTGAATTTATCTGTCACAGAAGACTCCTCTTATTCCTTTTTACCTAACCAGTGGCTCTGGGATCACAGAGTTCTCTGGGGATTGCAGACAGGGTGGATCTTTTCTGAAAATTGTAATAAACATTTGCAGATACAGTAAATCTACAGAGATAGTTGTTACCAAGGAAACTAAAACAACATCTAGTAACACCTGTAATAAGGGGTGATTTGTTTGGAGAGAGGTCCTTAATTGTCAAGTATTAGAGAGACATGGCAAATTCTCTGCAAAAGATTGGATATTTCTGATGGATAGTTGGCTTGTGTATTACTCCTCTGCACAAGGTCAAGACTAAGCAGAGATGCTATGAGTTGAGTCTGCATTCAAGGAAGTGTTGCAGGACAAACACCCTAGGACACAGTGTGTCATCCTAGATTTTATTCCTGAATCCTGAATCCATCTCCCCAGACCCATTAGATATCGCTAACTAAATATCCCTAAAACCAACTTGTCCAACTTAGACCAGTTTTTCTGCCTTCCCAAATCTGCCCCATTTAAGGGACCTATTTTGGTAATAAGCCTTTAAGAATTTCCAAGTCAAATATCTGAGATTTTTTGTCTTACATTTTGTACACAATAATGACCAATATTTCTTAGAAAATTAAATAGTTTTACTTACTGAGTTCCATTACTAGATGACGATTTGGAATCTTGAAAGTTTTTGAATAATATTATCAAGTTATATCATTATCTTCATTTTACTGATGAAGAAAATTTTTCTCAAGATCAAGTCGTCTCTTCACGATCACAGAAGTGTTGTAGGGTAGAGGCAAGATAGCAACTCAATCAAGTCTGTTATGTTACTAATAATTAAGTATATACCACACTATCAGGATGGTCAAGCAATATTTAAGGAGTTATGGACTGAATGTAGCTAGTGAGGAGTAAAAGGGAGTTTTTAAATTAAGATACACACATTTAAATATTAACAATGCCTGCTTGCTGTTTTACGCTGGCATAAAAGCATTTTTTTTTTTTAAAGAAAACGTGTTTATATCATTGTAAAAACATAAACATTCCAAAGAGTTAAAGAATATATTGCAAATAAAAGTAAAGTTAATCTGTATCTTTTGCTTTCACACCAACTTGCAGGAAATTGGCATTATTCTACAAAGGGCATCCAGGTCAATTGCTCATCATAATGCATTATTGTTTTTTCCTCTTTCTTTGTCCTCTTGTAATTAGGCAGCATAGCTTCAAACTTGTTTTAAAACTTATTTTTTATTCCTTTCCTCCTTTACCCCGTTGAGAAAAACTGCAGATATTTTTCTCTTATCTTGAAATACAGCCTAAGAATAAGCTATAAAACTCCAACTTATCCTCCCACACCTTATGCACATTTGTTTTTCTGGATGCTTGTTAAACTTACACTATGCTTATTTATTATATATATATATATATATATATATATATATATATATATATTTTTTTTTTTTTTTAGATAGAGTCTCACTCTGTCACCCAGGTTGGAGTGCAGTGAATCTCGCCTCACTGCAACCTCCATCTCCTAGGTTCAAGCAATTATCCTGCCTCAACCTCCCAAGTAACTGGGACTACAGGTGTGAGCCACCACACCCAGCTAATTTTTTTGTATTTTTAGTAGAGATGCAGTTTTGCCATGTTGGCCAGGCAGGTCTCGAACTCCTGACCTCAGGTGATCCACTTGCTTCAGCCTCCCAGCATATATTTCCTTAGAAGCTTCAGAGGCTGAATTCTGACATAACCAGGCACCTCCCGATTTGTCTTCCCAGCAGAAAATGACTCCAAGGCCAGAATTCACTCCTGACAAGAGTTTAACTGTGAGATTGACAGCAATTAATTTGTAATCTGGTTGGGCCCATGATGGCGCCAGCTCCTTCACTAGATGGAACAATAATTCAAGATAAGACATTGGAGCAAGTCACAGCACCTGGTACCTCCTATCCCCCCTTCCTCTTGTGCTTTCCAACCCCCTCTTCTTAAAGCCCTTCTGCCCTCTCCAGAATTTGGAAAAGTGACCATTTTTGGAAATAATTCCTGCCATTTTTACCTCCTGCTTACACGAACAGTAAAGCTCACTCTTTTTCTATCATATCTAACTCTTTTTACTTTTGCTTCTTTCTAGAAGCAGTGAGTAGCTGCACCCTTTTGCTGGTTACAATCTCATATGATGCAAGAGTCTTATTGATTTATTTTCCATAAAACAAGTTCAGATTTTTCTATTGTTGATTCTTTCCTAATATTCTTAATATCTTTTAATGCCATACTCTGTTTCTCTCTTTTCATGTCTATCTATCTATCTATCTATCTATCTATCTATCTATCTATCTATCTATCTATCATCTATCTTCTCTATCATCTATCATTGGTATCCATCTATCATCTATCTGTATCTATCTAGTTTGTTAATTTGTAATTTTCTTTCTCCTGTGTCTTTTCTCTTTTCTCTAACTTACCATCCATAAAGACAATATGCGCCTGCTGTTTCTGAAATGCTATTCCTATAGTTACTCCTCTTGAGCTTTTGAATTGTTTTCCTTCAATTAAATTACATTTCCTTAGGCTGAATCCCTTGCTTAGTTTGATTTCTGTCTCTAAGTTGCTTATCAGAGGGTTAGTAATAAACATACCTGCAACAAAATAAAGTTTTGCGGGAGATGAACAAAAAATAATAGGATAGCTAGCAGAGAGTACAGAGGAATTTCTAGATTCAATTAACAAAAAGAGAAGATAAAAATCTTACAAGATTTCACTGCATTTCTAATAAATTGAAATTTGGAAGGTACTTACCACACATATCAAAGGAGGCCATTATGTCCACAGCTGTTACAAAATGCCTTTGTGCTGGGTGTAAGATGTGTCTTCCTCAAATATGAGTTTGACCATTCTGTCTTCTCTTAAGAAAAGTCAGAAAAATCTTCCACATCAACTCTCTTGATTGAAAGACAATCCCTGCCCTCTCTTCTGCTAGACTATATACACTTTAGCTTCTAGAATGTCATCACTCCCCGTACTTAAGTCCTCTGTTGCATGAGTCTATTTTCCCCTGAACACACCAGAAAGCATCTTGCTTCCATACCATTGCTTCAGAAGATGATGTGAAATGAAGTGTGCAGGGAATTCATATTATCTCTTTAAGTGGTACCTAGTTCAATCATTTATTGTGTTGCTTTATTTTCTTTTCCTGTCCTCTATTGCCCTCACATATGTTGCAAGACTCTTAGAGGTTTATTTTGCATATAATCAGTCCTAACTGGTTTATTGTTGACTGTGTTTTCTAAATACGCTTATACTCTCACAATACTTTTCTCCATTCCTCTTTTTCTTGAACATATTTTTGCCTGTGTGAGTGTGTATGTGTATTCATTTTTCTCCTGTATCTTTTTTCGCACGTTTAGACTCACAATTCATAAATCGCAACATATGCCTGCTGTGTTTTTGAGCTGTTACTCTTGTGACCACTTCTCTTGAACTTTTGAACTTTTTTTACTGAATTTCATTTCAGCTCCCAGGAAAATGCCTTGCTGAATTTAACTTCTGTCTCCAAGTTGGCTATTAGTAATTTAGTAATAAATATATTCTCAGCAAAACAAAATTTTGAAGCAAATGGACATGGCATAATGGGTTAAAAATAGTGTTTAACAGAAAATTTTAGGTGCAATTAGTATGTAGGAAGAAAATAAAAATCCTAAAAGCAATTGATTGAATGGTGACTACATTCATGTTTTTGGATAGTACTTACTAGTTTTGATACTATATTTATTAGTATCAAAGGAGCTCAAAAATGTCTATGTGCTATGTGTCTGATTTTTTTTTTTTTGTAATGTTCGTTTGATTATTCTGTCTTAAAAAAGGTCATAATGCCCCACTCCTCCTTGACTGTCAAATATCTTTACTGACATGCAAAGCCCTGCTCTCTGCCCAGTCAGGCTACAAACATTCAGCCTCTGTAATATCATTCCCACTCTCCACCCACTTAAGTTTTCTTAAGTTGCTACTACATGGGTCTATTCTCTACTAAACATATATACCATAAAACTTCCTTTTTCCATACTATGGCTTCAGAGGATGATCTGAAATGGGATCTGATCCTAATTCGGAAAGAAACAACCCTGATTGCTGAAATCTCAAAATATCAAAATCTCCAAGTCTAAAACTCCAAAAATTACAATCCCAAAGAGTGAAAATCCAGAAAATATAATTCTGAAAAAAAATTTAAATATATTTATTTACAGTTTAAAAAGGAGATTTATTTGAGAAATGTAAAAAGCATAGCAGAACCTTTCATAAGCCACTTTACACAATAAAATATATAATAATAACATACATATTTTTGCAAGCATAAATGCTCAGGTATATACTGACAACAATCACAGGGGTATAATAGTTACTGAGCCAATGAACAGTATACATAAAAAGATAAGTCAAAAAGGGAAATGTATAAATGCATAAAACTATAGTCAGTAATTGTATGCACTCAGCTTTATAAATCGATCATCTGAAATACCGATTTGAGCAACTTAAGTCTTTTGATGAGATCAGTCAAATACTGTGATGAGTCATCATGACATATGTAGTCACGTAAAGAGCTGAGAACTCAAGAAATTTTGTCTTCACAACTGCAGATGTATCTAAAGGATTTTTCTTCATTTTCCGAGGAAGTTTCAGTGTTTCTACATATACGCATATGTTTACACACAAAGTCAATTTTGTGATAATGCATTTTCATGGAGTTAAATTTCTGATGTCCAAGGGAGCAATAGAAAAGTCTGTCCTAGCTTTCAGTAAAAGACTAATTTGGCTTCTGTATTTGTTCCTTCTGGGCCCCTGGATGATTGGATGGTGCACAGCAACATTGAAGGTAGATATTTCCCACCCAGTCCTCTTACACGCACACACCAATCTCCTCTGGAAATACCCTCACAGACACATCCAAAATAATATTTTACCAGGTTTCTAGCTATTCCTTAATCCAAGTCAAGTCGACACCTAAAATTAAGTTCACAAGTTCATCCCTTGTCAACTTAGTAACCATAAGCATCTCCTTAAACTATACTTAATTTCCAAATAAAGACAATAACAAAGTAATAGTTTCATCTAACACGATGCAACCATCCTGCAGACAGGCGAAAATGTGCTAATCTATTCCTCAGAATTTGGCTTTCATAATTTCAACACTTGGGATTTTAATTTTTGGGAGACTGTAATTTTTGAGGTTTTAGATTTGAGGGATATGAACATTAAGAATTTTTAACTTTTGGGATTTCAGCATTCTGAATTATGGTATTTGGAATTGCATCTTTTGAGATCTGACCCAAATTAATCTGAAATTAAGTGTGCAGTAATCAATGAAAACCAGTAATTTGTTTCAAGGATACCTGTCTGTAAATACTACTATAAATCATTTTCCTTTAATATAAAAATACATAGAACAGAATTGACATTTTCAAAATTATAAAACTGGAGCAACACCTGTTTTTTTTTCTGCTGCTTGGAGCGCTGTGTTTTTTGTTTTTTGTTGTCTCTTTTGTATATTCGTTCCTATCCTATCTGCAGGTAAGCACAAATTAATCCTCAAATCCTTAGTCAAGTTCTAACTCAGTAGTGGAAACGGCAGCAACTCAGTGTGTAGTGTGCTCCTTGATAACATTGCTGTTTTGTCTCTTCCCTCTAAAGTCTCAGAATCACATATAAGCAGATATCATTTTACTTAGACTAAAATACACTGAATGAATTAAAAGTCATAGTCTCAATTTGGAGACCTCTGTATTTAAATTAAATGATTAAATGAAATGTATATAAAACCCGCTCTCACAACATTACTTAGAACTTAAGAAATTATAAATTTTTATGAGAGGCATAAGGTTGCTTTCTTATTTATCAATAGAAAAATAAATATAAAGCTACTATTTAAACGTGATTAGAAGCATGCTGGGTTAGGACAGATGATAGAGACAGAAACGCCTAGTGGTCACTGTTGCTTTCTCACAGATGCCCACTGCAAACTCAGTGTTTCACGTATCTCTACCTCCAAACAACTTATTTCAACATGTAAGGCAGTAATTCTATAATTAGGAACATGTTACCTAAAAACCAGATCCAGGTACAGGATTTTAATTTTTTTCTATGTTGAAATAGTAATTTTGGTTTAGCACTTGGCTGATTTCCATAAGTCGGCAGAACTCTGGACTTCTACCCTGGATTTACATACATTGTTGGACTTTTTGACGAATTGGAGTGCTGGCATCCATTTTAATCAGTTGGAGAACAGAGTCATACAAAAAGCATGTGAATTGCTGGGTTGAGCTGGTGCAAAGGCAAGTAGCAACTGTGACATTAGTAAGCTTACCAGAAAGTTGATAAATATTTGAGCCCACATGTCAAAGTACAGGGGAAATAGAGACAGAACACAGTTACCAGAGTTTTGCTGCTGTGTAAATTTAGTAATTTATCCTCATCTGCCAAGTCTCATCCTGCCTAACAGATGCTTTCCCATTAGCCAAGAAAACTCTGGGGATTCCAACTCAGAAGAATGTACTTAAATTCCTACCCACCAATAGTATAGAAACAGAGAGCCAAATCATGAGTGAAATCCCATTCACAATTGCTACAAAGAGAACAAAATACATAAGGATACAACTTACAAGGGATGTGAAGGACCTCTTGAAGGAGAGCTACAAACCACTGGTCAAGGAAATAAGAAGGGACACAAACAAATGGAAAAACACTCCATGCTTATGGATAGGAAGAATCGATATCATTGAAATGGCCATATTGCTCAAAGTAATTTATAGATTCAATGCTATCCCCATCAAGCTACCATTGACTTTCTTCACAGTTAGAAAAAAACTACTTTAAATTTCATATGGAGGCAAAAAAGAGCTCATATAGCCAAGACAATCCTAAGCAAAAAGAACAAAGCTGGAGGCATCACACTATCTGAGTTCAAACTATACTACAAAGCTACAGTAACCAAAACAGCATGGTACTGGTACCAAAACAGATATATAGACCAACGGAACAGAACAGAGACCCCAGAAGTAATGCTACACATCTACAATCATCTGATCTTTGACAAACCTGACAAAAACAAGCAATGGGGAAAGGATTCTCTATTTATTAAATGGTGTTGGTAAAACTGGCTAGCCATATGTGGAAAACTGGCTAGCCATATGCAGAAAACTGAAACTGGACCCCTTTTTTACACCTTATACAAAAATTAACTCAAGATGGATTAAAGACTTAAACGTAAGACCTAAAATAATAAAATCCCTAGAAGAAAACCTAGGCAATACAATTCAGGACATAGGCAGGGGAAAAGAATTCATGACTAAAACACCAAAAGCAATGGCAACAAAAAGCCAAAAATTGACAAATGGTATCTAATTAAATTAAAGAGCTTCTGCACAGCAAAACAAACTATCGTCAGAGTGAACAGGCAACCTACAGAATGGGAGAAAATTTTTGCAATCTATCCATCTGACAAAGGGCTAATACTCAGAACCTACAAAGAACTTAAACAAATGTATAAGAAAAAAAAATCAAAAAGCTGGCAAAGGATATGAACAGACACTTCTCCAAAGAAGACATTTATGTGGCCAGAAAACATATGAAAAAAAGCTCATCATCACTGGTCATTAGAGAAACTCAAATCAAAACTACAATGAGATACTATCTCATGCCAGTTAGAATGGCAATCATAAAAAAGTCAGGAAATCACAGATGCTGGAGAGGATGTGTAGAAATTGGAATGCTTTTACACTGTTGGTGGGGGTATAATCAATTCAACCATTGTGGAAGATGGTGTGGCGATTCCTCAAAGATCTAGAACCAGAAATACCATTTGACCCAGCAATCCCATTACTGGATATATATCCAAAGGATTATAAATCATTCTACTATAAAGACACAAGCACATGTATGTTTATTGCAGCTGTATTCACAATAGCAAAGACTTGGAACCAACTCAAATGCCCATCAATGATAGACTGGATAAAGAAAATGTGGCACGTATATGCCATGGAATACTATGCAGCCATAAAATAGGATGAGTTCATGTCCTTTGCAGGAACATGGATGAAGCTGGAAATCATCATTCTCAGTAAACTAACACAGGAACAGAAAACCAATCACCACATGTTCTCACTCATAAGTGGGAGTTGAACAATGAGAACACATGGACACAGGGAGGGGAACATTACACACCAGGGCCTGTCAGAGAGTGGAGGACCAGGAGAGGGACAGCATTAGGAGAAATACATAATGTAGATGACGGGTTGACGGGTGCAGCAAACCACCGCGGCGCGTGTATACCTATGTAACAAACCTGCACTTTCTGCATACATATACCAGAACTTAAAGTATAATGAAAACAAAAAAGAGTTCTGGCAGGTGAGCTCTCAACTGACCCTGGAACCAAGGAGAGTCATACAGTGCCCCTTAAATAGCAATAGTTAACAATTTGTGAACAATACCTTTTAAGCTTCCTTGGCTCTCTCTGAAGGAATTATGATTATCTCTTCCGTGATTTCAGCACACCATATAAAAAATCTTAGAGCAGTTTCACAGTGTAGGATACCTAGGCCTTTATGTGTCTACTTCTTCCACCTGATTTAACTTTCTTGAAATTATAGGTTTTTCACTTTATAAATTGAGAAGGCTTTAAAAATTTAATTTGAATCTAGCATCTTCAATGCCAATAGTTTTCAACTGGAGGGATAGAGTTTTAGAAAATTACCAATGCCTTATTTCAAATTCATTGTTTCTCTTTACTTAATATGCCATGTATTTTATTGATATTTTGTTGACATATTATTTATATTATTTCTCATAATATATTGTTTTCACTGTAAAAATGTTTGTTTCACTGTAAAAATTGTTTTCACTGTAAAAATATGCTTATTCCCTTTTAAATATCAGATACAACATTCGCTGTCCTTGAACAAAGTTTTTTATGATGATTCTTAGAGATATTTTGTTTAAAACTTCTTTTTTTGTAATATTTTTATAATCTTGTTTTACACATCACAGAAGCAACTAATTTTTTGTCAATTTTATTATTTTCATTATCAACTATAATCAAAAATTGTACATTTAAAATGTATTAGTAATAAATTATTCATGGCCTTTTAAAGATGGACTTTCTAAAGTTAGCTTAATTATCTTAAAACTGTGGGTATTTTTTTTTTTTTTACTCTGATGCATTTCTGGAAGTTCTGTAATTAGTAACAGACCAGAGTTTTATGTTTTTCAGGGCCCATGAAAAAGGACTCTATTAGGTACTTCAAAATTTTTAAAATAGCATCTTAAGTTACTTATAGACCATTCTCTGGCCTGAGTTATGATTTCCAGGACTCTTTTTAGTCAAGAGAAGGATAGCTCCACTAGACCACTAACCCACAATTCAGCAGCACAAGAATTAATTTTACAGGGCTAAATCAACTGATAAGGAACAATATATATGTGTTATGCTCTATTGTCTTTATATATAATAGGCTTCTCTCTTCTAAGCTACCAGAAATCCATAATAATCTAGTAAATTCTGTTTGTCAAAAATTGAAGTTAAATAGTTTGAAAGTGTAGTCGATTTTCATTAAATTCTCAGAGTTCAGAAGTTCTCATTGCGTGTCCTTGCTTTTTATGACGTGTTATTTACAGAGGTTCAGTAAGAACCTGCCTTCTTTTGAAGTATGATATAATTTGAAAAATTGATTACATTGTCTTCCACAATAGTTGAACTAATTTACACTCTCACCAATAGTGTAAAAGCGTTCCTTTTTCTCCACAACCTCACCAGCATCTGTTGGTTTTTAATATTTTAATTATAGCAATTCTGACTGGTGTGAGATGGCATCTCATTATGGTTTTGATTTGCATTTCTCTAATGAACAGTGAGGTTGACTTTTTTTCATGTTTGTTGGCTGCATGTATGTCTTCTTTTGAAAAGTATCTATTCATGTCCTTTGCCCACTTTTTAATGGGGTTGTGTTTTTTCTTGTAAGTTTGTTTAAGTTCCTATAGATGTTGGATATTAGATTTTTGCCAGATGGATAGATTGCAAAAAATTTCTCCCATTATGTTATTATCTCTCTGTTTACTCTGTTGGTAGTTTCTTTTGCTGTGCAAAAGCTCTTTAGTTTAATTAGATCCCATTTGTCAATTTTTGGTTTTGTTGCAATTGCTTTTGGTGTCTTTGTCATGAAATCTTTGCCCATGCCTATGCCCTTAATGGTATTGCCTAGGATTCCTTCTAAGATTTTTATAGTTTTGAGTTTTACAGGTAAGTCTTTAATCCATCTTGAGTTAATTTTTATATATGATGTAAGGGGGACTTCCAGTTTCAATTTTCTGCATATGGCTAACCAGTTTTCCCAGCACCATTTATTAAATAAGGAGTCCTTTCCCCAATGCTTATTTTTGTCAGATTTGTTGAAGATCAGATGATGGTAGGTGTATGGTCTTATTTCCGAACTCTCTATTCCATTCCATTGGTTTATGTGTCTGTTGTTGTACCAGTATTATGGAAGACAGTGTGGTGATTCCTCAAAGACCTAGAGGCAAAAATATCATTTGACCCAGCAATCCTGTTACTCGGTATATACCTAAAGGAATATAAATTATTCTATTACAAATATACATGCACACATATGTTCATTGCAGTACTATTCATAAGAGTAAAAACATGGAATCAACCTGAATGCCCAACAATGATAGACTGGATAAAGAAACTGTGGTACATATACACCATGGAGTACTATGCAGCTATAAAATGAATGAGATCATGTCCTTTTCAGGGACAAGGATGGAGCTAGAGACCATTATCTTTAGCAAATTATCACAGGAACAGAAAACCAAACACTTTATGTTCTCACTTATAAGTGGAGGCTGAATTATGCGAACACATGGACACATGCAGGGGAACAACACCTACTGGGACTTGTTGGAGAGTGGTGGGGTGAGAGGAGGGAAAGAATTACGAAGAATAGCTAATGGATGTTGGGCTTAATACTTAGGTGATGGAATGAACTGTGTAGCAAACCACCGTGGTACACATGTATCTGTATAACAAACCTGTCCACATACTGCAAATATACCGCTGAATTGAAAATTAAAGTTGATTATCCAACAAAGGACTTACCTGGAGTATCACATCCTGGAGAATGCTTAATCAGGTATGACTAGCCTCTTTTAAGGAACTATAGTTGACTTTATGGATCCAATGCTGACAAAGCTCTCCCAAGTAAACTGGCCTCTTATCTGGCCTGTGTAGTCTAGCCCTTAGAAGTGCTAAGAAAGATCACATCCTAGTAGGTCAAGATCCTTGGGGTATTTTGTGGACTTTGAGAAAAGAAAATATTACACTAAATTATAGATGCCTAAAGGAGTAATTTTGATGAAAAGAGTTCTTGAACTAGGATTTCTAGACTAGGTGCAGGATGTAAAAGTAGCTATTAAATGTCCAATTTTAGATTCCTTATTAAAATTTATAAGAAGGAAAAATTAGCATTTTCCTTTCCTTACATAGATAATGAGGCCAAGGTTAATGAAAGTATTGTTTTGTGCTCAAGATTAATCTTTCTTTGAGATGATTTTTTAAATAATAACTAGAGACTACAGGAAAAAAGTTGTGTTTTGATGGAAAAGTATGCATTGTTTAGAGCACAACCTTCTGGGTTATCTAATTCCAAATAGATGGGGAATTTGTTCTTTCATTGCCTTTGAGATATTTTACAACTCTGTAAATTTTATTGGTTAACAGAAATCAAAGTAATTCATGTATGGAGACATGCAAATGAATTCTGTCTCATAGAGGTTCAGTGGACTTCCTTCTACTGTGGGAGCGTCCATTCCTATACTTATGTGCAAACTCACATCAACATTCCTCCTATGACTATGTCTGTTCTGTGAATTCTCCTTCTAAGTAATTGTAGCATTTGCCACATTCCTTACTTAAAAATAAATTAAATGAGAACACCTTTAATGGATATTTATTTTGTACCTGTGTGAGCACCATGATTTTGCCTTTTTGTAAAAATTAGAGGGTTTACATTCTTGAATGGGAGAGAGAAAACAATATGTACAGTATAATGACTTATGCATTAGTGTTAAAATTATTCATGACACTTTTTAGGAAACCTTAAGGAAGACTTTATTCATAGAGACTATGACAATAGCTATGGGGGTGACTACTACAATGTGCTCTTACAATAGGGAAAAGAGATTAGTCTCAACAAATACAGAAGGAAAGGTAGGAATTTATAGCCAAAAACAGAGCAGTGATGGGCAGGAGGAGTTGGTGGGTGGAATATTACTAATAGGAAACATCAGGGGTATGGGTGTACTCTGGCCACACTGCCCTAAGAGCTTGCCACTGCCATCCTTACTCCACTGTCCACCAGGGTGATCACACATCATCAGGGGAATGGTAGAGGATGAGGTACCTGATTCAGTATCTCAGGTGATTAGATATGGAGGGTGACCGGTTCAGGTTAAACTGATTTAGCAAGATTCTTGCTAAATTGAACAATACAGAGATAAACACAGAAACCCTAAAAGTTGAGGCTAGCTAAGAAGAGAGTTCAGAGATGGCTGAGTAGAGCTTGGTCAAGGTGAGAATCTCTGTCATCAACCCTCTTGTTCAAGGAAATGAGAGAGATTCTTCTTTAGTGAGAACAATGTTAGTTCATTTTCTTATTCAGTCATCTTTTTTTCATCAAGGAAAAGCTGTCTTATCTGTTACAATGTTAGTCCATTTTGTTCATTAGGGACAAGCTGTCTTAACTGTTGAGACTTTGTAGTCAAGGATATTTGCTGGATGGTGCAAGCTCTCAGGCCTTTAATGAAGGGAGTTGTTGTGAAAGTTTTTTAAAAAGATCATAGTTGAAAACCTAGCGTCTGAGTTCAGAGGGCAGCTAGTGGGATTCTATCTGTTGAGCTCAAAGTAACTTTAGATGATGGAGTGAGGATGGCAGTGGCAATATGACTAAAGGTTTTGTTTGCAGTTTGAAGGCCTCTAGTGATAGAGTCAGGTGATTCGGTAAATTTCTGAGTGGTTCACACACTAGCAGGCAAGAAGATATACTTTGAAGTTTATAACAAGTTTTCCAACTTCAGCTTAAAAGGTTTGGTGAAAGGATAGTTTCATTCTCAGTAATGCCAAGTCAGAAGGGTAGAAGAAAAATTGGAAATATTGATTGGAAGAGTTGTAGTCAGATTTTAAAAGAAAGTAGAAGTGGTACTCAATAAGGGTGTACTGTACTTTTCCAGTGAAACAAAATTACTCTTTATATTCAGCTCTCTTTACAATTCTTAATTACCAAAAAAGTCTGGTCTCATTAGCTTTGGCTTAATTATTTATGTAAGTGCAGCAAGAATGGCAATTAACTGCAAAGGCCTTACAGGTTTCCTTTGCTGCAACTTTTCATAAGAATCTCAAATTTGATTTTAAATACTCTTTCAAGGTCAAGCAGCCAAGCCAAGAACTTACCACCAAAGTTCATTTGCAGTACCTAGAGATTTGTGTGAATTTATTCTCTTCTTGAGGTCTCAAAGATATTCTGAGGTTCCTGCACCCATCAGAAAGTGAACTTGTTTACCTGCATTTAAAGCTGGGAACTATGTAAGCCAGGTGTCAGGCTGTTTTTTTCCCAGAAGGCTTTATTAAGCTTTGGCTTCATAAAGTCAACCTTGCTTCCTTAAATTTGATTCTAAGCATATCATTCTCAAACATAATATTATGACCAAAACTTCGGTAATAAAATCAGTGTTTTCAATTGTGTCCTGTTACAGATTCTTTTTGAACTTATCTGATAACTATTTTATACAGATATAAGAATATTCAATAAACGTTTCAAAATTCTGAAGGAATCAGGTAAGGAGAAAAGAAGAATGTTTCATATTTGTTTACAGCATATAATCTACTAAATTTCTGTAACTTACATATTGCTTGAGAGAAAAGGGAAAGGGACTTCTTTTATTCAGAAAATAAGACATTGAAGAATCAACAGTGTTTCAAAACAAAACCCATAATTATTCTTTATGAATTCATTCAATCCCATGTAATATATTTTGTTTTGCTTGGTTTTATGTTAGCAGTTTCATGAACCCATTCAATTATAAAGAGTTAATTTGACAAGATATTTGGTTGTTTCTGTGACACCCAACAAAAATAATAACTGGAATTACTACTGATAGCATTATATTAGGGCATATCATAAATAGAAAAATAATTCACAAATTTCTATTTACATGATTTCAGAAATAGTAACATTTTGACAATACAAATATAACCTAGGAAAGATTAATTATCTTTTTTATTTGACAATGTTTCCATGAAATTTGGCAAGTAAAATAAACCAAATTATTTTTTAACTTTTCTCTTTCCATGGTGAAAGAACAAATCTTTTGAGAGTTTTCAGAGGCCCTCTGGGAAATCTCAAGATCAATTCAAGAACAGGAAGATTTCATTTAGGATTTGATTTTGGAAAGGCAACATTTTCAAAAATTTAAAAAAAAAAAAAAAGCTCTTTTAAAAATGAGAAGTCTTGATTCTCTTAAATAATTAATTATTTTCTTAAAATAATCTCTTAAATAGTCTTTATCATAGCATAAATATTAGGATAAAATGCAGCAAACTATTCTGATAAGACATGGAACTTTGGTTTTCTAGTAGATTACTAAAATGGTACAGAAAAACACTTTTACAATTTCTTATTAAGAGCAGACAAATAATCCATGAAACTTTGTCATTTTTGCTTTGCATCTGTATTAAAGATAATTAAAGACATTAAAGATAATTAATAAAAATAAATAAATCCACTTACATATTTAGTCAACTTGACTACCCATAAAATTCCTGTTTACAAACAATCTTTACTTTTAAAAAATATCCATGTGAGTTTTCATTTTCTCATTCAGGAATACCTGGTCATACTTTAGAATGAAATTACTTTAGGATAAAATTACCTTTTTTTCCCCTAAACAACATCATATCTTTCATACTTCATACTTTTTCTTCTTGAAAACACACTGGACTTGCCTTAAATGTTTTTTAAATGAGTTTTTTTTCTTATTATTTTTAGTAGTTTTGTCCACATACATTGATTATAACATTTAACCATCAGTTTCTTTCTTTACAGAGAAAACTATAATAAGAAATAGACAAATATGAATTGTCATAAGCCCAGATTTGGTAATAGGATTGCAAATTTATTAATACATAATTTCACAATTTCTAGAGGCATATACTTACTCATAGAACAATTTTTCAATGTGGCAAAAACATGTTTATTAACGAATTCAAACATATGTAACTTCTATGGCACCATTTTGAGAGCAGGGTGGCACCAGCACCATAAGCCCCTGAGGGGCCTGAGAATCGGCCCATCTAGGGCCATCGCTGATACCACCACCACTGGCACCTGTGCACAATGCCATGATGCAACAGCATGGGTCCTGGGGTGAAGGGAGTGAATAGACTTGGTGGTACATACAGTCAGCAAATATTCATGAAGGGAATTTCAATTGACTGAGAAATTCCCATTAGGAAAAGAAGAATCAAATGGAAGTAATAAAACATTCTCACACACCGTCATGAAAAAAATCCAGCCCACAAATCAGGAAATAAATTTTAATCAAAATAAGGATCTAAGAAGAACATATACCCCAAAAGTTGAGGAATAATCCCCACTCAAGACAGAGCCAGGAAGAAAGACTTCCAGCCTACCAGTTACCTGTCAAACAGAGAAGCCTGCACCTGGGCCTCTAACTCAGTTTCTGCTTACCTGGGATTGTAGCACAGCTTCTTGAGTACACACAAAATCTTAAGAATAAAATCTGTCCTTACGATTGTTCAATGGGCTGTCAAAAGTGTGTACATACAGTCCTGAGTGAAAAGTCTGGGGGTCCAATGATTAATGTGATCCTGAGTCATGGCACCTCAGTCACTTTTGATGGTTAAAGAACAGTAAGAAAAACTTTATTAACAGAGAGAGTAACACGATATGTATAGAGGTTTGTTGTAGAGGAGAGAGATTGGGCTCAACTCTAAATAAACAGTGAAAAGCAAGAATTTATGGATAACGAGTAAGATTGGGGCATAGGTTACTAAGTGGAAAATTATTAAAAGGAAACATCAAGAGTAGGGAAGACTCTGGCTCACCTGACTTTCTTAGTGTTTTGTGTTGCTGTAAAGGAAAATATCTCAGTCTGTGTACTTTATAGCAAAATGGGTTTATTTGGCTCACAGTTCTGCAGACTGTACAAGAAGCATGACACCAATATCTGGTTCTGGTGAGATCCTCAGAAAGTCTCTACTCATTGGTAGAAGGGTAAAGGGAGAATGTATCACATGGCAAGAGGAAGGAAGCAAGATAAAATGAAAGAGGAAGAAGTACCCAAGCTCTTTTGTTAACAGCCAGATCTCACAGGAACGTAGAGTGAGAACTCATTCAGTCCTGCAAGAATGGTACCATGCCCTTCACGAGGGATTCACCCACATGACACAAACAACTCCACACTAGGGCCCATCTCCAACACTGGGGATTAAATTTTAACATGAGATTTGCAGGGGACAAATGTCCAAAGCATATAGTTGACCTAACAGGATTCTTGCTAACAGCAAGCCAGAAGTGTCATACATCAAGTGGGGAATGGTAGAATATGAGGAAATCAATTAAACATCTAGAGTAATCAGATATGGAAGGGAAGGGGCTTTGGTTAAACTGACCTAGCATGACTCTTGCTAAAACTGAACAATACAGAGATGAATATGAAAATCAAGGCCAAGTTGAGAAGTAGAGGAGTGAGTCTTTGTAATTATGTAGAATTCCCATTGAAATGTCAAAGACAGGAATCTGTCACCTTAGAAGATGACATTTGATGCTCAGGAAGGAAATATTACAGTAAATAAAATGAGTAAATAAAGCCAATGTTTATTTTATTTTTATAAATTTTTCTTGTATGCATGTTAGTTTGTTTGAATAGTTTCATGTGCAAGAGTGTTAGTTATTGCCTATCTCAATTTCAGTTCCTGAGAACAAGCACATATCTCAAAAATGTCAAAAGTATGTGTTGAAAATAAGTACTTTAAATAAAGAGGTAGTCTTTGGTCACCTCTGATCACTGTCCAGTTGTCATGCAAGTGTATACCATTAATTTTCAAATTAACATATAGAATAGTCTTTTAATCATTATGAAAATGACAAGAAGACATTGTGTTCATAGGAGTGGTATGGGAAGCTGCGAAAAGAGTGAAATCTGGGAATATATTTTATTTACATCAGAGCCCCAAGCCTAAATACTGAACCAACAGATTTTCAAGTTTGATTCTTTAATCCTAATAAACAGATTGAGAAACTATATTGTAACATGATTAACATAGTATGTTTTCTTATTGATCTAGTCTGCTTGTTTTCTCGACATTGAGTTAAGCATCATGTGGTTAAGCATCCCCTTCAGCTTTGCTTCTGGCACAGTTTTTCTAAGACAAGATTTCTTATCTGCTGGCTCTTCACACAGTTTACAATGGGGTTCATCAGTGGAGGCACAAGCAGAAAAACATCAACTATGAGGACCCTAATGATTGGGAAACTGTTTGGCAAACCGGTAGATGACAGCTAGGGAGATAATGGGCTCATAGAAGAGGAGCACAGCACAGATGTGGGAAACACATGTATTGAGGACCTTGAGCCTTTCCTTTTGTGATGCTATGCTCAACACTGCTTTCAGTATCAACATGTAGGACATGAAAATAAATGTCAAGTCTATGATGCCTGTGAGAGCCACAAATAAGCCATAGATGATGTTGACCTTGTTGTCAGAGCAGACCAGTTTCATGACATCTTGATGGAGGCAGTGGGATTGGGACAGGAGGTTCTTCTTACAGTATTTTAGACGTTTCAGAGTGAAAGGAAATGGGAGGATCAACAAAACATTTTTGAGAGAAAAAGCAAGCCCAATTTGAATGACTCTGGCACTGGTGAGGATGGAAGGGTATCTCAGGGGGTTGCAGATGGCAATAAAGCGATCAAAGGACATTATAAGAAGTATAGATGACTCCATAGCTGAGAATCTATGGATGAGAAACTCTTGAGCAATACAGGCATCAGGGGAAATTCCTGGAGCATTGAACAGGAAAATCCTTAACATGGTAGGGAGAGAGGAGAGGGATAGCCCTAGGTCAGAGAGAGCCAACATGGAGAGAAAATAGTACATGGGCTCATGCAAAGAAGGCTCTGTTTTTATGAAAAATAGAATGGTACAATTCCCCAGGATAGCAACAGTGTACATGAGATACATGGGGAGAGAGATCCAAATGTTGGCATGTTCCATACCTGGGATCCCAACCAAGTAGAAAACAGAGATTTCCATTTCAGAGGTGTTGAGAATGGACATCCCAGTATTTGAGGGCAAAGATGAGAAGCTCATAAGAGGTCTTCTGTAGAGGTATAAGTAGATTGGCTCAAATGCCTGGCTCTATCCTATTGAACTCATTGAGGTCTTATGACACCAGGTATATAGACAATTTTTAGACACAAACCTAAAGGGAGAAATAGGTAGACTCAACTAAAAACAAAAAACTGAGGGAAAAATGATGCAAATTGATATCAAAATCTAATCTTAAAATAGATACAGATTATAATAGATACAAGTCCTAATCAAGGACTACCGATCAACTGAGATAATTATACAGGCAAATATTATCCAACTCAAAGACTTGAGACTTTTGCTTTTTAATATAAATGTTGCAATATATGTCCTGTTTACGAATTTGTTTAAAATTTCTGTCATAAAAATTCAGCTGTAAAAAAGTTGTTTAAAATTTTGTTAAAATTTCAAAGCATTTACATAAAATTCAGAAAAAGAAACATACATGTATATAGTGGCTTCAATGTAAACATGGATTTTCTTTTCCTTTGCTCAAATCTTCTTTTATATCTCTCAAAAATATGTTGTCATTTTTTATAGAGGATTTTGCAAAATTTATTTTTAGATCATTACGATTTTATTGCTATTCTTTAGAGAATCATTCATCCTCTATTATTTTCTATTTTTGTTAGTGATTACTGATTGTGTAGAGAAACAATATAAAATTTTGTTGTCAAAATCTATCATCCCATGCTGTTCTTTCTCTTTTTGTCTCTTTCCTCACTACCATAGATTTCTGAGTGCCTTTGTATCGTCTTCTTAACTCCATATACACCTTTGTAAAGAAATCCTAGGAAGGATTTGTATGTGGTACATGTACACCATGGAATATTATACAGCCATAAACGGAATGAGATCATTTCCTTTGCAGGGACATGGATGGAGCTGGAAGCTATTATCCTCAGCAAACTAATGCAGGAACAGAAAACCAAACACCTCATGTTCTCACTTATAAGTCAGAGCTGAATGAAGAGAACGAGAACACATGGACACAGAGAGAGGAACAACATACACTGGGGCCTGTCAGGGGTTGAGGTGGGGGGAGGAAGAGTATTAGGAAAAATAGCTAATGCATGCTGGGCTTAATACCTAGGTGATGGGTTGATGGGTGCAGCAAACCACCGTGGCACATGTTTACCTATGTAACAAACCTGCATATCCTGCACATGTACCCCAGAACTTAAAATAAAATAACATTTTTAAAAAATACCTAGGAAGTTCTGGATTGAATAAGAAATTACATGCAAAAAAGCAAATAAAACACAAGAAAAAATAAGGCAAGAGTTAAGATAATATTTGCCTAGAGTTTAGAAGATCCTTAAACAAAATCAGAGGAGGGCAATGTATAAATTTTTATTACTTTGGCTAATACCAGTATGATGGCTGCCTGTCTTAAACACTAATCCAGTTGTGTCAAGTGGCCCAACTACCAACTGAGGGCTCTTTGTATCTGTTAGGCCTAGTGTCCTCTAACTCCCAAGTCTTGCTTCTGATATTAATCTGAAAAGAGTGAGATTAAGTCTTCAATGAAAAACTGAAGATTTATTGTAACAGGGCTTGTAAGATTGTTATTTGCTTATTTATTCCATATGGTTGAATAGAGTTATAGGAAGTTCTTTCCCTCCAGGACAGAGGTTCAAAGTGTATTTAATGTTAAAATTGTTTAGGTAAGTGAATCGTTTGAGAAGAATGTGCACCTTTTGCTGCTTGAGATCCTTCTGTATGGCTTTTGTATGAAATATAGCCAGTGCCGGCTTCACTGCTTCAAACTTCTCTGTCACTGACTTCATCTCCCCTCCATGCTGTTCCGTCCTGTGCATATATGGAGACACCGTTCCTCTTTTGATTTCCTCCCAAATGTTCTCTAGGGAACATCCTCCCAAAACTTTGGGTTGCCAAGGTGTTGGTATTGTTTTTCACATATAGTAACTGCTTTAACAGCTCTGCATCCTTTAATCAATGTACACTTTTTAAAATCTGAGCTTTAAATCCCTCCATGTTCAACCCAGCTAATAACTTTGAGCTCATACCAACCCTCTTAATAAGATAAAAATTACTTCGCAATCAGTGAGGAAAAGTGGGTATAAAAATCTTTCTTTAGAAAATGCTGCACCCTTCTGGAAGAAAATTATTTTAGTTTGCTTTACAAGATGTTGATTTTAGAGAATCTAGAGGAAAATAGAATATCGCACAGATAGGATTGTCCAGTATTCTGTCTTCAGCTCAGAAATGCCTACTCAACTAAATTGCCTTGTTTATAAAAATGCAAAAAAGTTGAAGTAACAGATACAGAATGTCTTTTTAAAATGAAGTTAAAATAAAGTTTAGTATTTACATGAAAGTTGTTAAATAAGGTTATCATGTTCTTTATATTAATAGTATAATGATCTTTGTATAATAATGTTGTCAGGATGGTGTTATGCAGATTGTGACAAACCTTGAGTATATGTTGACATGGAAGCAAGTATTAAATGGTAAAATCATGGCAGCTTATTAAGGATAAAATACTCATCTTAATGCTCTTGATTAATGAGACTTGCAATTGGAACATCAGAGTTTTCAGGTACTTACCAAGATCATGCTTGGTCTATACTTCAAGGTAAGAAGGAGCTGAACGTAGGATAAAGCCACTCCAATCCCAGCTATTAGACACATATATTGATCTTGATGGTCTTACTCTAGTCCTTCTACCCTGGTGCCTTTTTAGTGGAACAAAGGCCTCTGAGGATGACGACTCAAGAAGCAAGACCCAGAGGGATTAAAAAGCCCACAGGTCTTTTTTTACACAGATGAGTCCTTAAATAAGAGTGGACTCAAACAGAATCAGCTGAATTGCTATACTGCATATAAATTAGCCATTGAAGATTAATATCCTATGAGACCTATTCTGCTTTATTCAACAGAATTGATTGCTCTCTCATCTGCAGTTATAGGTTCTTCTGGAGAAGTGTTCACAATTTATTTTCCTAGGTCATTATGTTCGTGCCATTATAATTGAGTTTTCCCAGTCACTTTTGCTACTTGCTTATGCATGCAATTTTTATCTTATTAAATGGAAGTTTTTATTCTTCTCATGTTTAAGAGCACTTGAATTTATTTTTAGAGGCCAGTCTATGTGTACCCTTTGTTCATTTTTAAAAATTTTTATCTATTAGTCTGAGTACCTCCTATATTAAATAAATGTATTTTTACTGTTACATAAAGTAAAGATTTCTTGCTCTTCTGTTACTCATATTTATCTTTGATAATGATGTTGTTGCAGGTTGAAATCCCTTTGAAATAAACATTGAGCTAAACATTTGTGTGCAGAAGTTTATTGGGAGTGTTTCTATGTTAAACAGCTATCAGGGAAAAAAGGGAAATAGAACTAGTGGAAAGAGAAATTAAGTTCCATTCAATTGTTAGAAAAGCTGCATTTAATCTTGAAGAGATCTCTAGGGCTAAAATGATCCCACTTCGAAATTGTCCTGACTTGGAGGAAAGGCCTGAACCTTTTTAACAATCTATTGATGGGCCATTGGATGTGGTCTTTAAATGGGAGGGGTCATGACTTTGGATAAAGTGCTCCATTTAGAAGAAAGAAATTCTCAAGAAGGACTCAAATAAGACCTGTTGGCTATAACACTCTCATTAGAGGAATGAATGCTTCAGGTCTGGCAGAATAAGAACATCTAGGTGATTCACTGAGCATCAGCTGCAATTCAACCATTGCTCACTTTCACCTAAAAACTTCAGAAATAAATTCTGGAAGCAGCTTTTTCAGAATTAGTATAGGACTTTTTGTCCATTCAGAAGCGACAGGTGAACTGTTAATGGGATCTTTCAAAGTCCCCTACACTGCAGCTGTCCTGAGGCTCCAACTGTAATATACTATCCCTCTTCTCTAGTATCCAGCTTAGATTCCTGTACCCTTAGCTAGAACTTAATCCTTGGCCACCATAAATGTCTCAAGCTGTGGCTTTTGCATTTGTCCATTGATACGGTAGGCTTTGTGTCCCCACCCAAATCTCATTTTAAATTGAGGTGTCCAGGTGTCCAAGTGTCCAGGGAAAGACCTGTTGGGAGGTGATTGGATCATAGGGATGGTTTCCCCCATGCTGTTTTTATGATAGTGAGTTCTCATGAGATCTGATCTCATGGTTTTATAAGGAGCTCTTCCCCCATCACTGTCTTCACTTACTCTTGCCTGCCAGCATGTAGGATGTGCCTTTGCTTCTCTGTTGCCTTCTGACCTTATTGTAAGTTCCCTGGGGCCTCCCAAGCCATGCAGAACTGTGAGTCAATTAAACCTCTTTCCTTTATAAATTACTCAGTCCCAGGTATCTCTTTACAGTAGAGCAAAAATGGAAAAATACATCTATTTACCATCAAAACAGGGCAAGAAATATCAAAGGATGCCCAGGGATCACCTAACAGTAAGCATATTCTTACTTGGCCACATTGAGTGTCAGCACTTCTAATTCATTCTAATTATTAAAGTAATTATTTTCTTTGCTTACTGGTGTCTTAGAATGACATAGTGCCATCTCTAATAGTTTAACAGAATTATATGTCTTTTGGTATAATATTTTTACCTATGGAATCAGAATCTCTAAACCAACAGAGCCCAGAACAGCAGGACTAAAACACAGGTTCTCAGAGTGGGTAAATGGAAGCAATGTTTGGTAATGACAACACTGTTTTTTTCTTCATAATAAAAATATGTTTTCTTCATATTAAAAAAACAACACTATGGATATTGATTTAGGTTGTATACTGTGTCCTGGAAGATATGGCCACATCATCTCACATATCATCACTGAGCTGACACTTCAGATCAGTGTAATTTCATTACTCTGTCAGACTAGCAGCAGTTTGAGAAAGAACAAAAGGATTACATTGTTAGGGTCCTACCTTCACTTATTTCCCACCACCAGGTCATAAATTAGGAATAATTTGCAACATAAACAGATGGTGAGGTGTTGTGTCTGATGAGAGCAGAAAAGGACTATACCCTAAAGAAGTTACAAAAATAGGATAGAATCTACCACAAGATATGACAAAGTAAGCATGACACATTGAGCTTGCTTAGTCCAAGAGGTTAGAAAATGAAATTATATAGCTAAAAGCATATGACTTGTGAGTACTGTCACAAAATATAGAATTTAATATCCAGCTAAAACCTTAAGACATGAAACAAACATTTTGCGGATATTGCTCTCAGAAGCATGTAGAAAGGGGCATCCATAGGAGCAAAATAATGAGCAGCAACAACAATAATACTTGGTTTGCATCCTCACAAGAAATCAAAGATGGATAACCATGAAGCTGAGAGCAGTTGCCTCATGGAGAATTTGCAAGCCCTTGCCAAGATTCCAGATCTGAATTCCTTCAGATTGCAAACCAACGATTGAATAAGTCCCCAGGTTAGTTATTTTATCACCATTATACACATTATACTGATTTCCCTGGTCATGCAAAGGGATTGACTGTCACTTGCTTGAGTAACTATACTGGTGAAAAATGAACATCATGTCATTTTTAGGACTGTTGGATGCAGGATCTGAATTGACACTGATATCTCTAACGTATAATTGGGACTGATGTATTTGGTAGTGGCTCAATCCTTAGTTTAATGAGTAAGAGCTTTTACAGTGAGAGAGACCAAACAGAGGTCTATGAAATTGTCTGGAAATGTCTGGGGCTAATAAGTTAATTCCAAAACAAATACCATACCCCAAGGTCATTGATGAAATGTCCCTAACTTATCTCGTTTAACTCACCTGTGTGGTCTCTGCAGACTACAGTTATACCTTGGAAAGTGACTGTAGACTGCTGGAAGTTCAACCAAGTAGTAGTTACAACCACTGGACAGATATGACTTCTTAGATTCATTAGCCTTAGGTACATGACAGGCATTCATTTGATAAATACTTTTATTCTATCCCATGTAGAAAACAATAATTCAAAAAAATCAGAAATAATTAGTGTTTATATGGAACAGAGAGCAATTCACATTTACAGTTTTGCCCCAATGTTATGTTAATTCTCATACACTCTGTCATACTACAGACTTAATGTATTAAGAGTTCAATATTTGTGAAAGGGAAGGGGAAAAAGCAGGATTTGACAGAAAGAAAAGTAAAAGTACAATATAGGACTGAAAAAACTGGCCAATCCAGGCAAAAGCTCTGGACTGAGTATTGCCCATTAGGATAATCCCCAGAGAGGATTATTCCAGCTCCATGACCTGGCTTTTTTGCATGTTTTATGACAGTTTTTCTTTTTCCTGAGGATCAGGGTCAGTTACCCTTGAAAATATGATTAATCTTCTTCTGGGCATTTGGTTTCTGAGTATAAAGACACCAAAGTTTCCAGATGATAACTGTAGTTTATTGATGGAAATAGTGTACCTCCTTTCGAAACCAATGAATTTAACATGACAGAGTCCACAGTTGTGAGGGCAGAAAACACCACATCTTCCATGACCCATGTATTTTTTCTTCTGGGGTAGCATCACATGAAGGTCTTTTATTCAATGTATATATTGAACACTAGACAAAATTTCTGCAAGCAAAGAACAAAATATAGGGATGGAAAACAAAAGAAAACATAAAACATATTTAAAAATTAAAATTTAAGTTTACTAACACAAGACAATGCAAAAGGAAAAGTAAACTAATGAAAAACTCAGTGAAATAGTGAAAGTTGTGCAAATAAAATGGATATGCAATAATTCTGCACTATTTATAATCCCATAGTCATAGAATTATATATATTATTTGTTGATTTTCAACTTTTGAAGAAAAATATGAAAGATTACTTTGTGGTGACAAAATAATATAAACAATTTTTAAGTAAAAAGATAGTTCATTAAAAGAAGTATTTGTGGACATTAATATCCTCATTTTCCTAAGTGAAAAGTGAAGAAATATTATTTGTACCTGTTTCAATGAGAAGTACAATGATCATAATATTGTTTAGAAGCTTAGCATACACAATGAGGAAAATAAAATAATAACAAACATATTTAGAAGGACAGGACTTAAGGGGTTTTCAGTTAAGGTGAATTCTTATTTATTACGACAATAGATATTATCTAAAACTGCAAATCAATAAATAACAATATAAACACATTAGTTAAGTAGTTGAATGTTATTACTGGAAAAACTTATAAAAGAAGAAATTTAAACAACTCAAAATTGTTTCCTTTAGGGAGTGTACTGGAGATAGCAAAGGAGAGTCAAGGAACTGTTGTTTCTTTTCTCAAATCTTTGTACTGTTTGATTTTTAAAAATATAAGCATAGATAATTTTAATAAAATATATAGATGTGTTTGTGTGCATACCTGTGTGTATGTCATACAACACTTAATGATAGAGATACTCATTCTGAGAAAGGCATTGTCATGAGAACATCGTAGAGTGTATTTACACAAACCGAGATGGCATAACTAAAGTATATGCTATAGCCTATAGTTCCTGGGTTAAAAAACCATGCAGCAAGCTATTGTACTAAATACTATAGACAATTGTAACCCAATAGCAAATATTTGTATATCCAAACATAAATAATGTATGGTAAAAATACAACATAAAAGATTAAAAATGCTATGCTTTGGTAGGGCACTTTCTATAAAAGGAGCGTGTGGGCCTCGAGGTTGCTCTGGGTGAGTCAGGGTGTGATTGGTGAGTGAATGTACACTACTGTACACTTAGGCTACCCTAAATTTAGCTTAAAACTTTCTTATTTAATAATAAATTAACCTTATCTTCTTATAACTTTTTTATTTACAAACTTTAATTTTTTAAACTTTTGAATCTTTTGTAATAGCACTTAGCTTAAACACAACCACATTGTATAACTGTAAAAACTTTTTTCTTTATATCCTTATTCTATAACCTTTTTATATTTTTAAATTGTTTTCTTTTTTTATTTTTTTGAACTTTTTGTTAGAAACGAATACATAAACACTACGTTGTCTAGGCCTGTACAGGCTCAGGATCATCAATATCGTTGTCTTACACCTCCATATCTTGCCCCACTGCAAGGTCTTCAGGGTTCATGAAGTTGTCATCTCCTATAACAACAATTCTTTCTTCTGAAATACCTCCTGACTGACATGCCTGAGGATGTTTTAAAGTTAACTTTACATATATATGTATGTATATGTACATATATAAATACATATACAGAGACACCAATTTTCCAATGCCACACAAATTCTCCCTGCACCCACTCTTTACCTGAGTGACAGAAAAGATGGCCATGCATTCTGATATCTTCAAAATTACTTTTTCTCCTTTCATCCAGAAGGAGATGGGAAACCATTCAAAATCTTCTGGGAGAGCTCTTAGGCATAACCAGATGTTTATATCCAGGAGATCAAATACTACAGGCAAGATGAGAAAGATGAAAGCATAGATGCAGGTGAGAGGAGAGATAGGGGTCTGTTTTCATAGTTCTGATTTAAAAATATATATAAAATCTGGTATCCATTATTAAAACTTTCTGGTTAAATTCACAGGTCTTTTGTTCCTTACATTGCCAATATGTTCTGCCTCATAACTATTTAAAAAGTATGATTTTGGATCAGCAGCATTGCCATCACTTAGGATCTTGTTAGAAATTTAGAACATTAGGCTTATCCAAGACCTGCTGAATTAGAATCTGCATTCTTATTAATATCCACAGGCGATTCCATGCATATTACATTTTGAGAAACACTGTTATACTTTCAATACATTATTTACCTTATCTGCAGCTGAATCATTAATAAGTCATTCATTTGCTTTCTTAGTCAAGCCGTCTCTTAGCACTCAGCACTCACGTATTTGAGTGCTGGGTCAGGCTTACAGGTGGCTGCTCATCTGTGCCGGCCCTATCAGATCGCATGGGACATACTGGGAGTTCCAGGAGCAGCATTAGAGAGGTGTATTTCAAGACAAGAGACAGGGCAGTCTCATCAAAAGTGGCAATCCAGGCCAGTGATCAAAGATTATGCCTTCAGAATAAAATACTCTTTGTTTATAACTTCTGTATATAACTTCGAGCATTGTGACCCCAATGACAATTAAATAACCTCAGAACCTCATTTCCTTAACTACAGGATGAATACCATAAAACACCTACTTCACAGGTAGTTGGGCTGATGAAGAAAGTGCATTCTTGACACAGTGTATATGCTCAATAAGTTGTTATAATGATCACTCGTCCTGTGTTGAGCGATCTGAATTATATGCACCTATGTATCGCTAGTTTGTTAAGTATTCACTCACTTCTGATTTCCTTACCAGCTATGAGATTGTTTTTTACTGAACACTTTTATTCATTTAATGAATAATGGGTTCCTTCCAAGTTCCAAAGTCTGTACTACAGGTATTAATGCAACGTGAAGTTGCTGTCATTAATGAGCCTACAGTGTCATTTATGGGCTGTAAAATATGAGGGCTTCTTTATATTTCACTTTTTTCAATTTGTTAGTAAATTTGTCAATTGACAAATAAAAACTGTATACAATTATTGTGTAAAACAGAATATTTTGAAATTTCAGGAAGGTTTCGTTTATTAACATTTCTGCAACAGAATTTCAAGAACACGTCAGAGTGACTGAGGAACCATGCTCTATGGGGGTTCTCTGGTCACCTTCCTTCAATGGGATAGGGAGATTTAACCTGATTTTTAACCATCCTAGAGAAGTCTATGTTCAGAACATCGGAGAAAATATGAGAGACTTAGAGGACTTTTTTTAAATTTTATTTTCTCTTCTTTCAAAACTGCTATAGATTTTGAATAAGTTTTAGTAATTTTCACCTTGTTTCTTTCACTGTAACTCCATGAGCTTAGGTTTTTGAATATATTCAGGCTATAGAAACATCAAAGATATGTTGATGATGTTATTGATGGAGATCTGCCAGTAAAGAGAAGCAGCATGCCTCATTTAATACATAATTTGACTTAAAAGTTAGTCAGATATAGATATAAATATTAATATTTGTATCATTTCCATGGAAAGAGTTTTATATTCTCTAAACCCTAGTTTATTAATCTTTGAAATGAGAATATAACAAGGCCTATATCACCGTGAGACTTTAGTGAACAAACTCATATTTTACGAAGTCAATAGAGCTTATCAGGAATAACTGTCTCTATACCATATTTGTCTAACAACAAACATCGTTGTTTCCATAGGCAATCTTAAATCCATCTTGCCTTTTTCAGATTAACCATATTATCTTTTCAAAGTATATCACATATGTCTTATTTTATTAATTCTTCTGATTGACATTCCATTAGTTACCCGTGTCTTTAGCATATAAGTTTCTTCCTTTAGAACATTAACTGGGATACAGCACTCACATTACAATAACATCAACAAAATGATTATTTATATGCTCATTTGATCACATACATTACCATTTATATTACAGTTCTATATTACTCATGGTGAAATGGGTGCCGCTTTTAGTACCTTATTAATCTATATTTTTATTTTCTTTATTCACGGAAATTGTATTTATTTTTGTAGAGGTTTAATGGTATGATGTATGAATCTTAAGTGTACAGCTTAGTGAGTTTCAAAAAGTGAATATATTTGTATTACCCAGATATCAGTCAAAAAATAGACATTTCATTCCTGGATAAATTTCTATTGTGCTCCTTTACAAACAATCCCCTCCATGACCGAGACGACCACTATACCCATTGCTTTCTATAAATTAGCTTTCCTTGTTCTTGAGCCTCAAATAGGATTACCAGTTGGTTTCCCACGTCTTTAATTCAACATGTTTTTAATGTTGTCTATTTTGTTGCATGTGTCAGTAGTTTGCTGCCTGATGCTGTTGGGTAGTAGCCGTCTATCTGTCTGTCTATCTCTCATCTATCTGTTGACCTGCCTCCACATATATATCATGTTGTTTACTCCTGTTGATGAAATATTTTGTTAATAGATTTGAAGTGAATTTTCTCTATTCATTAATAGTGTGACTTTGGCATGTTCTTTCATCTCTTTGAGTCTCATTTTTTTAACCCATAAAATTTTTATACTGTATTTTAATCTATACCAAAGGTTTAAAACACAGAATTGCCTTGTAATAAGCCCTCAATAATTGTATATTTTTAAAAAATTCTTTCATTATCTTCCATTTTAATTCTTTTTTTTTTTTTTTTTCTTGGAGATAGGATCTCACTCTGTTGTCAAGGCTAGAATGCAGTGGCATGATCATGGATCACTGCAGCCTCGACCTCCCAGGCTCAAATAATCCTCCCACCTCAGCATCCTGAGTAGCTGGAACAAGTGAGCACCACCATGCCTGGTTGATTTTTTTCTGAGACTGAGTCTCACTCTGTTGCCCAGGCTGCAGTGCGGTGGTGCGATCTTGGCTCACTGCAACCTCAAACTTCTGAGGTTAAAGTGATTCTCCTGCCTCAGCCTCCCAAGTGGCTGGGGTTACGATGCCACCATGCTGGGGTAGAGACGGGTTTTACTATGTTGGTTGGGCTGGTCTTGAACTGCTGACCTCAGGTCATTCGCCAGCCTCAGCCTCCCAAAGTGCTGGGATTACAGGCGTGAGCCACTGCACCTGGCCTAGTTGAACAGCTTTTAAGTAGCAGAGTTAAGATCAGTTTCTAGAGTTGTGTGACTTTCTTTCTTTCTGTCCTTCCTTCCTTCCTTCCTTCCTTCCTTCCTTCCTTCCTTCCTTCCTTCCTTCCTTCCTTCCTTCCTTCCTTCCTTCCTTCCTTCCTTTCCTTTCTTTCTTTCTTTCTTTCTTTCTTTCTTCTTTCTTCTTTCTTTTCTTTCTTTCTTTCTTTCTTTCTTTCTTTCTTTCTTTCTTCTTCTCTCTCTCTCCTCTCTCTTTCTCTCCTTCCTTCCTTCTTTCCTTCTCTCCTTCCTTCCTTCCTTCCTTCCTTCCTTCCTTCCTTCTTTCTTCCTTTCTTTCTTTCTCTTCTTTCTTTCTTTTCTTTCTTTCTTTCTTTTCTTTCTTCTTCTTTCTTTCTTTCTCTTTTCTTTCTTTTCTTTCTTTCTTTCTTTCTCTCTTTTTTTCTCCCTCTCTCTCTCTTTCTTTCTTCTTTCTTTCTCTGTTTTTCTTCTGTCTTTCTCTCTCTCCTCTCTCTTTCTTTCTCTCTCTCTTTCTTTCATTCTTTCTTTCTCTCTTTCTTTCTCTCTTCTCTTCCTTTTTTCTTTTCCTTTTCCTTTCTTTCTCTCAGTTGTCTTTCCCTTCTTCGTCTTTCTTTCTTCCCTCTCTCATGTTCTTCTTCCTTCTTCCTTCTTTCTTCCTTCCTTCTTCTTCCTTCCTCCATCCTTCCTTCCTTCCTTCCTTCCTTCCTATCTTTTCTCTCTTTTCTCTCTTTCTTTCTTTCCTTTTTTCTTTCTTTCTTTCTCGGAGTTTTGCTCTTGTTGCCCAGGCTGGAGTACAATGGTGCAATCTTGGCTCGCTGCAACCTTCACTTCCGAGTTCAAGCAATTCTCTTGCCTAAGCCTCCGAAGTAGCTGGGACTATAAGCACATGCCACCATGCCTGGCTAATTTTTTGTATTTTTAGTAGAGATGGAGTTTCACCACATTGGTCAGGCTGGTCTCAAACTCCTGACCCCAGGTGATCCACCAGCCTCAGCATCCCAAAGTTCTGGGATTACAGGTGCGAGCCACCGAACCCAGCCAAGCTGTGTGATTTCTAAGGCAATGAGCTGAAATGGTTTGCTATGAGATATATATGTATATGTATCTGTACATATATGTATACTTGTACATCTATAGATGTGTGTGTGTGTCAACTTATTATCAGTGCTTTGTTTTCTTCAACATACAGCTATTAACTACCTCTTTCTGTGTTTTTCTAGATCTCTTTTATATAGGTCTTGGAGATTTTCATACTCTGATCTGGATCTTTATTACAGGGGACATTATTTATTTCCCTTGATTTTATTCTTTTTTCTCATTTTAGCTTCTGGAGCAAGATTGAATGTCTCTGACTGGTAAAGTAATTATTCTATAGCTAAAGTGGTAATGAGTTTAGACACACCTCCTGTTTCTTGTTTGTTTGTTTGTTTTTTTCTCCATTTTAAAAAATGATGCCCCCTATATTCTGAGACTGACCTGTATCTCCTTAACCAAACCTGTGGCCCGGGATGCTGAGGACCATCAGGTGTGAATTGAGCATAAAAATAAATCCCATGGCTGCTTTTGTCACCCTTGCATGCTGGTCACTCTGCCCTCAACAGGTATGGATGATGACGCCACTTACAGATTCAAAGAAAGGGCAAACTGGCACAGTGAGTCACTGGATGTTGCTGGCACAGCTATAAAGGTCCGGTGGCCCAAGTTGGGAACCTGAATTCAAGCAGTGGGACAAATGAGTGTTTGGCATGCAGCTCGTCATCTTAAGAGTTACTATCTTCTTGCCCTGGTGTTTCGCCCTTCCAGTGCCCCCTGCTACAGTCCATAAAGGATGGGACTTTGTTAAGGTAGGTGAACGACTCAGGACCACATTTTTACGTGGTGACCATTGTGGGCTCTTATTTCATGTGTGTGTGTATGTGTGACTGGGTGGTATAATGATAAATATATACATTAATATTATATGTGAAAACATTTTATTCAATCTGTGTGTTCATTTTTCTCTTCTAATTTTAAGAAAAAAAAATAATTTTTTGTAGCCCCTAAAAGTGTTTTTGGGCCCTAGTCACTGTGCCTTCTGTGCCTAATACAGCCCCATTGCTCATCTCTCACTCTCTTAGTCTTCTATATGGCATAGTGAACACTCCAGTTTATAGGTCTCTGAGCCTGCTAAGTAGTGAGAGATCAGAGGAAATAATTCAAATGAATTAATGTGACCTTCACATTGACTGAGTAATCTCTCAGTGGGTCTACCAGACACTTTCATTTCTAAAAAAATTATGAATTTGTTCCAAAACTTTTAAGCATCCAAAATACCTAAAAAATGCTATGACCGGTTGCAGTCATGTATTTTGTAATTGTATAGGAACCTAGTCAAATTTCCCGCTAATGTTTAGCCCAGAACAATACAATAAGTCATTTGCTTCTTAGTGCCCAGCTCAGCTCATAATAAAACAAAGACCTAAAAATGCAGTCATATAATTTAGAAAAAAAAAACAGTCGATAGGTTTACATCAAGTACTCATAAGAACTGTGGAATAGATCAAGCTGTACCAGATAGGAGCATTGCCCTTAAAGTATTTTGAGTACAGCTAGGGTTCAAATATAGACAGAGAAAGCCTAATTACAATAAAATGTGCTTTTTTTGTTTTTAGAAGTTTACATTTAATACACCAGACTGGCAGAAAAATCAGTGGAGACAAGGAATAGGTAAACAATGGGCTCTTCAAAAGTAGCTAAATGAAATGGAAGTAAATGCTAATGAAATGGGGAATGCAGAACCAGTCAAATTTTATGTCCTGGAGTGATTGATTCTGTCCTGATTAAGAAAACCTCCATCAGTCAGAAAGACCAGAGGCCATCTTCCCTGGGCAATTCCCAGGTAATACCTTCATGTGGTTTATACTTGGGTTTCTCCATCCTACAACTTGGAAGCTTTTTCTTTTTTAAAAAATGTTACAGCTTATCTAGGTTATTTTTATTCTGTCACCTGTCCTTAATATCATTTCACTGTGGCATAAAGAATCAGGGATGGCTGCCATCATCTCACTGAGAACAGGAGACTTAGGAAGGCCAGACTAAGTACCATCCATCTGAGACCCTCAAAGAAGGATATGCCCAGGGTAATTAATATACAGGTCTTCTCTATTGACTCTTAGTACTCATCCTTCTTGATCTGATTCAGGACTATTTCCATCAATTTTTCCTGACCAAGAAGGAGTCGCCACTCCTTACCCAGGAGACACAAATACAGCTCCTGCAACAATTCCATCGGAATGGGACAGCCCGACTTGATATGCAAATGCATGCCCTGCTGCACCAGCCCCGCTGTGGGGTACCTGATGGGTCCAACACCTCCATCTCACTAGGAAGATGCAAGTGGAATAAGTACACTCTAACTTACAGGTGCTTGTTATTAAGGTCTAGAGGATAATGTGTGGGGTGATGACCTCAAAGGGTTTTCTACCAGGTCTCTCCTGGAGGCACCTCTATTGTCTTCTGCTTTCACTGGCAGCCCACTCAAAGCCCAAAATCTGCCTCAGAGAAGACAATACTACCAGATCCTTTTCTAACTTCCTCTAACCATCTCTTTAGAAAGTAGAGAGCATAACCACTATCCTTTCCCTTTGTTAAATCTTTTCTTTTTAATTTTAATGTGTGAGTGTGTGGATGGTTCTAAGGCACAATTTTGAAAACTTAATTTCTGCCTAGGTTACTCTTTCTTTTGGGGATTCTAAATATATTTGAGATATCTAAAGCAAACAGTACTAAATAATGTAGAATGCTATACATTTTAATCTATGTAGAATACTGTATATTTAATTTAATTTAGTTCACATTGTTTTATTTACTTATTTTTCGCAACCACCAGATAGGGCTGTTGTTCTTAGACTTTAGCTGACCTAAGAATAATGTGGGATATTGTTAAAATTCTTAGAAATCTATATTTGCATGTTTAATTCCTTAAGTTTCTGATTTAGTTAGTCTGAAATTAGCTCAACTTTATAAATGACCAAAATGAATCCTAAAACTATTAAACGATTCTCCCTAAAGTAGAATTATTCATGTTTAGAGCTAGGATAATTCCCATACCTCTGAACTTTTTCATTTAGAGATTACTTTCCTCAGGATTATCAATTACCCACATGATATGAAGCCATCCACAGTGAAAGATATTATATATAATGCAGTTTCCATTTGGAGCAATGTGACCCCTTTGATATTCCAGCAAGTGCAGAATGAAGATGCAGACATCAAGATTTCTTTCTGGCAGTGGGGTAAGAAATTGACATGGGAAGAAGGATATGTATATGCCCTGTATAAAGGACAAAGGGTTTCCATCCTTAAACAAAAACCCAGCTCCTCTATTAAAGTTTCTGAGAAAAAAAAGTCTGAAAAAACCCTAATGCAAAGCAAATCCTATAACACAGGGAAGACACTTTTAATAAAACAAAGCAATAAAAAAAGAAGTGGTGTTGGCTGCAGTGTGAATATGGTGGGGGTATTGCACATTTTCCTTCCAAAAATGATGATGCATAGCTCCCAAATATATTGAAATGCTATTCAAAGTTGATCCAACCTACTTATAAAAACTTTCAGAATTTAAATTCTCTTTCCCTTTTCCCCTACCATTTTGAAAAGAGGTTATCATTGTTATTATTGTCTAACTTATAAGCTTTACTCAGTGTCTGCCATCTGTCTTTCTTTTTATCCTAGATAAGAGAGCAGGAAGATTTTTGGCCCCACCTTATTTCTCTGCATAGATAATGCCTTAGCCCTTTCACATCCCCAGTGGTAGACTGTTGCACAGTATCCTAAGTCTCTGAGGTTTACTTAAGACTATTCTGGACCCTGTTTCTCCCTCCACCCTCATCGTGATCATAGCTTCTGTCATCCACAGCCCATGAAGATGGCTGGCCCTTTGATGGGCCAGGTGGTATCCTAGGTCATGCCTTTTTACCAAATTCTGGAAATCCTGGAGTTGTCCATTTTGACAAGAATGAACGTTGGTCAACTTCAAACACTGGTAAATGCCTTGTTTGGTGGGAGTGCTAGAACTCTCTGGGAACCTGGGTTTCAGTGTTGATGGTCTCCATTTAGGGATCCAGAGTGGTCAGGGTGAGGTGGAAGATTTGGCTGAGGAATCAGTTTTTCTTTATAAGTGAGGAGTTGTGGGATCATTTCTGAACAGAGAAGATCCCGTAATAAACACATTGTCAGATTGTGGGGTTTTTTTCTCCTTATTTCTTTGCTTCTATTTATCAGTCCCTCAATTCTTTCCATGTGTCTTTTTTGCTTCAAGTTTATCTGTCCAAATATCTTGCCCTTCTGTTTTGTACTTACCTTCTTTCCCTCCTTGCCTACCTTTTCCTTTACTCTCTAACATTAGCCCTTTCCTCTTGTTCTGTTCTCTCCTTTTTCTTTGTTCTTTTTCACACACTTTCTGCATTCCCTATGCATAGTTAATTTTATATTTTTTTCTACAATTTTTCAGGATATAATCTGTTCCTGGTTGCAACTCATGAGATTGGGCATTCTTTGGGCCTGCAGCACTCTGGGAATCAGAGCTCCATAATGTACCCCACTTACTGGTATCACGACCCTGGAACCTTCCAGCTCAGTGCCGATGATATCCAAAGGATCCAGCATTTGTATGGTCTGTGCTGTTCAAGGAAGAGAAGGGAGATCTGGGCAGGAAAATTCCACCTGAAATTTACTGTTTTTTTTTTTTTTTTTCTGTTTCCATAGGAGAAAAATGTTCATCAGACATGCCTTAATGCTGGCACAGAGGACTTATTCAACCTGTCCTTTCAGGGAATTTATTGGAGGACCAAAAACTCCAATCACTACAGCAGCCTTGGCGACTGCTAGGACGAAGCACTAAAGAATGCAACCCGGTCAGGTTAGCTGAACCAACATTCAAAACACTACTGAGTCACAATAAAGATTGTTTTAAAGAATAACATTTTGTCCTCACAATTTGATACATCTCCGCATTTGCTATGTTCAACCACTGTGATCAGAGCAAGAAAGAAGTGTATACAACAGTGGAGAACTCTGGCAGAGATGGCCATGGGACTGCAAGAAAAGAAAGCATAAGGTTAGGAATAGACCTTTGCCTTTTACTACACAGGTAGAGTTTAAGGAATGTTATTTTCTATGCTCTATTTAATATGCCAGTTATTGAGACCAGTTGGTTTAGTAGCTTATCTAGTTATTAGCTATGAAACTTTGGTTAAATCACTTAACCAAAGTTAAGTTCAGGGAAGCTGAATCAACACTTAATTCCTAACAAGTCTTTTGCATCTCAAACTCTCCCTTTGTATTTGCTTCTGGAGAACCTAACCTCTGAAGTTGACTGTTTGAAAGACCAATGAAACTGTCAATCTACTGTGACACTAGTAGTACAAAGGAGAAAATGCATATCAAAACAACATGGGTAACAAGAAAAGCAGATACCATGCGACTACTGCAGACATTGAAAAATTATAAAGATACTTAGTGAATAACTTTTAACCAATAAATATCAAAACGTATATTCAAACTACATATTCCTAGATAAATAAAATGTACAAAAATTGGTAAAAGAATAAATAGAAGATCTAAATGGTCCTATAAATGTTGGATAATATAGTCCTTAATTACATCTCTCCACAACTAGTTCTAAAACTGACAAAGAGAAAAACTGAATTGTCTGTAAGAGTTAACTAGAAAACCCATAATTAAAACTACCCTGGGAAGGCCATTTAATTTAAAAAAAAAAAATACCAGCATATGCAAAATCTTCCTGGGGAGAAGAGAAAGAATATTTCTTCAGGTATTTTAGAGCTTTGTGTAATCTCATAGCAAAACATAATAAAGACATTACAGTAAGGAACATTTCAGGCCTTGTTTACTGATGAACATTGATGTCAAAATCCTGAATGAAATATTTGCAAACCAAATCTGGCAATAAATAAAGAAAAGAAAATGGCATTCCAAACTTGAGTTTATTCCAGAAAGACAACATTGATATTTGAAAATAAATCAATATAATTAATCTCATTAACATGATATTAAAGAAAAATAATATGTATCATAAAAGCATGAATTTCAATAAACCCAAAATAATTTTATGAAATTCACCATCCATTTTTGACAAAATCCCTTATCACATGAAAAATAGAAGATGACCACATTCTCTGATAAAAGCAGGTACAAAAAATCTTAGCAAACATACTTAATGATGAAATGTTAATAACCATACCTGTGATATCTGCAAAAAGAAAAGTAAACAATTTTTATCCCTTCTCCCCAAAATGCACTGGAGATCTTATCCAATGCAACAAAGTGATAAATATAGAGAAAGATAATTAAGATTTTAAATAAGAGAGAAAGAAGCTGACATTACTTGTGCAGGTGTGATTTGGTGCAAAACAAGACCTTAGAGACTACAGGTCACTTATTAAAAATAAAAAATAAGTTCAGCAGTTCTTCTAAAAAAAGACAAATTAACTTTATTTTTACATAACAGTCCCAAAGATTTAGAAAAAAAATTAATCATGCTATTTATATTAGCACAATTGAATGCCAAATATGTGAGAATAAACCTAGTGTAAAATATGTAATCTCCAAACAGAGAAGTATAAGATAATATTGAGAAAAAATAAAGACCTTAATTAATAGAAGTTCCTGTTCTTGGATTAGTTGTCTTATATTCTAAACATGTACATTCTCCCCAGATTGATCTATAGATTCAACACATTCTCAATAATAGTCTCAATATATATCTTGGTAGAAATGGATAATCTGTTTCTAAAATTTATAAATAAATGCAAAGAGGTAGGATAGCCAGTATGCAAAGAAAAAAAAATGTGTTGGGAGATCATTCTTTGTACCAAGCACTGAGGAAGTAGCAATGAACTAGATAGTAGCTTTTGCCTTTAAAATGCTTAGTATGCCTCCTTGAACCCTGTTGCTTAATAAATGCTTATTAAGCACATGACTAATGAACAACTCTGTTCAGTGAAATGTGGTAAACCTCTTATAATGGAAAGACTTATCATTGCACTTCATCATCATTTTTCTGTATAATGCCCCTAATTAAAGCTGAAATTTCAGTATTCCTCTGGATCACAGTAATTATCATAAATTTACTTTCTTATACTCATTTGAGAAAACTATTAAATTTGAAAGAAAGAACTAAGAATAGTGGATGAAAACAAGGATGCTTTTCTACTATTTTCAGTTTATGATCATATGCTCTTGCCATACCTGTGGTTAAGGGCTTTCTATGGCCATTTCATCTCTGGGGATCCAACAGACTCTGACACCAATCCCTAATTTTCTTTGCCAGGAGAAACCAGGAGTATTTATAGAGATGGTGGAAGCATTCAAGCCTCACTACTCACAGATTCAAAGGTTTTCAAAACCTGAGGTTCATAGAGAATCAAAATTGTAGCATCTTTAATCAGTACAGGTTTGACTTTCAGGTAGAAATGGGAACTTTTCTCAAGTGAGAGATAAGCCAATAAGAGCAACAACTTAAACCATAGAAACACAAACAGAAATTAGAAGAAAGAAACAGCCAATCAAAGGGACTGGAAAAAATAGAGGATTACATGCTGAAAAGACACAAATTTAGATAAAACCAAAATAGAAAAAAATGGAAGCGGGAAGGAGACTAGAAAAGATAGTAAAGATATTTCGACACATAAAATGAGACAAAGAGAGAGAAAGCCACAGATGTAGGAACAGAAAGAAAATACAACTTTACATAGAGTGAAAAAAAGTTTAGTCAGAGAAAGACAAAATGGAACTGTGGATCTGTGGATCATTTGAGAAATGGGCTATTGATTGCAAATTAACTAGGCATATTGATTCAATTGTGTTATGTTTAAATTTCAGGTAAGTGTTAATTTTTAAATTATAAATATTAGTTGGTAGATTTTAGCATAGTTTGTATGTGGATATAGTTTGCTAAAGAGAGTAAAATTATGAGAAAGATGATGTACCATTTATGCAAAAGGAAAAAGAATTATTGTCATCTGTGAAAAAAATTAAATTTATTACAATATTATAATGTCTTGTTCCAATTATTTTCAGTGATTTTAAGATAAGCGATAAGCTGATTAGCAGAGAATAGGTTTTGAGAACTGCAGCTAGGATACTAGAGAGGCTGTAAAAAAAATGGTTTTATCCTCAGTAGTTCACCCTTAATTACCTGGAATAGATGAATGTGTGACATAAGCTGATTCATGCCTCTGCCCTTTGAAACAGTCTTGCTGTTACGTCCAGTTCTTTTCTATTATTTCTCTTTCAACCTCAGTGTGATTAAATTGTACTAAAATCAACAAGAACCACAAAGAATCATTGTCAATGACCTAGAAATAGAGCCAAAAGAAAATGAATAGAGAAAAGACGATAAAGGGGTTTTAAAAAGTGAAAGACATGACAGATGTGGCAGTGAGAGAATAAAGGGAAAGTACACACAGAAATAGAGACTGGAAAGGGGTTTTGGGGGCCCAGGTAGTGGAGGAAATGTGGAAAAGTAGCTCAAAGAGTACAAACTTCCAGTTACACAAGAAGAATAAATCTAGAGATCTAATAAACAGCATGACCACAGTTCATAATATTGTAGAATGGGAACTCTTTTCAGGTGAGGGATAAATCGATGAGATAAAGCAGTGAGTTAATAATATTGTAGAAATGGGAACTCTTTTTAAGTGAGGGATACACCAATAGGAGCAAGAACTAAAACTACAGAAACTGTATACTGAGAATTTGCCAAGAGAGTAGAGCTTAGGTGCTCTTACCATACACATGCACGTGTGTGCACGCACACACACACACATGCACACAGTAATGATCATTTCACTATGTGTGTGTGTGTGTGTGTGTGTGTGTATGTATATCAAGTCATCATTCTGTACACCTTAAACATACACACTTAAAAATTAATAGGGAGTACAAACAGAAATATTCCTGCCTGTCCTAACTTCAAATCTGTTGGCCAGTCTACAACTGAAGTTTTCTAAAGGTTGAAATCTGCACATAGGGCACTTGCACATGAAGCAGGGAGAAAGACAATTCTAAAGAGTGGTGATCCACTTTGTTCTTTGCATCCTATGTGATTTATTTCAGGGTTGAAAGAATTAAAGGAGAAAACATGGAATATTTTCCTGGCATGGGGTAAAAATAAACTACTTCACTGTGTCCACAGTTTTCTCTTTTCTTTTCTTTCTTTCCTCTTTCTCTCCTTTCTCTCTTTCTTTCTTTCTTTCTTTCTTTCTTTCTTTCTTTCTTTCTTTCTTTCTTTCTTTCTTTCTTTCTTTCTTTCTTTCTTTCTTTCTTTCTTTCTTTCTTTCTTTTTCTTCTTTCTCTCCTATCTCTCACTCTCTGTGTGTGTGTGTTCTATATATTTCGATGTTAATACCTATATCATTTTTATGAACTCAACTCTACAATAGGAGGTCAAAACAATTTTCTGAGTGAGCAGGAAGAAAAAATAAAGTCAGCTAGTGATATGAAAGATGGGAGAGAAAAATTTTGCTTAGGGGTAAAGTGTCATGCGCGTCCATGTGAAGAGACCACCAGACAGGCTTTGTGTGAGCAATAAAGCTTTTTAATCACCTGGGTGCAGGTGGGCTGAGTCCAAAAAGAGAGTCAGCGAAGGGAGATAAAGGTGGGCCCATTTTATAGGATTTGGGTAGGTAAAGGAAAATTCCAGTCAAAGGGGGGTTGTTCTCTGGCGGGCAGGAGTGGGGGGTCACAAGGTGCTCAGTGGGGGAACTTTTTGAGCCAGGATGAGCCAGGAAAAGGAATTTCACAAGATAATGTCATCGCTTAAGGCAAGGACCGGCCATTTTCACTTCTTTTGTGGTGGAATGTCATCAGTTAAGGTGGGGCAGAGCATTTTCACTTCTTTTGTGATTCTTCAGTTACTTCAGGCCATCTGGGCGTATATGTGCAAGTCACATGCAAGTCACAGGGGATGTGATGGCCTGGTTTGGCCTCAGAGGCCTGACATAAAGAAAAATAAATGCTCTAAACACATACTCTACTGAGTGCAAAGAATTTGATGGGTAGCTGACTGCTTTATTTAAGACAAGGGTCTCAAATGAAAGCTTCATTCAGATTGCCTAGGCTGCAGAAGAGTACCATGGTAGGTTCTGACTCATGGAAGGTGGAGGATTCCTGGACTTCGGTAAAAGTAGAGGAAGAGACAAATCCTTCTTTTTACATGGAGAAGATGGCTTTGTGCTTTCTTTTGTTCCTCAGATATAGATTCTAAGTCAAGTCCTCTTTGGAGTTCTAGGTTGTGCCCTCTAAGAACTTTCAGTCTTCACGGTATGAAATTGAGATAAGAATCAGTCAAGGGATTTTTAAAATAAAGCTTTTTATTAAATATAATGGAGCTAATGAAAAGAAACAGCTAACTAACTGGAGCCTTGTGATATGAGTTTGAGACCACATTTGGAAATATTTTTACTTTAGGATGAGGGGAAGTCTTATCTTAATCTTTCCAAAGATCAGAGATTAAAAGTCCAGAAGGAGGGTTGAGGGAATTGCTGAGATGTTGCTACAGAGAGGTGTTGCTGAAGTCTATGAGGCCCAGACTCTAAGGGACAAGGTAAGTAAATAATTTTCTCAGGGACAGTTAATGAAACTAGACAGGGTTAAAATAAAGAACTAGCTAACAGAAGGGGCAGAGAATCTCATAATGCTCAGCTATTGTCCCCAGTGCCATCAACACAGTATGATATAGCAAAGGTAACATTGGTATCCAGCACAGGCGGGGAGGCTATTACAATAAAAACTGCCAAAGGAAAGTCAAGCCAGATGTTAGCATCATATTTTGAAATACTCAGAAAGAGCTTGATTGTTTCACTGATAGTGAATATTTAAGGCCTGAATTCTGGATTGCCATGATTTCACAGAAGTAGGTGCAAGTGGGTCAGAAAATTAAGAACCACTTAATATTTGGATTGACGATTCTTTTAAAAATGGTATTAAAAGTATCATTTGGAAAGAGAAATCAATCAATTAAAAAAACAATGAATAGAAATAAAGTGGAAAAGTACCTCTTTAAAACGTGTAATAGATAACTGTTAAATGCACTGTTCTTATTTTGTGGAAGAGCAGAAAGGGAAATGTCTTTAATGGACTTTTATAGTTACATTGTGATGTTATGGCCTAAAGATTTATTTTCAAACTATTTAAGCTCTTATTTCACACACACACACACACACTCACACATATATATATAGTTATTTTTACCATGAATTTGTTAAAAATCAGGAATAGTTGCTATACTAAACAGCTCAAAACTATGTTGGTTAAATAGCAGCTCAATAAAGCATGCTGGGATTATGGATTCTGTTTCTTATGTTCATGCTCTCTTTTCATATATGGGGTATTTATCTTGTATTATTAAAATAATAAATATTTAAAATGTTTAAATATTATAAATCATTAAATAAAAATACATCTGAATAGAAATTATGTTGAGCCCATGGGATCAATTCAATTGTCATGACTGTAAAGATAGCCTAGAAGCAATAACTGATTAACTCAAGAACATTGGCCAGAAGCTCACACAAATCCATCGACATTCACTCTGACTTTTCTCTATTTTAATCTTTATAATTATTAGTACAGTTTTTTTCTCTGTTCTCATGTTGTTTAAATTCTTTAGTGTCTTCGATGCAAATCCAACATATTTCTTGCCAAAGATGCCCATATTTGTGTAGTCCACATTTTTGTTCCAGAATTTGGTGCTCCTTAGTAATAGGAAATATTTTTTACATGGGGCCGACAAGAGATACCACCTTCTTTCCTCTGTGAGGTTAGAGGAAAGACGTATTTTTGTCCTGATTCCATTGTTTGTACTCAAAAGAGATAACTTTGAGGGATCAGGAAGAAAAACACGAACCATTCCTCACTATGGTGAGTTACTCAAGATCCCTATGGTAGACTGGAATAACAGTGATGCTATGGAGCCCATATTTATCATGCGGGGTTTTTCTGGACTGGAGTATGCTCATTCTTGGCTCTCCATCCTCTTCTGTCTTGCATATTTGGTAGCATTTATGGGTAATGCTACCATCCTCTCTGTCATTTGGACAGAATCCTCACTCCATCAGCCCATGTATTACTTTATTTCCATCTTGGCAGGGAATGACCTGGGGATGTCCCTGTCTACACTTCCCACCATGCTTACTGTGTTATGATTGGATGCTCCAGAGATTCAGGCAAGTGCTTGCTATGCTCAGCTGTTCTTCATCCACACTTTCACATTCCTGGAGTTCTCAGTGTTGCTGGCCATGGACTTTGACCGTTTTGTTGCTATCTGCCATCCACTGCATTACCCCACCATCCTCACCAAGAGTGTAATTGGCAAAATTGGTTTGGCCTGTCTGCTGTGAAGCTTGGGAGTTGCACTTCTCACACCTTTGCTACTGAGACACTGTCAATACTGCCATGGCAATGCCCTCTCTCATGCTTTCTGTTTGCACCAGGATGTTTTGAGATTATCCTGTACAGATGCCAGGATCAATAGCATTTATGGGCTTTGTGTAGTCATTGCCACACTAGGTGTGGATTCAGTCTTCACACTTCTTTCTTATGTTCTGATTCTTAATACTGTGCTGGGTATTGCATCTCGGGAAGAGCAGCTAAAGGCACTCAACACATGTGTATCCCATATCTGTGCGGTGCTCATCTTCTTTGTGCCAGTTATTGGGGTGTCAATGGTCCATCGCTTTGGGAAGCATCCGTCTCCCATAGTCCACGTCCTCATGGCAGACATTTACCTTCCTCTTCCCCCAGTCCTTAACCCTATTGTCTATAGTGTCAGAACAAAGCAGATTCATTTAGGAATTCTCTGCAAATTTGTCCTAAGAAGGAGGTTTTAAGTAACCTCTATCCTCCAACTTTTCCACTGAAAATCTCATGGAAGCTATTTTAGTATATGAAAAGTAAAATACCTGGGCATTGCTCCTCTGATTAATATCCTAATTCTTTTACTTCTTATACATGTAATTTCAGTTAATCTTTAACCAATTTGAAACTCAGGATTTTTTTGGACAAATTGTGACAACCATGGTCTCATGTTGTCCCCAGATCATTACAAGACTTATAATAGAAAATGTATGTGCTAAGTCAAGTTTTTTGAAAACTATACAAAATTATTAATGTTATTAAGTTGTGATTGTTGTTAATGATAATAATAGCGTATCTTTTCTTCCTAAATATAACTGTGTTTATATTGTTTCTCATATTAATTATCTAAAACCCAGAAATCAATCTGTATCTCTTTTACTAATACTGTTGTCCATATTTTGTTTCTCATGCTACAATATCATAACTGCTTATAAAAAATTTGAGTTCTTAGGGCAAGTTTGGAACTTGAGTTCCTGACAGGATTTGGAACTGCTGCTGTGGCTGTTTGCTATGTACAAGTTCTAATCTCATCACTTAGTGATGTGTCCTTTCTCTCATTGCTATTCTAGATCTATCAGCTTCCTCAATTTGCCAGCAAATACTGAGTTAGATACATGGGAGTGTTACCAAATATAGTTTCAGTCGCTTGCCACTTGCAAAATCAAATAACAAGAATGGAGATGGTAAGAAGAAAGTTACTATTCCAGAGCTTAGTGATGAGTCAGGGCCAGATTTGACACTTCAGCATTCTGGGCAGAAAGCAGGGTTTTAATAAGATAAATTTTGGTATTCCAGCCATGCAGAAGGCACATAGGCTTGTGGGATCTATACGGCTTGCTCATGAATGTTTATCGTGAGTTGTCCCGTGGGCCATCCAGTGCTCTGGCCAGTTGGGGAGAATTTGGTAGGGTGCTTGGTTTGTTTTAAGACTTGGTCTATGGAACTTCTTTTTCTTTCTTTTTTTTTTCTTTTGAGACTGAGTCTTGCTCTGTCACCCAGGTGGGAGTTCAATGGCACAATCTCTGCTCACTGTAACCTTTGCCTCCTGGGTTCAGCAATTCTGCTGCCCCAGCCTCCCGAGTAGCTGGGATTATAGGCGTGTGCCACCATCCCCGGCCAATTTTTATATTTTTAGTAGAGGCGGGGTTTCACCATGTTGGCCAGGCTGGACTCGAACTCCTGACCTCAGGTGATCCGCCCACCTCGGCCTCCCAAAGTGCTGGGATTACAGGTGTGAGCCCCCTCAACTGGCTGGTCTATGGAACTTCTAAGCAAACATAGAGTAATAGAAGGAAGTTGTGCTTGCAGGTGGTTTGGCCAGTGGAAAAAAAGGAATGTAAAAGTTGTAATTGCATTCCTAAAGAGCAAAGTAAGAGATGAGGAAAAAGGGGAAAAAATTGTAAAATATATATATATATTTTAAGAAAATGGGGTACTCAGTTACAGGAATTGCTGAAGAAAGCCTGACAGTACATGTCTAAACATCTGGGCAATTGTGTTGACTCTATTTAATAGTATGGGACAGGATTTTATGTCTTAATTTGTGAATGGGTTGAGAGCTGTAAACAATCTCAATCTTCATCTTTTAATAGTACTTTTACCCCTTGTTCTACATGCCTGTGTGGATCTGTATTGTGTTTTTACCAATTTATTTTTGATAACCCATTACTTTTTCTTTCTTTTTTGCTAGAATGAACTATACATATGTTTTTATGGGTGATATTTTGTTATTTCATATAAATTCACTTTATTTTCAGCTGTATTGCAGACTTTTTGAATATGGGGCCATGTCTATTACCTTATCACAGCACTATACAGCTGGTCTTCCCTAGCAATCATGAGTACTCATTAAATAGTTGAAATAACTATTATAGTTATTACTGTTAGTACTGTGGATATGTAAACAGCCAACTGCATAATGCTAATGTTAAATAATGAATGTTTAATAGTGAAGATACATAGATAAAAGGTTAGTAAAATTAAGTGTAACCAATGATATTATTGGAACAGGTACATTTTATAATATTGATATATTAATAAGTGGTCAATTAAAAATACAAAAAAAATAGCCAGGTGTGGTGGCAGGCACCTGTAGTCCCAGCTTCTAGGGAGGCTGAGGCAGGAGAATGGCATGAACTCGGGAGGCGGCGGAGCTTGCAGTTAGCGGAGATCGCGCCACTGCACTCCAGCCTGGGCGACAGAGCGACACTCCGTCTCAATAAATAAAGAAATATATAAAAATAAGTGGTCAATTTTACTTGAGGATGTAGGAATCAAGAATTAGAGTAGTTAACACTTTCACTGTGCATTGTGGGTCCAATTCATTCTTGAGCAGTTGAACACAGTTGGAAATAAAGCGGTGTGCTGAAGCTGGCACGTAAGAGACAATTGTGTGTATCTTGTTCTGTTTTTGTGCTCTGTAATGTCATGTAGGTAATTTGAAATTGGTTATGATGGAAATATTTAAACCACAGAAATTGGTAAACATTATATATCAGGGCTTTAAAAATTTTTCTTAGAGAGGAGGTGGTTAAACACCAACACATCACTGGGAAGGTATTCTAGAAAGAGAAGGTAACATGAAGAAAGCAAAGAGGTTAGAAAGAGTATGCATTAGTAGTGTTCTTCAGTCTGACTTAAAACTTACCCAAAGCATTTTGCATTTCCTCCCACAAAGAAAAGGGCTCTGACATGGGCTATGATGGGCAAAGATATATAGTTTCAGCCCCATTTCAATGAAAGACTTGTAGCCCCAGCTGCTAGCAGTGAGTCCAGTGGAAAGCCTTCAATTTTTTTTTCACTTTTTCAGGAATTGCCTCAGCTGGAGAAATGAGCCTTGCTTGAGGTCATCCACTGACCCATTCAATGACTAAGGTAGAAAGTTGGAAAGGTCTGGCCCCTTCAGCCCAGTGAAGAAAATATTCACTGCTTTCAGGCCTGATTTACAGCTCAACTTTTCCTTCTGCCCAATCCTACCCACTTTCATTCCTTTTTATTTTTAAGATGATTATCCCAAGATTCTCTTATTAAACAAACTGCACACTAAATTTTACCTCAAAGTCTGCTTCCCAGAGAACCCTGAAATGAGAAGTTCTCAGAAAACCTGTGACATGTAGGTGTTAAGGCTGGCTAATATCCAAGTCTCATGACTTCAAATATATTACTGGTAGAAGGTATTCAAGTTACCAGTGGCAAATCCATATGGGTCTGTAGCAACCTCAATTCTTGCCTCCCGAGAAGAAAGAAATGGACTGAGGGGCATAAGGCAGAGAGATAAATCAAGGCAAGTTTTGAGCAGGAGTGGAAGTTTATTTAAAAATACTTTAGAAGAGGAAAAAAAGGAAAGTACACGTGGAAGAGACCCAAGTGGGTAAACTGAAGGATAAGTGCTGTGTTTAACCTCAATCCGAGGAGTTTATAGGCTGGCCCCTTTCCCGTGATCCTTCCCTTGGAGTGGGCTGCCCACATGCACAGTGCCCTCCTCACCCTTAGGAAGTGAGCATGCCCAGTGTGTTTAGGAAGTTGTACGCATGCCCATCCGAGGCTTTCTTCCCTTTCTCGGTAGTGTGCCCTCAGAAGGTCATACTCCTTCATTTTGTCTCTTAATGCACATGTCTGGAAAGTTGCTTCCTTTTGGCATCTGCATTCTATTAGCAGTTTAGTGCAACAGGTGTGGACCATCAGGAAATGGCCTCTCCCTGGTGCAAGCTGCCAATTTATCACTTTTAGAGAGGCAATGTGATAATTGCCCAACCATTGCCTAACATTCCTAGTGGGTGTGGTAGAGCCCTCTCCTGCCCATCTCATGCCTGTCTAACTACCTATAATATAAGAAAGATAAAATAAAATTCTCAAGGATGCCTTTTTTTGCAGGCAGATGAAACAGGGTAAGAATTCAATAGCAAATAGCCATGTTTTTAAATCTCTGAAGTTTCAAGCAGAAGACCAAACACAGTGTATAAGCCTGGAGAACTAAAAATAACCCTGTAACTCAAGTTGACATTGTGAGATGTATGTATACAACAATCTTCTACAACCTAAGTACTTTTTTTTTTTTTTTTTGAGACAAAGTCTTGCTCTGTCGCCCAGACTGGAGTGCAGTGGCACGATCTACGATCTTGGCTCACTGCAAGCTCCACCTCCTGAGTTCACACCACTCTCTTGCCTCAGCCTCCCAAGTAGCTGGGACTGCAGGCACCCGTCACCACACCCAGCTAATTTTTTTTTGTATTTTTGGTAGACACGGGGTTTCACCATGTTAGCCAGGACGATCTCGATCTCCTGACCTCATGATCCGCCCACCTCGGCCTCCCAAAGTGCTGGGATTAGAGGCGAGAGCCACCGTGCCCGGCCTGTACTTTCTTAATAGTATTTCTGATGACTAGAAATGTTCTTGATTTTAATTAAATCCAATGTATAAATTTGATTTATGTTTAGTGTTTTTTATATATTTTTAAGGAGATATTTGCCTATTCTGTCACTCACGATACAGTCGGAAGACATAAATCACACAGTAATTTGAATAGGGTTTGTAAATGCAAATACTTACTAATTTTGTAAGGAAATCAACTTTCAAGAAGATAAAGACAATTTTGAGTAATACCCTGGAGCTAAGGGAGAATATTGAAAGAAAAAACAAACTTGGAAAATGGGGAAGGTACTCCCAAGCCTGAGGTAGAAACTTCATTTGAAAATGAATAGTCTTAGCATACTGGATGCCAGAAAAGGTCATTACATTTCATGTGTCAAGAAAGACACCTCTGTGAGGTATAGGTGAACCAAGGCTGATAGACTAAGATTCCTTTTCAGGACTGAGTAGAAGGAAGCATCAGGTTGGCTGAGGCTTGTAGGGAGGGAACTATAGTTGGCATTGGCAAGCAAATGATAATCCCTCTTTGAAGTACAGGTGGGCAGCAACTCAGTTTGGACTGACAAGCTGGAAATACTCTTTCAGGGTCCAAATAGGTTACATCTGGGAAGCCAGCCCCTAGGGTAACTGCAAGATTCAGTAAGAGTCTAGTCATATGGGTATTGTTGGAATTTGATAGGGTGAGTATTACTAAATATTTCTCATACATGCCTCTGGTTTTTGCACTGTAGAAGTGACAATAATCAGAGAAGTACACAAGAATTTCTCCTACAAGCGTCCCTGCAGCACCCTCTGCTGGCCGAGTTTAACATCATGCATCTGTGAAGGAAAAATTGTCCATTGAGCCCAGTTCCATTGTTGCCGAGTAAGCGATGAAGTCTATATTTGAAACTGGGACAATAAATAAACAACTGACACATTTACTGATATTATAAATGATATTCTTCTGTGTAATTTTTGAAAGTTGTAAGGCTTTCCTTTTGATATTTCTAAATACAACACATGTAAATTTTTTTTTTTATGAATGATGAGGTAAGGTCAAGGTATATTTTTTTGATATGGATACATAGTTCAATCAGAACTGTGTAAAAGAAAATAAAAATTGAAGGACCTCCCCAAACTTGTGCAGAAGTGAAGACTAAGTCCTGAAGCTGAATCATTGCAACACTCTCTTCCACATGAATAACTGCTACTAACATTGTATATCAGCCAGATTGGAAAGGTAAATGGCCTCAGGCATCTGGAAAGGGCTACCTACAGATCATTCATAAGTAAATTCTTTGCTTGCCTCCCATAAACAATGACAGGCTAATTGTAACTTTAGGTCCACAATCTAGGTCTAGCTCCTAAACTCCACACCGATTATGTTGCTTACAAGTTTATCTTCCCAGGTGCAGAAAAAAGTCAGGATTCATTTTCTTCACCTACCCAGAGACAGACTACATAATTGAGTCTTCCTTTGCTCCCTTTCTCACTTCAGACATTCACCTTATCTTAGGTAAAATGTAGAGTTACTGAACACTAACTAAAGTCTCAGGAATGTAACTATTTCCCCTACTGCCCAACCTACATGCCTCTCCCTTCCCCCTTTTGAGGAAATGTATAAACACACAACTTCCGGAAAACCTTTGTGGAAATAGCCACAGATGTGTCGGTGACTTTTGTTTTTCCAAGAAGCACCCTAAAGCTGGCCTAATAAACCTTAATGATTGAGACTTATGTCTCAGTGACTCATTTGGTTTTCAACCATTTATTGAATAAAGCATTATTCATCCCCTGTACCACAGTGCTTCTATTGTCATATGGTGTAAATGTATATATTTGGGTCTATTTCTGGTATTTCTCTTCTGTTCCATTGGACATAATTTTCTATCATTTGCACTAATCCATGACTGTTGTTAATTATGATTTTACGTTAGGTTTTGTTATAAGGTAGTGTGAGGGCTACTTCTTCAAATGCCCTTAACTATGTTGGTATTTGATATGGTTAGGCTTTTTGTCCCCACTCAAATCTCAACTTGAATTGTAATTTGCATTATCCTTATAATCATCACATGTCAAGGGAGAGACCAGGTGGAGGTAATTGAATCATGGGTGCTGTTTCCCCCATGCAGTTCTTGTGATAGTGAGTGAGTTCTCACAAGATCTGATGTTTTTATAAGAAACTCCTTACCCTTTGCTTGGCACTTCTCCTTCCTGCTACCTTGTGAAGAAGGTGCCTTTCTTCCCCTTCCCCTTCTGACATGATTGTAAGTTTGCTGAGGCCTCCCTAGCCATGCTGAACTGTTAGCCAATTAAACCTCTTTCCTTTATAACTTAACCAGTCTCAGGCAGTTCTTTATAGCAGAATGAAAATGAACTAATACAGTAAATTGGTACCAGGAGTGGAGTGCTGCTATAAGGATACATGAAAATGTGGAAGCGGCTTTGGAACTGTGTAACAGGTAGAGGTAGGAACAGTTTGGAGGATTCAGAAGAACACAGAAAAAAATGTGTCTTCCTGGAGACTTGGAGGGCTTAGAAGATAGGAAGATGTGGGAAAGTTTGGAACTTCCTAGAGGCTTGTTGAATGGCTTTGATGAAAATACTGATAGTGATATGGACAATGAAGTCCAGGCTGAGGTGATCTCAGATGGAGATGAGGAATTTGTTGGGAACTGAAGTAAAGGTGTCTTTACTCTTGCCATGTGTTAGCCAAGAGACTGGTGACATTTTCCCCTGGCACTACAGATCTGTGGAACTTTCAACTTGAGAGAGATAATTTAAGGTATCTGGCAGAAGAAATCTCTAAGTGGCAAAGTGTTCAAGAGGAAGCAGAAAATAAAAGTCTGGAAAATTTTCAGCCTGATGATGCGATAGAAGAGAAAAACTCATTTTCTGGGGAGAAATTCAAGCTGCTGCAGAAATTTGCACTGGTAATGAGGAGCCAAATGTTAATCACCAAGACAATGGGGAAAATGTCTCCACAGCATGTCAGAGACCTTCATGTCAGCCCCTCCCATCGCAAGCCCAGAGGCCTAAAAGGAAAAAACGGTTTCATGGACCAGTCCCAGGACACCTGCTGCTCTGTGTAGCCTTGGGACATGGTACCATGTGTCCCAGAAGCTTCAGCTTCAGCCATGACTAAAAGGGGCCAAGGTACCACTTGTGCTATTGCTTCAGAGGGCACAAGCCTCAAGCCTTGATGGCTTCCACATGGTGTTGAGCCTGTGCATTCAGAGAAGTCAATAATTGAGGTTTGGAAACCTCTGCCTCGATTTCAGAAGATGTATAGAAATGCCTGAATGCTCAGACAGAATATTGCCACAGGGGTGGAGCCCTCATGGAGAACCTCTCCTAGGGCAGTGCAGAAGAGAAATGTGGGGTCAGAGCTCCAACATAGGGTCCCCACTGGGAGACTGCCTAGTGCAGTTTTGAGAAAAGGGCCTCCATCCTCCAGACCCCCAGATTGGTAGATCCAACAACAGCTTTCATTATGCACCTAGAAAATCCACAGACACTCAAAAGCTGCCCATGAAAGCAGCCAGGAAGTGGGCTGTACCCTGCAAAGCCACAGGGGCAGAGCTTCCCAAAACCACAGGAGCACACCTCTTGCATCAACATGACCTGGATATAAGACATGGAGTCAAAGGTGATCATTTTGAAACTTTAAGGTTTAATGACTGCCCTGTTGGATTTGAGACTTGTATGGGGCCTGTAAGCCCCTTTATTTTGGCCAATTTATCCCATTTGTAAGGAGTATATTTACTCAATGCCTACACCCCCATTTTATCTAGGAAGTAACTAACTTGCTTCTGATTTTACAGGCTCATAGGTTGAAGGGTCCTGTCTTGTAAACTCAGATAAGACTTTGGACTTGAATTTTTGGGTTAATGCTGGAATGAATTAAGACTTTGTGGGACTCTTGGGAAGGTATGATTGGCTTTAAAATGTGAATATGACATGAGATTTGCAAAGGGCCAAGAGCAGAATTATATTGTTAGGTTTTGTGTCCCCACCCAAATCTCATCTTGAATTATAATCCCCATAATCCCCACATCTCTAGGGAGAGAACAGGTGAAGGTAAATGAATCATGAGTGCAGTTTGCCACATGTAGTTCTCATGAGAGTGAATGAGTTCTCACAAGATCTGATGGTTTTATAAGGGGCTCTTTCTCCTTTGCTCAGCACTTCTTCTTTCTGCCACCTTGTGAAGAAGGTGCCTTGCTTCCCCTTAGCTTCCTGCCATGATTAAACTGTGAGTCAATTAAAACTCTTTCCTTTGTAAATTACCCAGTCTAGGGTAGTTCTTTATAACAGTATGAAAATGAACTAATGCAGCATTTGTGTTTATATATTAAGTTTTATATAAAGTATTAAATTTCCACAAAATTCTAAACTCAATTTGTAAACTAATTTAAAGTGATTAGCCACTTTTATTATATGAAGTCTTCTAATCTGTCAACAGGGTACATCCCTTGATTGAAAAAATTTGTCTTAAGTTTCTCTCAATAATATTTGAAATTTTAAGTGTGAAAGTCTTGTACTTCTTTTACTAGGTTTTTATGTCTCTGTATTTTTGACACCATTATAAGTATTATACTTTAAATTTTAATTTCTACTTGCTTTTGGATATAAGCATATGCTTTTTGGATATAAAAAAGATATCTACCTACCCTGATCAATTAGCTTATTGATTCTCATTACTTATAGTGAGAGTATTTTGCATACAGTTCAACAATATTGTCTATGAGTAATGATGAGGCTTTATTTATTTCCTTCTAATCTTAGTGTCTTTTATACCTTTTATTCACCCAATTGTCTTGACTGAGGCTGTAGTAAATTTTAGAACTGAGTATAGTGAGTACATTCTTCTTTCTGATCTCTGGGAAAAATAACTTTAATATTTGATGTTCATTGTACTTTTTAAAAGGTCAAGGAAATATACTTCTATTTCTAATTTAATACATTTGTGTGTTATCAGTATTAAATTTATCATTTTTATCATAAATCTAGATTATTAAATTATTTTATTCTTCTTGTGTTAACATAATGAATTATATCATGTGATTTTTGCATGTTCTATGTATTCAATGCCTGAATTAAATTCAATAGGATCAAATGTGTGTGTGTGTGTGTGTGTAATCACAGATTAGATTTAGATTTGGTAATACTTTATTTTATATTTTGTAGTCAATTTTATGGGGTATATTCATCTTTAATATTTATTTTCCTTTTTAGTTGATACACAATATTTTACATATTTATGAGGTATATGTGATATTCTGTTACATGCATAGAATGAGTATTTATATGTGTTGTGAACAACTTAAGTCCTCTCTTCCAGCCACTCTGAAATATATAATGCATTGTTGTTAACTATGACTTTCTGTAATGCTTTAATGTGGTTGTAAAATACAGGTTATGCTTGCTTCATTAAAGTTCTTAAGAGGTGATCCCTCTTTTTACAGTCTCTAGAAATATATGAGCATTTTTTTGTTATTCTTTAGTTAAATGTCCCAAATGATTTATTAAAGATGCTATCTGGGCCTGGAGTTTTCTGTCTGTATTACTTTTAAACAAAGATTTCAAGAAAGACATAAATTCCTGATGATCCACAGAACGCTAATTTCAGGTGGAAACTTGTGGTACATTATTTCCTAAATATTGTTCTCTTCTCTCATTAAACTCTATCACGTTAGAAATTTTCAACATGTCTGTGTGTCAATTATTTTCTGTTTTTTTTTTTTTTTTCATTTTTTTTTTTCTTGGTACCTCACTTTAAGTTTTAGCAAAAGGTTAGAGTGAAGGCTTGATCTTGCTCAACTAAGACTCCTTCAGGAAAGAATCTCTGTTTCTATCACTCATGGCACTGAATCCTGTGACTATATCATGTCTCAATAAACAAACAGAATCAGCGAATGTAACTATCCAATGGGCTCTTCTTGCCTGCTACCCAGATACAGCTGATCTATCTGAGCAGGGGATTGCAATGGAGAAATAGTTTTACATACGGAAAGCCAGCTAAATAGAAGATCAGAGTTTTATTATTATTCAAATCAGCCTCCCTAAGAATTTGGAGGCTAGGGTTTTTCAAAGATAGTTTGGAGGAAGAGGAGGGGTGGCTAAACAGTGGGTGCCTGCTGCTGATTGGTTGGGGGTGCAATCACAGGGGTATGAGAAATGGTCCTCATGAACTTGAGTATTTCTGGGTAGGACACTAAGAGTGGTTGGCACATGTAGGTGGAGCCACTGGTCATCAGACATGCAAAAAGTCTGAAAAGATATCTCAAAAGGCCAATCCCAGGTTTTAAAATACTGATGTTATCTGCAAGAGTAATTAAGGAAGTCGGAAGTTGTAAATCTTGTGACCTCCAGAACAATGGCTGGCAATTGTTTATGTGTACACTTTAGCAGAATTCATGCTCCTCTATCCTCTTAGCCTAGTGATCTCTCATTAACTTTACAAAGGAGGCTGAGTTTTGGGGAAGGGCTATTACTATTTTAACTATAAATGTCTTCCGAAGTTAGCTTGACCCAAGCCCAGGAATAATTAAGGGAAGTTTGAAGAATAAAGGCAAAATGGAGGTTGGTTAAATCAGATCTCTTTCACTGCCAATAATGCTCCCACTGTATATTTTTTGCAAAGGTGGTTTCACATATATGGTACATATCTATAATTAAGAGCATGCCTTAAGAAATGTTCAGTATTAGGATATAAACTTTAAACAATTTCCAACTATTAATTAGACTTGCACATCTTAAACCATGCTGCTCTCCATTAACATGTCAACTTGCATGCATCCTCCACATGAACTCTGCATTGGGCTCAATAATGATGTTGTCTTTCTGTGAACACACAAGAGCTTCTCAGATCACACACACACACACACACACACAAACACACACAAACATTAGCTTACTCTTTCTTTTACTATGAATTAATAACAAGATATTTTAAAAGTGTGGATGACATTAAAATCTAAAAAAGAAATACCTTGATGTATCCATTTTAATACACAAATCATTTTTATTGATAAAGAAATCTTACTCTTAAATATTACATATAGTTATTTTTTTTCTCATCAGCTTAGTCAACAAGGTTTATAAAAGTTTTACTAAGAGATCCATTAATATAATTATATAATAAAAACTGATAAAAATGGGATTGAATGAGATTTGGGAGAATGGTGTTATCCTGATACACTAGGAATATGGAATCAGTGATTAATCTTCAAGAAGAAAGAGGAAATTACCATTTAAACTAAGTCTTATTCAACTCGATGGAGGTGAAAATAAGGTGCAAGATATTATTAGATAGATTGCCAGTGGCTTTTCTTGTTCATATTTTCTTGTAGTTGTTTCACCTTTTCAAAGCCAGGAGAGCTAAATCTCAAAACTCAAGTTTATTTGATAAAATGCATATTTCAGAATGCCCACATATTAAATTAATGTGTGAAATGTAACTTAGACACACATTTCCAAAAATGTTTGCTTTCTTAAAAGATATATGCATGGAAATCCAAGTCATGGTTAAAGGCTCATTGATACTCATGAGTTTGGATACAGAGAAAGTAATCTTATGATTGAATTAATTAATGACTATAAAATTTGATGTACCCTTTAAAATACTTGTCAATGTCTTTGAGAGAAGTTTCCGTTCAGGATTCAAAATATGGGGTCACAGAATTGGCACACCCACAGAATACTAATAATAACTAATTTTAAAACAACCCTGTATTAAAGGAAAAGGGAATCAATTTTTGATTATCTGTTATTGATTATTAAATACATTTAAATGCTATACATTTATTAACACATGGAATATTTACAAAAATTCTATTACTTAAAATTATTATGAAACTCATTTCATAAATGAAGAAAAAGAGGTGAAAAGACCTAAGTAGTTTTCTTAGTCACACAGGCAGTTAAGTGCCAGAATCGGAATTCAAAGGTAAAGAACCTCTGAATTTACAGTGTTCTTTACTGTAATTGGTCTAGAGTTAATGTGCTTGGCCTTCATACTACCCACAGATTTAAAGAGAGAATTTCAATTTTTAGTGTAGCTTTGTTTTTCTCTCATTAAAACAGGATTTTTCAACATTGACACTATTGCCGTGGGACTGGATGAGTCCCTGTTGTGAGTCACTGTCCTGCACATTGTAGAATGTTTAGAAGTATTGTAGGTAAGTACACATGACATGCCAGTAACACTTTCCCAATTACTACAACTGAAAATGACCCCAGACATTGTCAAACACCCCTTTGAGGCAAAATCCTTCTTGTTAAAAATCACTGCCTTAAATCCAACATTTTCCAGAAATTCATTTCCAAATTGAGTTCTGCAGAACACAAATTTCAGATGTTAATAAATGCTGTCTGTATAAAATATGTTTGAAAAGACTGGGTTAAACTATATTACACAAGTTTCTGTAATGCTCGATTTCTGTAAAACGTTAGATGTTAATGGGGCCTACTTACATTCACACACAGTGGAATGACTATGTGACGTTTCCTCCAAACATAATTGATTGATGTGTGTTTGGTGTTTCGGCCATTAATTCTATTATAATAGTGGTCTATTGTAAATATTAGAAAAATCTAATAAAAGTGTGTGAAAACATTAAAGATTTTGACAAGGAAAATGCCATAACATAAAATGCTAGAAAAGTCAAATTTGATAGACTGATAAGAAAATATGTTGTATGAGGTAGCTGTAGTATCCCTATAAAACACCATAAAGTCATTTTCTCCTGAATCAAGATTTTATTGGAAATGACTTGAATTGATCTGGCACTGAAGAAAATGGAAACAAAAATGATGGACCTTAGAGGTAGTTTATATTGTGGTTAGAAACATATAGATTAATTACATCATGAGTTTTAAAAAAATCAGAGAAAAACGCATCAAGAAACATCAATGGCATAACCGAGATACATTTTTTAGTGGCAAACGTGAAGTGCAATTGAGAAAGAGGACAAGTAAAATGTTGGATTTTCATCTAAATTGAAGGAGGTTTGCCAAACCTGTTCTCCATGATCATCTCTATTACCTGTGTAATTTGTGAATTACACACCCTTTACAATAATACTTTGCAGGGATTTATGTCTTTGCTAGATAGTGATAATATGGGAGTGTAACCTTTTGTATCATATCACATCTTCATCTTTTCTTTCATTGAATGCTCAGAGGCAGATTTGTGGGTCAGTGCAAGTAGCAGTTGTTGCAGGATGATGATGGTAGAATGTTTACCCTTCTGTCCGGTGGCTGGTAAAAGAATTGAGTATTATGGACCAACTGCATGTGGGTCCCATACCCCTTTATAATTTACAAGTGCTATAATAAGCATGACTTTTGAGTGATGAATTTCTACTTTACACACATGATTTTATATTTTTTGTAACAGTTCAACAAGGTATGTCCTAGTGTATGGTTGTAAAAAATTTGGCCTAAATACAGAATAATTTTCTCAGCATACAAGGGCTAGCAAATGCTGTATCTGGTTACTTAGAGCACAAACTTTTTTTATACGTCATTCTGACTGACTAAGCCCATTGTTTTTCATCTTTATCACATGATCCTCAGAATACTTCTCAATTACTTCCTAATCTGGACTTCTGGATTGGGAAGTTGGCATGACCATCTCTTGTCCTGGAGCAGGAGAAATAGCTCTTTCAGCACTGATGTTAGTTATTCCCCCTAGAGGTTGTAATGAAAAAAAAAAAGAGTGGTCCTGGGGGAACCGGCTAGTGAAGATGGGCAAACAGGCCAGAGTAGTTCAAGCAAGTAGTGCTGATAAAGCACCCAGCTGGATAAAGTCAAGAATATCAAAGGCAAAAAAGCTTTATCTTGGCTCTGGAGTTACTGAGGAAGAGACTGATGCCTTACTCAGGACATCTATGCTTCCTTGAAGGACTACCTGCCTTAGGATACACTGTGTATTTTATTATTCTTCTATGCCCATCTTCAGCGACTTTCTTAACCTACAGGCAGTCTCTAAGCTTGACAGACTGGAAACCCAGCCAACCTGCAGTAGGAGGCATCTGCACTTGAGGGCTCAGGTGTGCCTGCAGGAAGGTTTTGAGGTGAGAAAAATGGGTAAGAGATTACTACATTATATATTTGAGGAATCTAGGAAGTGTAAGTAAAGGTCAAAAAGTAGGAATGACTTCTACTCATGTGAAATAACTCTTCTAGAATAGGTCAGAGGTACAGATTTACCTTCCTCCAAAGGAATCAGACTAGTCCCTTCGAAAGTTGCTCAGAAGAGCTCTGGGAAGGAATTACCATTGCAAACTCACTTCTAGGCACAGATAGCACCTATAGTGGAAACCCATGTATTGAAATATCTGTTTTCTCAAAATATTACTACCTGATATTAACTAAAACCTGTAATGTTAAAACTGAAGTTGATGATCATAAAGTTGATGATTTGAGTGCCTCTTCTATTTTGTGTTACATATAGCATACACACTTAACAATATTAAGAGGGAAAAAGGAAATTTTAATTTTAGCTCTCTGTCTACTAGTCTGTACAAGATAATTCTTAAGAGAAGCCATGGGAGGTAACATCTTTACATGTGATAACTTGGGTACTCCAGACAGCACCTGCTTTTGTGTCACTGCTGTGTTTGGCTGATATACTTAAGAGCATGGCTACTTCAGCATCTTAATTAACAATTTGCTTCATTTAAGTCCAAAGTATCTCCTAAATCTTAGATATTGTTCCAGGCACTTTACATACGTTTGCTTGACTCTCTTAAGTATTATATAAAGTATGTAAAGTAATACAATTGCCAGTTTGTTTATACTCAAAGGGGTTTAGTAACCTTTCCAAAGAGGTAGTAAATTATAACTGTCAGCTGACTTTCTCTGAATCTAGAGACGTAGCTACTGAGAGTTGGGTGCCTGTGTCTACATCTATCAGGGAAGTGAGATTATGACTACCCTAAGCCAGGCACTTTCATAAAAAGAAGTGGGGAAGAGTTATTTAAGAGGGAAGACCTGGTGTGCCTAGGCAGGACAGAGATGCTGAAGACTGCTGAAAGATTTGATGGTGGGTATCAAGAAAGAAAGCATAATTATGTGAGAGTGCCAAAGTGATGACATAGTGTTCAATAATGAAGCAGACCAGAATTTTATAACATAAAAAGCTGGGAAAGTGAAGAAGGTGTATAAAGATCATTTTCTATAACTAGTATAGTATATAAATCACTAAATGTAGGATGGGAATGCATAAAATAATTCTCCTCTATTCTTCATTTTGTACCTGCTCATAAAAAGTAAGGAAAAGGGTACCAGATTGCACAATATTTGTCGTCTCTGTAGAATGATACAGAATTTGTTATTTTATAATTAATTATGTCTATTGGGGAAACAATGAACTGTTATTATATTTGTGGAGAAGGGTAGGTTGGAAAATGAACCATGTAAATTTTGGAAAAACTTGGAAATAAAGTATGCTAAATAAACATTTTCTTGATGTTTTGCGCCCAGAATAACTGGAATCAGGTGGCCATTATGATGTTAAGTAACAGGTTTCTAGGGCTTTTGCTGTAATGCCTGTTTTCTCCAGTTCATGGTGATATCTGTCTGTTTCCTACAGCTCATCTGATGTATTGTGGTAACTGAGCCCTGAGAACATAAATCTTTTATTTTCTTTCTATAATTTGGCATTGTGTTCTTTGTTTTTTTTTTTAATTTTTTAATTTTTTTTATTTTTTATTTTTATTTTTTTTTGAGACAGAGTCTCCCTCTGCCGCCCAGGCTGGAGTGCAGTGGCCGGATCTCAGCTCACTGCAAGCTTCGCCTCCCGGGTTTACGCCATTCTCCTGCCTCAGCCTCCCCAGTAGCTGGGACTACAGGCGCCCGCCACATCGCCCAGCTAGTTTTTTGTATTTTTTAGTAGAGACGGGGTTTCACCGTGTTAGCCAGGATGGTCTCAATCTCCTGACCTCGTGATCCGCCCGTCTCGGCCTCCCAAAGTGCTGGGATTACAGACTTGAGCCACTGCGCCCGGCCGTGTTCTTTGTTTTTATAGAAAATATATCACTATCTCTTCCACACATCTCAAATTTATCATAACCAAACAGGAATTATCTGGCCCACTGGTTTCACTAAATCTCTAGGCAGGTCTTTTGTTTGTTTTAATAAATGACGGGAAAAAGATTATCAAATAAATAAATCTATTCTGGATTTCTTTCTTTTTCTCACTTTTAGCGTATGATGATCTACGTTACAGACGTTATTTTTTTCTTCCCATGTACCATTCATTCCTCATAATACCCACTGTTAGATTTCACTTTCATCCACTTCTTTTAATGACTACAATAGTCTCCTAACAGGTTTCCTTGCCTTCTCTCTTGTCAGCCTTTAGACCACTCTTAACATTGATTGTATTTTGACATAGATATATTATAAATCTGGTCATGTTGTTTATTGTTACAATGAGCACATTGTGTCCTCTAAGATTATATCCATGCTCTCATATTTACACATAAGTTCCTTCAGAAATTCAGGTTCACTTCTTTTTAACCTTAGCTTCAAGAACCATATGAAGAGCCATCTATCCTATAGCTTTACTCAATTGTAGTGACTTACATTTGCAATACTCTCTAATATCTTACTGTATTTACATGGATTTTAATCAGTACAGGATGTACATCACAGCTCTTTTATACTATCCCCCTAGTATTTTTCATTTGAGACCTCATTTAAGAATCTCCTTCAATACATCTTCCCTGACCTGCCTGGATGGGGTTAGTTATCTCTTCTGTGTTTTAAATCATGTGTTTTTTTTTTTCTTTTCTTTTTTTTCAATATCAACTTCAAAATGTTTAACTCTTAATTTTAACTTATCTGTCCACTAGTTTGCACATAGTTGATGTCGTTTCTTACATATTTCTCTATTTTTTAACACTACCAGATTTCCTTTAATAAAGTATGTTCTCAGTTTCAGTGGCGTGCACCTGTAGTTCCAGCTACTCAGAAGGCTGAGTTGGGAGGATTGCTTGAGAACAGGAGTCTGATGCTAGCCTAGGTAACATAGTGAGATCCCATCTCTAAAAAAAATGATCTTGTAATCCCAGCACTATGGGAGGCTGAGGTGGGGGGGATCACGAAGTCAAGAGATTGAGACCATCCTGGCCAACATGGTGAAACCTTGTCTTTACTAAAAATATAAAAATTAGCTAGGCGTGGTGGCACACATCTGTAGTCCCAGCTACTCGGGAGGTTAAGGCAGGAGAATCACTTGAACCCGGGAGGCAGAGGTGGCAGTGAGCCAAGAGTGCATCACTGCACTCTAGCCTGGCGACAGAGCGAGACCAAACAAACAAACAAACAAACAAAAAACCTCAATAAATGCACAGTGAAGAAAACTAATCAGTAAAATAATAAATAACAGGTGGGGTAATTAGATATAATGAACACAGACATGATCAAAACCATTAAACACACAGCAGCATAAATTAAAGTATTGCTTCTTGTTACAATTTTGACTTTTACCCTAATTTTCCATATTCTTGTTTCCTCACCTAGACTCTAGGTTCATCCATTAGCACAATGTCTGTCTTCAATAGTTCTGCCTTATACCCTCGCTTCCTCCTAATGGGCCTCTCAGGCCTTGAAAGCAGATATGACTTGATTTCCCTCCCCATCTTCTTGATTTATGCCACCTCAATTGCCAGGAACATTACCAGCCTCTTCATTGTCAGAACTGAGTCTTCCCTCCATCAACCAATGTATTACTTTCTGTCAATGCTGGCATTCACTGACCTGGGCCTATCTACCACTACCTTGCCTACCATGTTCAGTGTCTTCTGGTTCCATGTGCAGGAGATCTCCTTCAATGCTTGTCTGGTCCAAATGTACTGCATTCATGTTTTCTCAATTACGGAGTCAGCTGTACTCTTGGCTATGGCCTTTGACCGCTTTATAGCAATCCGAGAACCATTGCGCTATGCAGCCATCCTAACCAATGATGTAATCATTGGGATTGGGTTGGCAACTGCTGGAAGGGCCTTGGCTCTGGTCTTTCCAGCTTCCTTCCTCTTGAAGAAGCTTCAATATCATGATGTCAATATTCTGTCCTACACTTTCTGCCTGCACCAGGACCTCATAAAGACAACTGTATCCAACCGTCAAGTCAGCAGCATCTATGGCCTCATGGTGGTCATCTGTTCCATGGGACTTGATTCAGTGCTTCTCCTCCTATCCTATGTCCTCATCCTGGCCACAGTGTTGAGTATAGCCTCCAAGGCAGAGAGAGTGAGAGCCCTCAATACTTGCATTTCCCACATCTGTGCTGTACTCACCTTCTATACACCAATGATTGGGCTATCTATGATCCATCGCTATGGACAGAATGCTTCCCCAATTGTCCATGTGCTGATGGCCAATGTCTACTTGCTGGTTCCACCTCTCATGAACCCCATTGTCTACAGTGTTAAGACCAAGCAGATTCGTGACAGAATCCTCAAGAAATTCAAGAAACACGAAGCGTAGATGACAGAGATTCTGAAACATATCTTTCCCTCCATTCCCCTTATATTTGTGAGAAGATTTCATATAATGTGGAATTTAGAATTCACATATTACCAATGATATTTTGACTTTAAGATACTGGACCTAAACCTCAATAATTGTAAATCTGTATATTTTCAATATAGAGAATAAAGGTGTAGTTATATTTTATGGTGAAGTTATTCATTATACACTGTGAAGGCCCTCATATATCTGAGAAAGATTTAGGTTTCAAAAGTTTTCCTAGACTTTTTAACCTAATACAAAAAATTTTTAAATACAAGTTTTGATCTCCTGTTCAGGGAAAAAAAAATATTTCCAGCTGGCGAACCTCGTATCAAAAAGGGATGATGAATGAATAAAACTTAGCAGACTTTTATTAGTGTAGAAGAAAGAAAAGTTGGAGCAAATTAATTGGACCAATTGGAATAAAGCAGAAACAGTGATGATTTTGTATGTAGGAATCTACAGAGGGCTTTCTATGAGGAGTAGACAAACTATGAGATCCAGACTATTGTCCATTTTTTCTACCTGGGTTTTCAGTACATTTCTCAATTATTTATGGCAATCTCAAGTCATTCTACATCTTAAAATGTGTTCCTTATAAGCTGAGCAAGAAGGAATACAGTTTATTTCCCATGTTCCCGTACATACACTGTCCTGATCATCCTTTTCTGTGTTCCCAATGGCATTCTGCACTGAAATGCTTAACATATTTTTTGGTGATTATATTCTTCATCTTTAATTATGAGATTCATGTAGATACAGATTTTAATTACTAGAAAATTTTGAGATATTATACTAAGAAGACTTTGTTTTCAATTAAAATGATCAACTGAAATATCTGTTTTTAATTTATATAGCACAAGAAAGTATCCTCAAAAAATTGTATATACTCATTAGTTCAACTTCGTCACCTCCCACTCAAACCTGAATCTGCTGTGGTCTGATTTTCATCTTCATGATTCCACTGATTTGCAGCTTATGATGGTTCTAGTGCTCTACTTGTTACTAAATTCAACATTCACATCTTGATTAAACTTCCATTTTCCTTTGCATTATTAACCATGCTTTTCTTTTAAAGCGACCTTATTTTCAGTTGTTTTAAATTTATTGAAAAATTTAAATGTGGTACAGAGTTCTCTAACATCCTGCACTCAATTTCTCCTATTATTACCATCTTATATTAGTAGAGTATTCTTTTCACAATTGGTGAATCAACAGTGATAATTTATTAACCACAGTTGAATATTATTCAGAATTTTTTTTTTAGTTTTTCTCCAAATATTCTTCTTGTACTCCAAGATCCAACCCAGGATATAACATTACATTAGCCATCCTGTGTTTTTAGACTACTCTTAACTGTAAAAGTTTCTCAGTCTTCTTTCATTGTCTTCAATTACCTTGGCATTTTTGAAGACCACTAATAGGCAGTTTGTAAAATGTTCCTCTAGCAGGATTTTTCTGATACTTTTCTCATTATTAGAGTAAGTTATAAGACCACAGAGGAATAATATCATTTTTATTGCATCATATCAATAATGCATATTAGCAACATGACATCACTGTTGATGATGACTTTATTCATGTGAATGGGGTAGTATTTGTCGTGTTTCTCCACTGTCAACTTAACCTTTTTACTTTTTAAAAGTCCCTTTTTCCATACTGTACTTTTTTAAAGGAAGTCACTTTGCAAAGCCTACACTGAAAGAGTGGGAAACCATAAGGACAGATTATCTACTTGAAATTATTGTGTGAGAGATTTTTCCCTTTTTTCTAACTCAATCATTTATTTATATTAATAATGACTTCCAGTGTTTATTTTATACCTTGGATTATAATCCAAATCTGAACTCATCTATTTTGGTAATTTTTGTTTTGAAATTACTAATTCAATATCTTTATTTGTACAGGTTCATTCAGAATTTCTACTTACTGAAGTCAGTTTCAGTAGCTAGCATCTTTCTAGGAATTTCTCCATCTTATCTAAGTATTTATATGATTTTTATAGTATTCCTTTGGATTTTTAATTTCTATAATGTTTGTAATAATGCCTTCCCTTAATTAATTTTTCTGGTAATTTAAGTTGATTTTCCCTTTTATTCTGGGTCAATGTGGATAAATGTTTGTCAATTTTATCTTTCCAAATCAACAAAATTAATAAAACCAAAAGCTTTTGGTTTTATTAATTTTGTTTTCGCTTTTCTATCCTCTATTTCGTTGGTTTCTGGTCTAATCTTTAAAGTTTACTTCCTTCCATGTGTGTAGTTTGCTCTTCTTTTGTGAGTCTTAAGGTGGAAGTTTAGGTTATTGATTTGATATCTTTATTCATCCTTAACACAAGCATTTGCAATGATAAATTTCACTGTAAGAACTGCTTTAGAGGCATACTATGAATTTTGACATGTTTTGCCACTGTTTTTATTAAAATAAAAGTTTAAATTATAAAAGTGTCAAAGTATTATTTCCTCACAGTTTTTCCCTTTTTTCTTTGATTATTGCGGTAGTGTGGTGTTTACTTTTGACATATTTGTGAGTTTCTGAAATTGATTTTTGCTACTGATTTTTAATCTTATCCCTTTGTGGTCAAAGAATATACTTTATTCTTATTTATTTATTAATTATTTATGTCCTTTTATATGTATTTCAATTTTATTATGGTATAGCATATGGTCTATCCTGGAAAATGTTCCCTGTGCACTTACAGAAAATGTGTATTCTATTGTTGAATGAAGTGCTGTATGGTGTTGTTCATGTTTCTACTTCCTTGTTGATATTCGGTCTAGTTATTCTATCTATTTTTGTCTGTTATTACAATCTATTTCTATCCATTAAGGTCTTTGGCCTGGGCATGGTGGCTCATGCCTGTAATCCCAGCATTTTGGGAGGCCAAAGTGGGAGGAAATCATAAAGCTAGGAGTTCAAGACCAGCTGGGCAATATAGCAAGACCCTGCCTCCACCAAAAAATTAAAAAGAAATTTTAAAAATTGCTTGACATGGTAGCACATGCCTGTAGTCCCAGCTGCTCAGGAGGCTAAGGCAGGAAAATTCCTTGAGCCTGGGAGTTTGAGGCTGTAGCGAGCTACAGTTGCACCACTGCCATTGTGGTGAAAGAGTGATACCCTGTCTCTCAATAAATAAATAAGCAAATAAATAAGTAAAATTTTAAAAATGCCTTCAACTATTATTTTCAAATTATTTCTTCCTTCATATATGTCCATTTTTGTTTCATATGTTTTGCTGCTCTGTTGATACCTGCATATATAATTGCTATAGTTTCCCATATTTCCCATATTTTCCATATTTTCCCATACTTTACAGTTGACCTTTATATCACTGTAAAATGACCTGCTTTATCTCCACTACTACTTATTTTTGTTTTAAACTCTATTTTGTCTGATGTTAGAATAGCCAATCCAGCTTTCTTGTTGTTGCTATTTGCATGATATATACTTTTCATTTTTTTGCTTTCAATCAGCTTGTATCTTTAATTCTAAAGCTGTATCTTGTAGCAAATGTGGAATTAGATAATTTTTTTCAGCCATATATAATTGACAAGCATTATGCATACACCATGCGTACAATGTGATGATTTAGTAGATGCATATATATTGTAATTATTACTACAATCAAATGGATTAACACAACTACCACTACACATTTGTGGGAGGGATGGGTTGCCATCTTTTTTGTCTTGCATCTTGTACCCTTGCTGTATCCAGGCTATGGAGAATCCTTGGGGACCAGGGGCTGGTCCAGACCCCCAGCATAAGCCAACCACCTCAGAGAAAAGTGGCCAGACTTTTCTCTATGCAGGTGTTAGTTCTCACCTATTCTCACTGGGCAAGGCTTCCTGACCTGGGACTCCAGAATAAGAACCCTGCCCCAACCTGATTACCTTAATCAATGGCAGACCAGAATTTCTCTGAGGAGGAAATCCCAGAATCATCCCACAATCCCTCCACTACTATGGTTGCAGTGATACCACCCTAACATCTTCTGGGCTGGGGAAGAAACAAAGGGCCTACTCACTATGCTGGCACTACTAGTACACTGTATGGAGAGAGTCTAATCTTTTTTTTCTGGCAACACCCACTCCCCACTTTTCACCTGGCAGAGTCCCCCGATCATGACTGCAAAACAGTTGTCCCCACCCACAGCTGAGAACACCCACTGATAGGCTTGGAGTTTCCCTGGAGAGAGGTTCACAGAGGCATCTAATAGTCCCTCTGCCACTGCCACAACAGTGATTCTATCCCTTCTTCCCTGTTTCTTGGGAGGAGACAAAGAGTCTTAGGGCTACATCTGAGCTTACAGCACACTACAGTCACCATACAGAGACACCAGTCTCTCCTCCCAGTGACCCCCAATCCCCTGCTCCCCAACAAGTGGAGCCTGAAGCTCATGCCAGCAGTGCATCTGCCCCACCCCACCAGCTGAACACTCCCAGTAACAGCAGCTCTGCATCTCCTGGAGGTGGAAGTCCTAGGGGCAAATGTAAGCTTCTCTGCCAGTCTCCGCAGTAATAGTACCCCTGCTACCCTCAGACTAATGAAGGTACAAAGACCCTGAGTGCAATATCCACACCTCCAACAACCTGCAGTTGACCCAAGGAGAAAAGGCCAGTCCATCTCCCATGAACCCCAAGCACCCCCCGGCTCATCACTAGGCAGAGAACCCCTGGCTTGGCCCCACGGCACAGACCACCCATCCCAGGCTGATTGCACTGAGCAATTGCTGACTTGCTTCTCTCTGGGATGGAGCCTCCAGGAGACAGGCAAAAGACCCTCAGCCACAGCCACTACTAAGATCCCTGCCTCTGATGCCTCCAAGTAGGGAGGAAGCAGCCTCAGAGTGCCAAGCTGCTATCTACAGCTAGCACTCAAGTGGAAGAGGAGCCCACACTTTCAGAGCATTGAGAAGGAGCACAGTTGCAGCTGTGAGGAAACCATTACACCTAAGTATCACCTACTGGATCACAACACAAAGCTTAAACACCAAAATAGCTCACTAACATACCACCCTGTAAAACCAAAGACAGGAAGTGTGCTACAAATGAAGACACTGCACAAAGACTCAACCCTCTGGAAATATCCAGAAAATAATTACACTGACTCTACTCAGCCTATATTGCAGTTAAAGGGACACCCACAAACAAAGATGGGAAACAATCAATATAAGAACTCTAGCTACTCAAATGGCCAATGTCTAATGTCCTCTAAACAATCACACATGTTCTCCAACTAGAGTCCTTCACCAGGCCGAGTTGTCTAAAATGACAGAAATAGAATTTTAAATGTTGATAGGAATTAAGATCATCAACATTCAGGAGAAAGGCAAAACTCAATCCAAGGAAAGAATTACGATAAAAGAATACAGGAGCTGACAGATTAAATATCCAGTTTAAAAAAAAAAAAAAAAACCTAAATGATCTGTTAGAGTAGAGAAACACATTGCAAGAATTTCATAATGCAAACACAAGTAGTATGAACATAATAGATCAAGTTGAGGAAAGAATCACAGAACTTGAACACTGGCTCTCTGAAATAAGGCAGTTAGAGAAAATTTTAAAAAAGAATGAAAAGAAATGAACAAAGCCTCTGAGCCTCTGAGAAATATGGCACTATGTAAAGAGGCCAAATCTACAAATCACTGGCATTCCTGAAAGGGATATCTAGGAGGCAAAAACGTGGAAAATATATTTCAGGTTGTCATCCACGAAAACATCTGTGACCTCGCTAGAGCGGCCAACAGTCCAATTCAGGAAATACAGAGCATCGTTGCAAGATTCTACACAAGAAGATTATCCCTAAGAAACATAATCATCAGATTTTCCAAGTTTGAAATGAAAGAAAGAATGTTAAAGGCAGCTAGAGAGAAAGGGCAGGTCACCTACAAATGAACCCCTATTGTGCCAACAGTGAACCGCTCAGCAGAAACCCTACAAGCCAGAAGATATTGGGGACCTATATTCAACATTCTTAAAGAAAAACATCTTCAACCAAGAATTTCATTTCCAGACAAACTCATCTTCCTGGGAAAGGAGAAATAAGATCCTTTACAGATAAGCAAATGTGAAGGGAGTTTGTTATTAACAGACCCACCTTACGAGAGATCTTAAAAGGAACACTAAATATAGAAAGCAAAGGCCATTATTAGAAAATACAAAAACACACTTAAGTACACAGACCAGTGACACTATACAGCAAACACATAAACAAGCCTGCATAACGACAAGCTAAGAACACAATGACTGGTACAAATTCACAAATATCAATACTAACCTTGAATGTAAGTGGGCTAAGTGCTCCATTTAAAAGGAAGAGACTAGCAAGCTGGATTACAAAAGAAAAGCAAGACCCAGTGGTATGCTGTCTTCAAGAGGCCCATCTCACAGGCAATGACACCCATAGGCTCAAAATAAAGGGATGGAGGAAAATCTACTAAGCAAATGGATATCAGAACAAAGACAGGGTGGCAAACCTAATTTCAGTCAAAACAGTCTTTAAACCAACAAAGATTTGGAAAAAAAAAAAAAAAAAAAGACAAAGAAAGGCATTACATAATGATAAAATGTTCAATTCAAAAAGAAGACCTAACTATTCTTAATATACATGCACCCAACACAGGAGCACCCAGATTCATAAAGCAAGTTCTTAGAAAATTACAAAGAGACTTAGACTTTCACACAATAACAATGGGACTGCATCACTCTACTGACATTATTAGATAGATCATTGATGCAGAAAATTAGCAAAGATTTTTAGGACTTGAATGCAACATTGGACCAAATGGATCTGATAGGCCTCTATAGAACTCTCCACCCCAAAACAAACAAAATAATATACCCTCTTCTCATTGCCACATAGCACATACTCTCAAATCAACATCACAACTGGACATAAAAGAATTCTCAAAAAAATTCAAAAGAACCAAAATAATACCAAACACCCTTTTGGACTACAGTGCAATTAAAACAAGTCAAGACTAAAAAATTGCTCAAAACTATGCAATTACATGAAAATTAGACAATCTGCTCCTGAATGATTTTTGGGTGAATAATGAAATTAAGACAGAACTCAAGAAGTTCTTTGAAACTAATGTAAAAAATATACAACATACCAGAATCTCTGGGACACAGCTAAGACAGCGTTAAGGGGGAAATGTATAGCACTAACTGCCCACATCAAAAAGTTAAAAAGATCTCAAATGAATAACCTAACATCACAACTGAAAGAATTAAAGAACCATGAGTAAACCAACCCCAAAGTTAGCAGAAGATAAGAAATAATCAAAATCAGAGCTGAACTGAAGGAAATTGAGACATGATAAACCATTCAAAAGATCAATGAATCCAGGATTTGACTTTTTGTTTAATTAATAAAATAGGCCACTAGCTAGACTAATGAAGAAAAAGGGAAGATCCAAATAAACATAGTTAGAAATGACACAGGGGATGTTACCATTGACTCCACGGAAATAAAAGTAAACATCAGAAGCTACTATGAACACCTCTATGCACACAACTAGAAAACCTAGAAGAGAAAGATAAATTCCTAGATACCTATACCCTTCCAATACTGAGCCAGGAATAATTGATTCCTTGAACAGATCAATAAAGAGCTTGAAAATTGAGTGAGTAAAAAATAGCCTACCAACCCCCCAAAAACCCAGGACCAGATGGATTCACAGTAGAATTCTACAATATGTACAAAAAAGAGGTGGTATCATTCCTACTGAAACTACTCCAAAGAGTTAAGGAGGAGGGACTGCTCCTTCTATGAGGGTAGGACTATTTTGATACTAAAACTTGGCAGAGGTAGGGCATGGTGGCTCATGCCTGTAATCCTAGCAATTTGGAAGGCCAAGGCAGGTGGATCACTTAATGTCAGGAGTTCAAGACCAGCCTGGCCAACACGGTGAAACCCCGTCTCTATTAAAAATGCAAAAATTAGCAGGGTGTGGTGGTGCAAACTTGTAGTCCCAGCTACTCTGGAGGCTGAGGTGGGAGAATCATTTGAACCCAAGAGGCAGAAGTTGCAGTGAGCCAAGGTGGCACTGCTGCACTCCAGCCTGGGCAACAGAGCAAGACTCTGTCTCAAAAAAAAAAAAAAAAAAAAAAAAAAAAAAACATAAAATAAATGAATAAATCATGATATTCTCTTTTATTTCTTTCAAAGCTGCCTCGAGTATTCTAGATCTTTGCATTCCACATCAAGTTATCAAATTCTGTAAGTTCAATCTATAAGTCAAATTCTACCAGTTCTATGAGTCATATTCTATAGGTTCAATCAAGCTGTCAAATTCTATAAAACTTACCAAGATTTTCATTAGAATTGTTTTGAACTGCTAAATTAATTTGGGAAGACTGACATCTTAAGAACACAGTAATTCAATCAATGGACATAGTATATCCATCCATTTATCTACATTTTTTTGGAATTCCCTGTAATGTTCTCATGTTTCCAGGGTCAATATGTTGAAAGTATTTGGTTAGTTTTTACATATTTGATTTTTATGCTATATAAATTATATTTTAGGTTAATTTATTTTTAACTCTCATTTTATATTTGGGAATGTATGTACAGGTTTGTTAAATAGGTAAATTGTATGTCACAGGGCTGTGGTGTACAGATTATTTCACCACCCAGGTAATAAGCATAGTACCCAATAAGTAGTTTTTCAATCCTCACCCTCCTCCCTCACTCTACCTTTAAGTAAACTCAAGTGTCTCTTGTTACTTTCTTGGTGTTCATATGCACTCAATGTTTAGCTCCAACTTTTAAGTGAGAATGTTTGTTATTTGGTTTTCTGTTTCTGTGTTAGCTTGCTTAGGATAATGGACTCCATCTTCATCCACATTGCTGGAAAGGACATAATCTCATTCTTTTTTATGACTGCACAGTATTCTATAGTGTGTATGTAGCACAGTTTCTTTATCCGTCTACCATTGATGGGCATTTAGGTCGATTCCATTCTTTGCTATCATGAATACTGCTGCAATGTACACATGTGCATGTGTCTTTATGGTAGAACACTTTATATTCATTTGGGTATATGCTGTGATTCACTCAGGATACTGGCAGAAATATTAAAGGGAAATATTAGGGAACGTTATAAGGAATAGTCACAAACCTTTTTGGAAGGCCAAAAGGTTACATAGCTTGTAATAATCAAACAGGCTGAAGGCAGCCGGTTCTTACCTTAGAGCATTAGGTCTTAGGGCAAATACTAGGGACAGGGACAATAGAGGCTTCCCCAGTTAAGTCTGTTTACCCTTGCCCTCTCGGTAGGAGGTCAACCAGGGAAATTGACCCCTAATGGTATTTACTTTAAACCACCCTACCTGAGTTTTAATCATTCCTAGAACTACTCTCTTAACCATGTTAATTATCCATGAGTGTGTTGACTCAGAGCTTCTGTTGTTAATTGTATACTAAATAAATGCCTGGAGTGTGAGCTTCTAAAGGCCAGCTGCAGTGACAAACCTCTCTTGGTGTGCAGGTGGTTGGACACTTAGCAGGACTGGCATAACAGATTATCTGTGTGTCAATGTACATTTTATTCATCCGTCCTTTGGGCCAGGGTCTGCGGGCAGACCCCTGCAGTTGATGCCCTCTTGTGAGGAGCAATACCTCAGGTATATACCTGCGATTACTTGGTAAATTGTATTTTCAAATTAATTTCTACATTGTTTTTAAGAATATTAAAGTTCAATGTATTTTTGAATATTACTCAGATTTTTAAAAATATATATGCATTTTGAATATCATATATACAATCATATAAGTAAATAGAGACACTTTTACTTTATTCTTTCAAATTCTCATCTTTTTTTCTATAATTTTTCTTACTGTATTACACTTTTTTGGGCATCTAGTGCAGTTCTGAATAGAAGTATTTATAAGACACCTTTGACTTTACTTGACTTTACAGGAGAAATATCGAATACGTTTTCATTAATACAATGTTAGCTGTATTATTTTTATGTATATCTGTAAAATTAGGGTAGTTACCATCTGTTTCTAGTTTACTCAGAAATCTTACAAAATAGTAGTGGTGGAGGGAGTGGAAATGGTTAATGGCTACAAAATTATAGTTAGAATGAATAAGATCTAGTATTTCATAGCACAACAAGATGATTACAGTCGACAATTATTTATTATACACTTAAAAGTAAATAAAATAATTTGAATGTTTGTAACACAAATAAATGATAAATGCTTGAGGTGATGCATACTCCATTTACCATGATGTGATTATTATACATTGTATGCCTGTATCCAAATATATATAAAAATATACACCTACAATATACCAAAAAATTAAAAGTAAAATGTTAGTATAAAAATTTTATTAAGATGATAAAAATATTTAAATTTTATATATTAACGTGATCATTTTTTTCTACCTTTGGCAGTGTGAAGAAGTACATCTATAATTTTTTAAAACAAATTATGTACTAGAGTAGCCTTCCCTTGTTTGCAATGTGTTATTTTCTTGATACATCACTGTATTCTATTTGATAATTTTTAAGGATATTTATATCTGTGCTTATAAGACATGTTAGTCTTTAATTACCTTTCCTCAGAATATAATTGACTGGTTTAGTTATCACTCATGAAACCAGTTGGGAAATACTCTATGATCTCAAAGAATTTGTACTGTATTGGTATTAGCTCCTTTGTAAATATTGAGATAAAATCGCAAATGACACTCTTTCAGATTAAAGACTTTTTGAGTGATTTAAAAAAAATTATGAATTAAATATTTAGTTGAGCAATGATCCAATTTTGTCTTTCTTGTTTAAATTCTGAAGGTATATTTAGAAACAATATGTCATTTAAACTATGATATATAGTGTAATGCAAAAAAATTCCACATTGTACTCACTGTAATATAGTTTGAATATGTAAATGTGTGTAAGATCTGTAGTGATGGCTCCTACTTGCATTAGCAGTATAAACTTTGTATTTTCTCTCTTTTCTCATGATCAGTTCTGTTAAAAATTTTACGGATTTATTAAGCTATTCAAAGAACAAACTTTCTACTTTGTCAATTTTCTCCATTTTATTTAACTTTTATTTTATTGATTTTAAAGAAATTGTTGTATATGCATAGAATATTATTTAACCTTAAAAAAGGAAATTCTGCTGTTCGCAACAACATGAGGGTCTTACACTAAGTGAAATAATCCAGTTACAGAAGGACAAATGTGGCATGATTCTACTTTAAATGAAGGCTTTATACTAGTGAAACTCATAGAAGCAAACAAGGCAATAATGGTTTTCAGAAGTTAAGGGTCTAGAGAAAATGGGAACTTGTTGCTTAGTGAGTACAAAGTTGCAGTTATGATAGATGAATAATTTTAATGTCTGTAGTTAACAATATAGCAGTGTGAAGTTCAAAATTTGTTGAGGGCAGACCACATGTTAAGTGTCCTCACCACAAAATAAAACAACAACAACAATATCAAAAAAAAAAAAAAAAAAAGAATCCAAGTAAGGTCACTTTGTGAGGTAATGAGGGTTTAGGACTTTAACATATACATTTTCAGGGGATACAATTCAACTGATAATAATGCTAATATTAATAGAGGTTGAGGGCAAAGCACTCTTTAGTGACACAAAGTTTTGAAACTGTACCTCCCATTCATCGTACTTTTGGAACTTACTTAAAAATTTGTTCCAGAAAAATTGCAAGGTTATCTGTAAAACAGGAAGATAGGAGGTTTGAGGAACAATGGCTCCAAAACCAAAGAATAATAAAAGGTATTCTCAGCAAGACACATAAGTGCAACCAGTTCAGAGTAGAACTATAGAACTGGTGCCACTGTGAGGGACATGACCAAGAAAAAAATTAAATCTGTATCTGTCGGGATAATTTATATTATATATTTTGAAAAGATAATATAGACATTCAAAGGAAATTAATTGACTCTCACAGCATTAAAGATGTTGGTTCAGTTTTATATAAGAGTTGTTTGTATAACTAAACCATGTAATGAGGATCAATTTTGTTTTAATATTTGGTGTTAAATTTCTATATCTCATCTTGCACTTAAGGTTAGCTCCCCATTTGTTTCCAGGATATTTCAGCAGCTCTCAACTTCAGATGCTTCCTCATTCACACACAGAAAAAAATGCACCTCTGAGTAAATGTCTTAAGATTAATTTTAATTAGATGTGAAGACCTGATTGGACCCCAGAGAATATATCATTGCATATATACAAGAATGCAAAAATTGTAAATTTGGAGGAGATGACATTAATGAAATGTTGGTATGGAATAATGGAGAAGACAGACAAGGCCAGATAAAGAATATTACTTCACGTGCTTTTAATTCAATGCCTTATTTGCTTAAGTAGTGCTGTCTTAAGGAGGTTCTCAGAAACCTCAACTGTGTAAGCAAGAGATATAATTTTTCACTCCAAATAACCACATTCTAATAGGAACTACACACACACACACACACACACACACACACACACACACACACACACACGTATTTGAGTCTAAGATTAGAGAGAACATGTTTCACATTGTCACAGTTAAGAAGAAAAATGGCTACATAATTGGCAGTATAAATTTCCTCAATTTGTTTTGCAATAATCACATCCATGAAGTTTTCCTTTAGAGCTAAAATATAAATTAACAATAACAATAGTTTTAAAATTACTATAGCTGATGATTTACTGTGTATAAGACAAAGTTCTAAATGCCTCAGAAAAAATTGTATCTCAAATCTACCCAGTGAAGGAAATACTATTCTTATTCCCCTTTATGGATAAGGAAACTGAGATGTAGAAATGATACATAAGTCATTTAAAATCTTACAGCTTGGTTGTGACAAAGTCAGTATTTGTACACCAGCAATCAGACTCCAGGATTGAAATTTTAGGTATGTATTAATAGGAGTTTTAAAAGTTGTATATGTAAAATTTTGGTGGTGTTGGTTTTGAGAATTCATGTATAGAAAACACAATGGACAAAAGATAATGACTTTGTGTTTTTATGCTAATTAGAGAAATTCAAGTCAGTTATATTTGGTCTGAAAAAACCATCAGTGAAGAGAAATAGTTTAAGTCAGAAAGCCTACTATATTAGTCAAAATGTTGGAGAGGAATTTGACCAGTATATTCTGTATGAAACAGACCTACAGAATTGGGTCACATATTCACAATTAGGTAGAGATGCAATTATCTGTTGTTACATGTATCAAGTATAAATGACAACCAGACAGTGCTTTAGTCCCACTTCTTGAAATTGTATTACATACACTTCAGCTTGCTTCTATGTTCCTTGAGCTATTCTGTGTTTCTAGAGCAGTACCCAGGAGTTGGTGAGCAGTCTCTGAGGACTCAATTCCAGAGCTCTGTCTAAAGTACAGACTAAAATTAGATGTATTCTTATAATATCCCTGAGGTGCTAGAAACCTAATATTAGCACACTTCCAAGTGCTACTGAGAAAAGGGACTAAGTACTGTGCTGCCCAGTGTTAAGTGTCAGTGTTGATTCCTATAGAAGAATGAGGTGAATCAGCTGCTGATTTCTGGTGAGCAGGTGCGGCAGTGCATGGAGAGATACATGGGCAGTGCACACTGAGAACTGGACTATGTGGCTGACCTGCACCAGGCAGGGAAAAAAGTTGTATATTGTTTTAATATGTAATGTATGAAATCGTAATATATAAACATATTATGTGTGCATTAAATAACAGATGCCTAAAATATGTATAAATTATGTTCTAAATTTTAGATATTACGTGTGAAATCTGTCTTGAATATCCAAGTTAAAATGTCGTCCTACCAATTGCATTAGGTTAAATCAGTTACTATGGTGAGGGTAGTGGAGACCTACTTTTGAGAGTGGGCACCTAGATTTAATCCTTAAATCTATAGCCTAGGTGCTGTCATTATCTTTCTGCTGAGCAATTATATTTTAATTGTCCAGAGTATCAGTGTTTTTATACAACACAATAAGAGTCAGTGTACTTTGCTGCACTTGTTTTCTCTCTGTTGGAATAATCGCAAAAGCATGAAGAGTTTTACTCTTCAATTCCGTGATTAAACAGAGAGCTAGAAATTGATGCCAGCAACTGCTATGCTAGCTGCTATGCTATGCTAGCAATGCTTCATCTGATTTTTCTCTTTCTCTTTCTCTTTCTTTTACCCTTTGTTTTTCCCCCAAAAGAAGAAGGAGCTTCACCTCAAAAAAGTTATTTTTGCCTTGATATATTTACTGTATTAAAAAAAGATAATTAAAAAAGATTAGAAAGTGAAACTATGCCAAAGATGAAAGTAAGGATCTTTTAACTTTATTTTGAATTACAACTGCTGTACCAAAGACCCCAGGACAAGCCTCCTTAGCTCATTTTGAGTGACTTGGTTTATTTGCAGCATTTTAAAGGTATTACTTAAGTATTTTTCTTAATTGCTTTTAGACGATTGCAAAAGTTGATTGTTTTTCGGCTGACACAATGCTATCCAAGAGAACTACAAAACAAACAAACAAACAAAAACTTCTCTAGCACAAATACCATCTGAGATTGTCTGCGTTGTCTTCCACCCACATATCCCGCGTCTTGAACTGGTAGAAGGAGTGACAAATAAGTATTGGCTCCATACTAGAGGAAAAATTAGCAAAGGTAAAATTAACAGGTGCTGTAAGAATACCTGGTGTGCTATAGATAAAACACAAAAGTGTGAAAATGGCATTACACAGTCTTTATCTTTTTCCCACCTGAAAATCCTAAGCCTGTAGGTCATAAACAATTACTATGTCTAATTCTGGCCAGGCATCACAGGAACAAGTACTTTTCCGAGAAATTGATGTTTCTTGTAGTCTGATTCAGTGTCTGAGAGGCTACTGGGCTTGGGTCAGAGTTTTTATATACGTATCTCAAGGCCAGTCTATAAAAAAATTTAGGTTTTTATTGTGAAAGTGCCTATGTACATGAGGTCTTATGATTTACTTTCTTATGAATCACTTAATGACTTTTTGAGGGTCTGTGTGTTGTATTCACATGACCCTATGTGCTGTCTTGATATTTCCAATGTTACTCAACAGAGGGTGAATTCCAGAGTAAAATCATGTATTATTTGCTTTCAAAGTGAGTGGAAAGTATTAATTATTAGAAATCCTCGATAAGGTTGTTGCAAATCTCCACATATAGAATTAGAACCCAATCAACAAGCAGAATGAAAATTCTGAATTTCACCATGCCCTGGTCTGTATAAATGGCTAAGGCAATGACTCAGTACGGGAGCTTCTGAACATGCCTGCTTGCATAGTAAATGTGAATTCAATTCTGTGCTGAAGCACAGAGCTAGAAATTGATGCTAGCAACTAATATGCTAGCTGCTGCTATGCTGGCTGCTGTGCTATGCTAGCAACTGCTTCATCTGATCTTTCTCTTTCTCTCTCTCTTTCCCCTTTGTTTTTCCCCCAAAAGAAGAAGGAGCTTCACCTCTTCAGAACAATGCAGTGCAGGATGGTATACCATGGCAACAGGAGCACTTTTCACCCAGCCACATTTTTTCTGGTTGGAATCCCAGGTCTGGAAGACGTCCATATGTGAATCTCCCTGCCTTTCTGCTCTGTTTACCTTGTGGCTTTGCTGGGCAATGCTACCATTCTGCTAGTCATCAAGGCAGAACAGACTCTCCAGGAGCCCATGTTATACTTTCTGGCCATCCTTTCCACAACTGATTTGGCCCTTTCTACAACCTCTGTGCCTCGCTTGCTGGGTATCTTCTGGTTTGATGCTCATGAGATTAACTTTGGAGCTTGTGTGGCCCAGATGTTTCTGATCCATGCCTTCACTGGCATGGAGGCTGAGGTCCTGGTGGCCATGGCCTTTGACTGTTACATGGCCATCTGCAATCCACTTCACTATACAAACATCTTGACATCCCGGGTGCTGGTGGGCATCACTATGTGCGTTGTAATTCGTCCAGTTCTGTTTACACTCCCTATAATCTATCTCGTCTACAGGTTACCATTTTGTCAGGCTCATATAATAGCCCATTCCTACTGTGAGCACATGGGCATTGCAAAATTGTCCTGTGGAAACATCCGTGTCAATGCTATCTATGGACTCTTTGTGGTCTCCCTCTTTCTCCTGAACCTGGTCCTTATTGTCGTCTCATATGTTTACATTCTCCGTGCTGTCTTCCACCTCCCATCACATGAGGCTCGGCTAAAAGCCCTAAGCACATGTGGCTCTCATGTTGGGGTCATTTGTGTTTTCTATATCCCCTCAGTCTTCTCTTTCCTTACTCATCGATTTGGACACAACATTCCACATTACATTCACATTCTTGTTGCTAATCTCTATTTGGTTATCCCATCCTCTCTCAACCCCATCATTTATGGGGTGAGGACCAAATGGATACGAGAGCGAGTGATCTATGTACTTACTAAAAGATAAGACTCTTATCACATTCTTTTACTAAGGACTTTGATTCTCCTATGAAGACTGATATGTTCTTGCTTTAAGGAATATCTCCTGATCCTTACCTTATTCCTGCCAACTTGCAGTACAAGTTGGTTTGTTCCTGGATGCTGACTTTTGGATTTTAACAGTGGCAGAAACTTCTGTGGTACCTCAAGTTCAAAGACTGACAACTATTCTGGGAAGGATATCCTGGGAAAGAGCTGTGTTGCCTCGCCTACATAACTTCATGCAGAACCCTCGAGTGCAAAAGGCTGTTTCTTTTGGGGGGAAAGAAAATATTATACTGAGTCTTTTATGATCAGTGTTCAGAAATATGTGGCACTGGAAATTTAACCCTGTAAACTGTGTCATTCATTTTCTTTCTCCCTCCCTCCCTCCCTCCCTCCCTCCCTTCCTTCCTTCCTTCCTTCCTTCCTTCCTTCCTTCCTTCCTTCCTTCCTTCCTTCCTTCCTTCCTTTCTTCCTTCCTGTGTTTGATTACTAATTTAATTCACATTCATATTGTATTTGTTTTATCTTTTGAATAATTATAACTGCATGGGATAAATCAAGAAACAAAACTAACACAAACATCTGCCCTGTGGAGCTTGCATTCTGTTACATCTGCCCTGTGGAGCTTGCATTCTGTTACATCTGGTCCTGTGGAGCTTGCATTCTGTTACATCTGGCCCTGTGGAGCTTGCATTCTGTTACATCTGGCCCTGTGGAGCTTGCATTCTGTTACATCTGGCCCTGTGGAGCTTGCATTCTGTTACATCTGGCCCTGTGGAGCTTGCATTCTGTTACATCTGGCCCTGTGGAGCTTGCATTCTGTTACATCTGGCCCTGTGGAGCTTGCATTCTGTTACATCTGGCCCTGTGGAGCTTGCATTCTGTTACATCTGGCCCTGTGGAGCTTGCATTCTGTTACATCTGGCCCTGTGGAGCTTGCATTCTGTTACATCTGGCCCTGTGGAGCTTGCATTCTGTTACATCTGGCCCTGTGGAGCTTGCATTCTGTTACATCTGGCCCTGTGGAGCTTGCATTCTGTTACATCTGGCCCTGTGGAGCTTGCATTCTGTTACATCTGGCCCTGAGGAGCTTGCATTCTATTGTGCTCTTATAAAGACAAGTCCATGGGTTCGAAAAATCATTGCCAAATTTGTAGCTTCAAGTGGAATCACCTACCAAATTTGCAAGTTTCTGTGCGATCATCGCCAAAACAAACATACAATTTTAAAACTTTTTCTCACTGATACCAGCAGTAATTTAGCACGGATGTACCCTTTGCTTTTAGCCTTATAGCATAGTTATATGTGCGGTTTTTAAAATCTAGGAATGTATAACATTTCTATGTGATATATGCTGGCCTTTGTCTTTCACTTTACCTAGTTGTGGTTTTTTCCATCTACATTTGATTCTAAAATACTCTATCCTAAAATTCAAGGTTCTCATCTTAGATCTATGATATATTTCTAGATCCTCAGACTTTAATGTAGAAGCTGCAGATTAACTTATGCTTAGCTACTTTTCACATGAGACTGAGGGCTTTCAATTGATTCAGAAATGAAGTGTCTTTTTTTCTTTTTTTTTCTTTTTTATTATACTTTAAGTTCTAGGGTACATGTGCATAACGTGCAGGTTTGTTACATATGTATACTTGTGCCATGTTGGTGTGCTGCACCCATCAACTCGTCAGCACCCATCAATTCATCATTTATATCATGTATAACTCCCCAATGCAATCCCTCCCTCCTTCCCCCTCCCCATGATAGGCCCCAGTGTGTGATGTTCCCCTTCCCGAGTCCAAGTGATCTCATTGTTCAGTTCCCACCTATGAGTGAGAACATGTGGTGTTTGGTTTTCTCTTCTTGTGATAGTTTGCTAAGAATGATGGTTTCCAGCTGCATCCATGTCCCTACAAAGGATGCAAACTCATCCTTTTTTATGGCTGCATAGTATTCCATGGTGTATATGTGCCACATTTTCTTAATCCAGTCTGTCACAGATGGACATTTGGGTTGATTCCAAGTCTTTGCTATTGTGAATAGTGCCGCAATAAACATACGTGTGCATGTGTCTTTGTAGTAGAATAATTTATAATCCTTTGGGTATATACCCAGTAGTGGGATGGCTGGGTCATATGGTACATCTAGTTCTAGATGCTTGAGGAATTGCCATACTGTTTTCCATAATGGTTGAACTGGTTTACAATCCCACCAACAGTGTAAAAGTGTTCCTGTTTCTCCACATCCTCTCCAACACCTGTTGTTTCCTGACTTCTTAATGATTGCCATTCTAACTGGTGTGAGATGGTATCTCATTGTGGTTTTGATTTGCATTTCTCTGATGGCGAGTGATGATGAGCATTTTTTCATGTATCTGTTGGCTGTATGAATGTCTTCTTTTGAGAAATGTCTGTTCATATCCTTTGCCCACTTTTTGATTGGGTTGTTTGTTTTTTTCTTGTATATTTGTTTGAGTTCTTTGTAGATTCTGGATATTAGCCCTTTGTCAGATGAGTAGGTTGCAAAAATTTTCTCCCATTCTGTAGGTTGCCTGTTCACTCTGACGGTAGTTTCTTTTGCTGTGCAAAAGCTCTTTAGTTTAATTAGATCCCATTTGTCAATTTTGGCTTTTGCTGCCGTTGCTTTTGGTGTTTTAGACATGAAGTCCTTACCCATGCCTATGTCCTGAATGCTACTACCTAGATTTTCTTCTAGGGTTTTTATGGTATTAGGTCTAACATTTAAATCTCTAATCCATATTGAATTAATCTTTGTATAAGGGGTAAGGAAAGGATCCAGTTTCAGCTTTCTACTTATGGCTAGCCAATTTTCCCAGCACCATTTATTAAATAGGGAATCCTTTCCCCATTTCTTGTTTCTCTCAGGTTTGTCAAAGATCAGATGGCTGTAGATGTGTGGTATTATTTCTGAGGACTCTGTTCTGTTCCATTGGTCTATAGCTCTGTTTTGGTACCAGTACCATGCTGTTTTGGTTACTGTAGCCTTGTAGTATAGTTTGAAGTCAGGTAGCGTGACGCCTCCAGCTTTGTCCTTTTGACTTAGGATTGTCTTGGCAATGCGGGCTCTTTTTTGGTTCCATATGAACTTTAAAGCAGTTTTTTCCAATTCTGTGAAGAAACTCATTGGTAGCTTGATGGGGATGGCTTTGAATCTATAAATAACCTTGGGCAGTATGGCCATTTTCACGATATTGATTCTTCCTATCCATGAGCATGGTATGTTCTTCCATTTGTTTGTGTCCTCTTTGATTTCACTGAGCAGTGGTTTGTAGTTCTCCTTGAAGAGGTCCTTTACATCCCTTGTAAGTTGGATTCCTAGGTATTTTTTTCCCTTTGAAGCAATTGTGAATGGAAGTTCATTCCTGATTTGGCTCTCTGTTTGTCTGTTACTGGTGTATAAGAATGCTTGTGATTTTTGCACATTGATTTTGTATCCTGAGACTTTGCTGAAGTTGCTTATCAGCTTAAGGGGATTTTGGGCTGAGACGATGGGGTTTTCTAAATATACAATCATGTCATCTGCAAACAGGGACAATTTGACTTCTTCTTTTCCTAACTGGATACCCTTGATTTCTTTCTCTTGCCTGCTTGCCCTAGCCAGCACTTCCAACACTATGTTGAATAGGAGTGGTGAGAGAGGGCATCCCTGTCTTGTGCCAGTTTTCAAAGGGAATTTTCCCAGTTTTTGCCCATTCAGAATGATATTAGCTGTGGGTTTGTCATAAATAGGTCTTATTATTTTGAGGTACGTTCCATCAATACTGAATTTATTGAGCGTTTTTAGCGTGAAGGGCTGTTGAATTTTGTCAAAAGCTTTTTCTGCATCTATTGAGATAATCATGTGGTTCTTGTCTTTGGTTCTGTTTATATGCTGTATTACGTTTATTGATTTGCGAATGTTGAACCAGCCTTGCATCCCAGGGATGAAGCCCACTTGATCATGGTGGATAAGCTTTTTGATGTGCTGCTGAATCCGGTTTGCCAGTATTTTATTGAGAATTTTTGCATCGATGTTCATCAGGGATATTGGTCTAAAATTCTCTTTTTTTGTTGTGTCTCTGCCAGGCTTTGGTATCAGGATGATGTTGGCTTCATAAAATGAGTTAGGGAGGATTCCCTCTTTTTCTATTGATTGCCATAGTTTCAGAAGGAATGGTACCAGCTCCTCCTTGTACCTCTGGTAGAATTCAGCTGTGAATCCATCTGGTCCTGGACTTTTTTTGGTTGGTAGGCTATTAATTGTTGCCTCAATTTCAGAGCCTGCTATTGGTCTATTCAGGGATTCAACTTCTTCCTGGTTTAGTCTTGGAAGAGTGTAAGTGTACAAGAAATTATCCATTTCTTCTAGATTTTCTAGTTGATTTGCGTAGAGGTGTTTATAGTATTCTCTGATGGTTGTTTGTATTTCTGTGGGGTTGGTGGTGATATCCCCTTTATCATTTTTTATTGCGTCTATTTGATTCCTCTCTCTTTTCTTCTTTATTAGTCTCACTCGCGGTCTGTCAATTTTGTTGATCTTTTCAAAAAACCAACTCCTGGATTCATTGATTTTTTGGAGGGTTTTTTGTGTCTCTATCTCCTTCAGTTCTGCTCTGATCTTAGTTATTTCTTGCCTTCTGCTAGCTTTTGAATGTGTTTGCTCTTGCCTCTCTAGTTCTTTTAATTGTGATGTTAAAGTGTCAATTTTAGATCTTTCCTGCTTTCTCTTGTGGGCATTTAGTGCTATAAATTTCCCTCTACACACTGCTTTAAATGTGTCCCAGAGATTCTGGTATGTTGTATCTTTGTTCTCATTGGTTTCAAAGAACATCTTTATTTCTGCCTTCATTTCGCTATGTACCCAGTAGTCATTCAGGAGCAGGTTGTTCAGTTTCCATGTAGTTGAGCGGTTTTGATTGAGTTTCTTAGTCCTGAGTTCTAGTTTGATTGCACTGTGGTCTGAGAGACAGTTTGTTATAATTTCTGTTCTTATACATTTGCTGAGGAGTGCTTTACTTCCAATTATGTGGTCAATTTTGGAATAAGTGCGATGTGGTGCTGAGAAGAATGTATATTCTGTTGATTTGGGGTGGAGAGTTCTATAGATGTCTATTAGGTCCTCTTGGTGCAGAGATGAGTTCAATTCCTGGATATCCTTGTTAACTTTCTGTCTCGTTGATCTGTCTAATGTTGACAGTGGAGTGTTGAAGTCTCCCATTATTGTTGTATGAGACTCTAAGTCTCTTTGTAAGTCTCTAAGGACTTGCTTTATGAATCTGGGTGCTCCTGTATTGGGTGCATATATATTTAGGAGAGTGAGCTCTTCCTGTTGAATTGATCCCTTTACCATTATGTAATGGCCTTCTTTGTCTCTTTTGATCTTTGATGGTTTAAATTCGGTTTTATCAGAGACTAGGATTGCAACCCCTGCTTTTTTTTGTTCTCCATTTGCTTGGTAGATCTTCCTCCATCCCTTTATTTTGAGCCTATGTATGTCTCTGCATGTGAGATGGGTCTCCTGAATACAGCAGACTGATGGGTCTTGACTCTTTATCCAGTTTGCCAGTCTGTGTCTTTTAATTGGAGCATTTAGTCCATTTACATTTAAGGTTAATATTGTTATGTGTGAACTTGATCTTGTCATTATGATATTAACTGGTTATTTTGCTCGTTAGTTGATGCAGTTTCTTCCTAGCCTCGATGGTCTTTACATTTTGGCATGTTTTTGCAATGGCTGGTACCGGTTGTTCCTTTCCATGTTTAGGGCTTCCTTCAGGGTCTCTTGTAAGGCAGGCCTGGTGGTGACAAAATCTCTAAGCATTTCCTTATCTGTAAAGGCTTTTATTTCTCCTTCACTTATGAAAGTTAGTTTGGCTGGATATGAAATTCTGGGCTTAAAATTCTTTTCTTTAAGAACGTTGAATATTGGCCCCCACTCTGTTCTGGCTTGTAGAGTTTCTGCCAAGAGATCTGCTGTTAGTCTGATGGGCTTCCCTTTGTGGGTAACCCGACCTTTCTCTCTGGCTGCCCTTAAGATTTTTTCCTTCATTTCAACTTTGGTGAATCTGGCAATTATGTGTCTTGGAGTTGCTCTTCTGGAGGAGTATCTTTGTGGCATTCTCTGTATTTCCTGAATTTGAATGTTGGCCTGCCCTACTAGGTTGGGGAAGTTCTCCTGGATGATATCCTGAAGAGTGTTTTCCAACTTGGTTCCATTTTCCCCCTCACTTTCAGGCACCCCAATCAGACGTAGATTTGGTCTTTTTACGTAATCCCATACTTCTTGCAGACTTTGCTCATTTTTTTTTCTTCTTTTTTCTTTTGGTTTCTCTTCTCGCTTCATTTCATTCATTTGATCCTCAATCGCTAATACTCTTTCTTCCAGTTGATCGAGTCGGTTACTGAAGCTTGTGTATTTTTCACGTATTTCTCGTGTCATGGTTTTCATCTCTGTCATTTCGTTTATGATCTTCTCTGCCTTAATTAGTCTAGCTGTCAATTCTTCCACTCTTTTTTCAAGATTTTTAGTTTCTTTGTGCTGGGTACGTAATTCCTCCTTTAGCTCTGAGAAGTTTGATGGACTGAAGCCTTCTTCTCTCATCTCGTCAAAGTCATTCTCTTACCAGCTTTGATCCACTGCTGGCGATGGGCTGCGCTCCTTTGCAGGGGGAGATGCGCTCTTATTTTTTGAATTTCCAGCTTTTCTGCCCTGCTTCTTCCCCATCTTTGTGGTTTTATCTGCCTCTGGTCTTTGATGATGGTGATGTACTGATGGGGATTTGGTATCGGTGTCCTTCCTGTTTGATAGTTTTCCTTCTAACAGTCAGAATTACTGTCTGTTGGTCTGTTGGAGATTGCTTGAGGTCCACTCCAGACCCTGTTTGCCTGCGTATCAGCAGCAGAGTTTGCCGAAGACAGAATGTTGCTGAACAGTGAGTGTACCTGTCTGATTCTTCCTTTGGAAGTTTCCTCTCAGGGGTGTACTCCACCCTGTGAGGTGTGGGGTGTCAGACTGCCCCTAGTGGGGGATGTCTCCCAGCTAGGCTACTCAGGGGTCAGGGACACACCTGAGCAGGCAGTCTGTCCATTCTCAGATCTCAACCTCCGCGTTGGGAGATCCACAGCTCTCCCCAGAGCTGTCAGACAGAGTCGATCGCATCTGCACCGGCCCCTGCTGCTTCCTCTGTTGGTCTTCAGCTGTGCGCTGTCCCCAAAGGTGGAGACTACAGAGACAGGCAGGCTTCCTTGAGCTGCTGTGAGCTCCACCCAGTTCGAGCTTCCCGCGACTTTGTTTACCTACTTAAGCCTCAGCAATGGTGGGCGCCCCTCCCCCAGCCTCGCTGCTGCCTTGTGGTTAGATCGAAGACTGCTGTGCTAGCAATGAAGGAGGCTCCGTGGCCGTGGGACCCTCCTGGCCAGGTGTGGGATACAATCTCCTGGTGTGCCCGTTTGCCCAAAGTGCAGTATTGGGGTGGGAGTCACCTGATTTTCCAGGTGTTGTGTGTCTCAGTTCCCCTGGCTAGGAAAACGGATTCCCTTCCCCCTTGCGCTTCCAGGTGAGGCGATGCCTCGCCCTGCTTCAGCTCTCGCTGGTCAGGCTGCAGCAGCTGACCAGCACCGATTGTCCGGCACTCCCTAGTGAGATGACCCCAGTACCTCAGTTGAAAATGCAGAAATCACCGGTCTTCTGTGTCGCTCGCGCTGGGAGTTGGAGACTGGAGCTGTTCCTATTCGGCCATCTTGCTCTGCCCCCCCAGAAATGAAGTGTCTTAAGATCAGCAATAGAGATTTGTATCATCAAACTAGTAACATTGTTTTATATTTCTAATAACTTTAATTTTTTTATCTTTTAGACTGTTAAAAGGAAACTAATGCTAAAATATAAAAATGTATTTTTTCCTGCAAACCAGAATTAACAACTTTTAACACTGCACTCATCTCAAAGATAACGCTTAATAAAATATATGCAACATTAAAGTTAATATTACCTTTATCACCCCTACAACACAGTTTCCTTCCTAATTTTAGAGGCAATTGGGCCTGTGCTTTTCTGACATCACAGTACACATTTTAGTTTTACAACAAATCATAGCATGTTTATTGGATCACTTGTCATTATTTTATATAGATTAAAATACTTTGTGTTTTGTAACATTGATGTTATTTATGTATTCCTCTGTTTATGGACATTTGTGTTATCATTATTATTATTTCAAATTAGAAAATATGGTGCACATGTTTGTGGCATAGTTTACATTTTTATAGTAATTCATTGAGGCTTTATACTTTGAAGTAGAATTATTAAGCAACAGAATTTTAAATAACCAGAACATATTTCTGCTTCTTGATCTTTATTTTTGATTAAGTACTTTTGAATATCAGAATTTGTTGTGTTTTGTTTTTGTTTGTTGTTGTTGTTTTTTATTTTTTGACTGTGTATCACTGCGTTGCTCAGGCTTGAACTTTTGGGCTTACACAGTCTTTCTACCTCAGCTTCTGTAGTAGTTAGGACTGCAGGTACATGCCACCATACCTAGCTACATTTCACATATTTTGATTTTTTTCTCACTTTTATTTTCCAGTATTTCATTTAGTTCTTGTTTTTGAAAATCCCATTTCTCACTGATGTTTGACAGTTGCGTATGCTATATTTCTTCTTCTATTATATATTATTAAAATTTTTTAACTTTCCTAGGTTCATTTTTGTTTTCTAATAAAAGTAGTTTGTCCACCTTGGGTAACATAGCAAGACCCTGTTTCTGAAAAAAATTAAAATAAATAAATAAATAAATAAAGCCTGGCATGGTGGCACAAACCTGTAAAGTCCCTCTTTCTCAAAATCAGATATATAAATAAAGTAATTTGTAACTACTATACTTTGAACAAACAAAAATATTAGTTCTCTTTAGGTTTTCTTTTTTCTTGTACATTTATTTATTTCATGTTGTGATTATCTGCAATCTTATTTCCAGTTTTTTAAAGAATATTCATTAAACATTTTTATTTGATGAAATATATTATTAATAATTTATTTCTACAGCAACTATTCATGAATATATTCTTGCTTACCAATTCTTAGGAGAAACATCTCTTACATTTTAGATCCAAGTCGTATTGCCAGCCACAATTTACCCCTGCTTTGGTAATAATTCTAATTTTATGTCTAAGTATGTTTTAATTTGTCCTCATATTTAAATGATAAATCAAAAATGTATAAAATTTTGAATACAGTTCTGTTCTATCATCTTTCTTAATTCATCATTCAGCTTTTATTTTTGGCATCAATACTCTTTTTTTTTTTAAGTAAATACATTCTTTTATATTTATTCCTCTACTTATTTACATTTATTACGTTTTAGGGGTTATACCAATAACCCAAAAGCAAATGAAATAAAAACAAAGATAAATATATGGGACCTAATTAAACTAAAGAGATTCTACACAGCAAAAGGAACAGTCAGCAGAGTAAACAGACAACCCACAGAGTAGGAGAAAATCTTCACAACCCATAAATCTGACAAAGGACTAACATCCAGAATCCACAATAAACCCAAACAAATCAGTAAGAAAAAAAAAAATCCCATCAAAAAGTGGGTCAAAGACATGAACAGACAATTCTCAAAAGAAGATATACAAATGGCCAACCAACAAACACATGAAAAAATGCTCAACATCACTAATGATCAGGGAGATGCAAGTCAAAACCACAATGTGATACTGCCTTACTCCTGCAAGAGTGGACATAATAAAAAAATCAAAAACAGTAGATGTTGCCTTGGATGTGGTGATCAGGGATTACTAAAGAAGAAGTAAAACTGTCCCTATTTGCTGATGATATGGTCGTTTACTTGAAAACCCTAGACTCCTCCAGAAGCCTCCTAGAACTGATAAAATAATTCATCAAATTTCCAGATACAAGATTCTACACTGCTGGTGGGAATGTAAACTAGTACAGCCACTATGGAAAACAATATAGAGATTTTTCAAAGAAAAGAAAGTAGAGCTACAGTTTGATCCAGCAATCCCACTACTGGGTATCTACCCAGAGTAAAAGAGGTCATTATTTGAAAAAGGTACTTGCACTTGCATGTTTTTAGAAGCACAATTCACAATTGCAAAATTGTGGAACCAACTCAAATGCCCATCAATGAATGAGTGGATAAAGAAACTGTGATATATATATCACATGTGAGATATATATGTATATACTTTTATACATTTATGTATGTACATTTTATGTATATATATAAATACACAGATATTTATATATATATCTGTGTCACAGATATATATATGTGATACATATATCACATAAGTATGTGATATTTATATATGTGTTATATATAAGATATATATCTTGATATCTGTGATATATATACACATATATATCTGTGTGTACATATATATCTATGATATCTGTGCATATATATATATATATGCACAGATATATACAGCAAATAGGGACAGTTTTACATATATAAAACATCCACAAATAATTGGAATGATCTCCAAGGAGTGACTGACTAAATGAACTAGTACACCCATACATGGAATAATACTCAGAAATAGTAAGAAAAAAATCTCTATTAATACACACAGTATCCTGGAAGAATCTTTGGATAATTATGCAGAGTAAGGAAAGCCCATTCCCAAAGGGACAGACTGTATAATTTCAATTATATAACAATCTTGAAATGACAAAATTATAGGAATGGAAAACAGATTCATAGTTGTCAGGTATTAGGAATGGTGAGAGTAGAGTTGGGAGTGTGAGAGGAAAGTGAATGTGGCTACAAATGGCAGCCATTAGAGTTCCTTGTGGTGATGAAAATGTTCTATATCTTCACAGTATTAACATCAATTCAATATCCTGATTGTGATATGGTGCTACAGTTTTGCAGGACATTACCACTGGGGAAAACTAAAGTACATTAAATCTGTCTATATTACTTCTGTAAAATCAAATATATGTGATTCTATAATTAATTAAAAATATAGGAAGAGATACAAGGAAAGAAAGTGGAAGCCAGCTTTCAAATGGAGCTTCTCACTTATTCTGTCTAATTTTGAGCTGCCATTTTTTAATCCTAAGAGACCAGAGCTCTTGTTCTCTGAATATCAACCCCTATGTTTCTGTGGGCAAGTCTTGTGTGTCCTCCCTGCCATGTCTCCATTCCAAACACGCTTCTACAGTGATAACAAGAAATATATCACAGATGATGTTCTCTTCTCAATCTCTGCTGCCTCTGAAGTAGCTGACCTTAGTAACATCATGAATAAACTGCTGAAGGATAAATATGAGTTCTACACACATGTGGAGTTGATTTCCTTACTGAGGGCCAGTTTCTGCTAATTTCCTTGGTCAAATACATGGACCTGGAGATCATCTCATCAGAAGAGATTCTGGAACTAGAATATGTGGAGAAGTACACTGCCCACCAGCCAGAGCAATGCATATTCTATGATGACTGCAGCAGTTCAGTTAAAGGGTCAGAGGAATGTACCTTGACTGGTCCTTTTTTTTTTTTTTAATACTTTAAGTTCTAGGGTACATGTGCATAACGTGCAGGTTTGTTACATATGTATACTTGTGCCATGTTAGTGTGCTGCACCCATCAACATGTCAGCACCCATCAATTCGTCATTTATATCAGGTATAACTCCCAATGCAATCCCTCCCCCCTCCCCCCTCCCCATGATAGGCCTCGATGTGTGATGTTCCCCTTCCCGAGTCCAGGTGATCTCATTGTTCAGTTCCCACCTATGAGTGAGAACATGCGGTGTTTGGTTTTCTCTTCTTGTGATAGTTTGCTAAGAATGATGGTTTCCAGCTGCATCCTTGTCCCTACAAAGGATGCAAATTCATCCTTTTTTATGGCTGCATAATATTCCATGTATATGTGCCACATTTTCTTAATCCAGTCTGTCACAGATGGACATTTGGGTTGATTCCAAGTCTTTGCTGTTGTGAATAGTGCTGCAATAAACATACGTGTGCATGTGCCTTTATAGCAGCATGATTTATAATCCTTTGGGTATATACCCAGTAGTGGGATGGCTGGGTCATATGGTACATCTAGTTCTAGATCCTTGAGGAGTCGCCATACTGTTTTCCATAATGGTTGAACTAGTTTACAATCCCACCAACAGTGTAAAAGTGTTCCTGTTTCTCCACATCCTCTCCAGCACCTGTTGTTTCCTGACTTTTTAATGATTGCCATTCTAACTGGTGTGAGATGGTATCTCATTGTGGTTTTGATTTGCATCTCTCTGATGGCCAGTGATGATGAGCACTTTTTCATGTGTCTGCTGGCTGTATGAATGTCTTCTTTTGAGAAATGTCCGTCCATATCCCCTGCCCACCCTTTGATGGGGTTGTTTGTTCCCGTCTTGTAAATTTGTTTGAGTTCTTTGCAGGTTCTGGATATCAGCCTTTTGCCCGATGAGTAGATTAGAAAAATTCTCTCCCATTCTGTAGGCTGCCTGTTCACTCTGATGGTAGTTTCCTTTGCTGTGCAGAAGCTCTTTAGTGCAACTAGATCCCATTTGTCAATTTTTGCTTTTGTTGCCATTGCTTTTGGGGTTTCAGACATGAAGTCCTTGCCCATGCCTATGTCCTGAATGGTACTACCTAAGTTTTCTTCTAGGGTTTTTATGGTATTAGGTCTAACATTTAAGTCTCTAATCCATCTTGAATTAATTTTCGTATAAGGAGTAAGGAAAGGATCCAGTTTCAGCTTTCTACTTATGGCTAGCCAATTTTCCCAGCACCATTTATTAAATAGGGAATCCTTTCCCCATTTCTTGATTCTCTCAGGTTTGTCAAAGATCAGATGGCTGTAGATGTGTGGTATTATTTCTGAGGACTCCGTTCTGTTCCATTGGTCTATATCTCTGTTTTGGTACCAGTACCATGCTGTTTTGGTTACTGTAGCCTTGTAGTATAGTTTGAAGTCAGGTAGCGTGATGCCTCCAGCTTTGTTCCTTTGACTTAGAATTGTCTTGGAAATGTGGACTCTTTTTCGGTTCCATATGAACTTTAAAGCAGTTTTTTCCAATTCTGTGAAGAAACTCATTGGTAGCTTGATGGGGATGGCATTGAATCTATAAATAACCTTGGGCAGTATGGCCATTTTCACGATATTGATTCTTCCTATCCATGAGCATGGTATGTTCTTCCATTTGTTTGTGTCCTCTTTGATTTCACTGAGCAGTGGTTTGAAGTTCTCCTTGAAGAGGTCCTTTACATCCCTTGTAAGTTGGATTCCTAGGTATTTTATTCCCTTTGAAGCAATTGTGAATGGAAGTTCATTCATGATTTGGCTCTCTGTTTGTCTGTTACTGGTGTATAAGAATGCTTGTGATTTTTGCACATCAATTTTGTATCCTGAGACTTTGCTGAAGTTTCTTATCAGCTTAAGGAGATTTTGGGCGGAGACAATGGGGTTTTCTAAGTATACAATCATGTCATCTGCAAACAGGGACAATTTGACTTCTTCTTTTCCTAACTGGATACCCTTTATTTCTTTCTCCTGCCTGATTGCCCTAGCCAGAACTTCCAACACTATGTTGAACAGGAGTGGTGAGAGAGGGCATCGCTGTCTTGTGCCAGTTTTCAAAGGGAATTTTCCCAGTTTTTGCCCATTCAGTATGATATTACCTGTGGGTTTGTCATAAATAGCTCTTATTATTTTGAGGTAAGTTCCATCAATACCGAATTTATTGAGCGTTTTTAGCATGAAGGGCTGTTGAATTTTGTCAAAAGCCTTTTCTGCATCTATTGAGATAATCATGTGGTTCTTGTCTTTTGTTCTTTTATATGCTGGATTATGTTCATTGATTTGCGAATGTTGAACCAGCCTTGCATCCCAGGGATGAAGCCCACTTGATCATGGTGGATAAGCTTTTCGATGTCCTGCTGAATCCGGTTTGCCAGTATTTTATTGAGGATTTTTACATCGATGTTCATCAGAGATATTGGTCTAAAATTTTCATTTTTTGTTGTGTCTCTGCCAGGCTTTGGTATCAGGATGATGTTGGCCTCATAAAATGAGTTAGGGAGGATTCCCTCTTTTTCTATTGATTGGAATAGTTTCAGAAGGAATGGTACCAGCTCCTCCTTGTACCTCTGGTAGAATTCAGCTGTGAATCCATCTGGTCCTGGACTTTTTTTGGTGGGTAGGCTATTAATTATTGCCTCAATTTCAGAGCCTGCTATTGGTCTATTCAGGGATTCAACTTCTTCCTGGTTTAGTCTTGGAAGAGTGTAAGTGTCCAGGAAATTATCCATTTCTTCTAGATTTTCTAGTTGATTTGCATAGAGGTGTTTATAGTATTCTCTGATGGTAGTTTGTATTTCTGTGGGGTCGGTGGTGATATCTCCTTTATCATTTTTTATTGCATCTATTTGATTCTTCTCTTCATTCTTCTTTATTAGTCTTGCTAGAGGTCTGTCAATTTTGTTGATTTTTTCAAAAAAACCAACTCCTGGATTCATTGATTTTTGGAAGGTTTTTTGTGTCTCTATCTCCTTCAGTTCTGCTCTGATCTTAGTTATTTCTTGCCTTCTGCTAGCTTTTGAATGTGTTTGCTCTTTCTTCTCCAGTTCTTTTAATTGTGATGTTAGAGTGTCAATTTTAGATCTTTCCAGCTTTCTCTTGTGGGCATTTAGTGCTATAAATTTCCCTCTACACACTGCTTTAAATGTGTCCCAGAGATTCTGGTATGTTGTATCTTTGTTCTCATTGGTTTCAAAGAACATCTTTATTTCTGCCTTCATTTTGTTATGTACCCAGTAGTCATTCAGGAGCAGGTTGTTCAGTTTCCATGTAGTTGAGCGGTTTTGATTGAGTTTCTTAGTCCTGAGTTCTAGTTTGATTGCACTGTGGTCTGAGAGACAGTTTGTTATAATTTCTGTTCTTTTACATTTACTAAGCAGTGCTTTACTTCCAATATGTGGTCAATTTTGGAATAAGTGCGATGTGGTGCTAAGAAGAATGCATAGTCTCTTGGTTTGGGGTGGAGAGTTCTATAGATGTCTATTAGGTCCTCTTGGTGCAGAGATGAGTTCAATTCCTGGATATCCTTGTTAACTTTCTGTCTCGTTGATCTGTCTAATGTTGACAGTGGAGTGTTGAAGTCTCACATTATTATTTTATGGGAGTCTAAGTCTCTTTGTAAGTCTCTAAGGACTTGCTTTATGAATCTTGGTGCTCCTGTATTGGGTGCATATATATTTAGGATAGTTAGCTCTTCCTGTTGAATTGATCCCTTTACCATTATGTAATGGCCTTCTTTGTCTCTTTTGATCTTTGATGGTTTAAAGTCTGTTTTATCAGAGACTAGTAGTACAACCCCTGCTTTTTTTTGTTCTCCATTTGCTTGGTAGATCTTCCTCCATCTCTTTATTTTGAACCTATGTATGTCTCTGCATGTGAGATGGGTCTCCTGAATACAGCAGACTGATGGGTCTTGAGTCTTTATCCAGTTTGCCAGTCTGTGTCTTTTAATTGGAGCATTTAGTGCATTTACATTTAAGGTTAATATTGTTATGTGTGATCTTGATCCTGCCATTATGATATTAACTGGTTATTTTGCTCGTTAATTGATGCAGTTTCCTCCTAGCCTCAATGGTCTTTACATTTTGGCATGTTTTTGCAGTGGCTGGTACCGGTTGTTCCTTTCCATGTTTAGGGCTTCCTTCAGGGTCTCTTGTAAGGCAGGCCTGGTGGTGACAAAATCTCTAAGCATTTGCTTATCTGTAAAGGCTTTTATTTCTCCTTCACTTATGAAACTTAGTTTGGCTGGATATGAAATTCTGGGTTGAAAATTCTTTTCTTTAAGAATGTTGAATATTGGCCCCCACTCTCTTCTGGATTATAGAGTTTCTGCCGAGAGGTCTGCTGTTATTCTGATGGGCTTCCCTTTGTGGGTAGCCTGACCTTTCTCTCTGGCTGCCCTCATGATTTTTTCCTTCATTTCAACTTTGGTGAATCTGGCAATTATGTGTCTTGGAGTTGCTCTTCTGGAGGAGTATCTTTGTGGTGTTCTCTGTATTTCCTGAATTTGAATGTTGGCCTGCCCTACTAGGTTGGGGAAGTTCTCCTGGATGATATCCTGAAGAGTGTTTTCCAACTTCGTTCCATTTTCCCCCTCACTTTCAGGCACCCCAATCAGACGTAGATTTGGTGTTTTTACATAATCCCATACTTCTTGCAGGCCTTGCTCATTTTTTTTTCTTCTTTTTTCTTTTGGGTTCTCTTCTCACTTCATTTCATTCATTTGATCCTCAATCGCTGATACTCTTTCTTCCAGTTGATCGAGTCGGTTACTGAAGCTTGTGGATATGTCACGTATTTCTCGTGTCATGGTTTTCATCTCTGTCATTTCGTTTATGACCTTCTCTGCATTAATTATTGTAGCTATCAATTCTTCCACTCTTTTTTCAAGATTTTTAGTTTCTTTGCACTGGGTACGTAATTCTTCCTTCAGCTCTGAGAAGTTTGATGGATTGAAGCCTTCTTCTCTCATCTCGTCAAAGTCATTCTCTGACCAGCTTTGATCCGTTGCTGGCGATGGGCTGCGCTCCTTTGCAGGGGGAGATGCACTCTTATTTTTTGAATTTCCAGCTTTTCTGCCCTCCTTTTTCCCCATCTTTGTGGTTTTATCTGCCTCTGGTCTTTGATGATGGTGACGTACTGATGGGGTTTTGGTATAGGTGTTCTTCCTGTTTGATAGTTTTCCTTCTAATAGTCAGGACCCTCAGCTGTAGGTCTGTTGGAGATTGCTTGAGGTCCACTCCAGACCCTGTTTACCTGGGTATCAGCAGCAGAGGTTGCGGAAGATAGAATTTTGCTGAACAGCAAGTGTACCTGTCTGATTCTTACTTTGGAAGCTTCCTCTCAGGGGTGTACTCCACCCTGTGAGGTGTGGGGTATCAGCCTGCCCCTAGTGGGGGATGTCTCCCAGTTAGGCTACTCAGGGATCAGCGACCCACTTGAGCAGGCAGTCTGTCCCTTCTCAGATCTCAACCTCCATGTGGGGAGATCCACTGCTCTCTGCAAAGCTGTCAGACAGAGTCGTTTGCATCTGCACATGTTTCTGCTGCTTTTGTTGTTGTTGTTATTTAGCTGTGCCCTGGCCCCAGAAGTGGAGCCTACAGAGACAGGCAGGTTTCCTTGAGCCACTGTGAGCTCCACCCAGTTCAAGCTTCCCAGCGGCTTTGTTTACCTACTTAAGCCTCAGCAATGGCGGGCGCCCCTCCCCCAGGCTCGCTGCTGCCTCGAGGTTAGATCACAGACTGCTTTGCTAGCGATGAGGGAGGCTCCGTGGGCGTGGGACCCTCCTGGCCAGGTGTGGGTATAATCTCCTGGTGTGCCTGTTTGCTTAAAGCGCAGTATTGGGGTGAGAATTACCCGATTTTCCAGGTGTTGTGTGTCTCAGTTCCCCTGGCTAGGAAAAGGGATTCCCTTCCCCCTTGCGCTTCCCAGGTGAGGCAATGCCTCGCCCTGCTTCAGCTCTCCCTGGTCAGGCTGCACCAGCTGACCAGCACTGATTGTCCGGCACTCCCTAGTGAGATGACACCAGTACCTCAGTTGAAAATGCAGAAATCACCAGTCTTCTGTGTTGCTCGTGCTGGGAGTTGGAGACTGGAGCTGTTCCTATTCGGCCATCTTGCTCTTGACTCGGCATCAATACTCTTAATAAGACATAAGATGCTGATCATTTTCTCACTGTTTGGAAAGAACATTTTCTCTCATTCTTTGGAAAGCATGTTTATTTTTCATATTCTAAATTTTAATCCATTGAGTCTGGATTTATAATTTTTAGAATCATGTTCAGTATATAATAGGTACTTACATTCTGAGATATTATGTCTCTATTACTTCAAGATACTTTTCAGACTTCATATGTTTAAATATTTCCTTTCAATTTTCTTTCCATATTGTTTTGTAAGTATTTTTATATAAATATAAAGTAGAAACTCCATATTTTTCTTTCATGTGTTTTAATTTTTCTTTTATTCTATCACTTGGTCTAGTTTACTTTGATCTTGAAATTCGTACACAGATTCTTAAAATTAACAATTTTGATTTTCAGTATTTTGTTGTATATGTTATGACTGTTTCACCATCTCTCTCCCTCTTCTCAGGCCTCCTTATTCCCTGAGACACAACAGTATCAAAATTTGGCCAATTAAAAACCTTACAATGGCCTCTAAGTTTTCAAGGGAAAGGATGAGTCACACATCTATGACTTTAAATTAAAAGCTAGAAATGATTAAGCTTAGTGAGAAAGGCATGTTGAAAGGTGAAGAAGGCTGATAGTGAGTCCTTTTGTGCCAAAAGGTTAGCCAAGTTGTGGCTGCAAAGGAAAATACTCTGAAAGTAATTACAAGTGCTACTCCAGTGAACATATCAATGATAAAAAGGCAAAACAACTTTATTGATAATATGAAAAAAGTCTTAATGGTCTGTACAGAACGTCAAACCAATCAAAATATTCCTTTAAGTCAAAGCCTAATCCAGAACTAGGGTCTATTTCTGTTTAATTCTGTTAAGAATGAGAGAAGTGAGGAAGCTGCAGAAGAAAAGTTTGAAGTTAGCAGAGATTAGTTTATGGAGTTTAAAGGCAAAATGTTGTCTCCATAATATAAAAGGATAAAGTGACGTAGCAAATGCTGATGTAGAAGCTGTTTCAACTTATCCGGAAGATCTATTACAGCTAAGACAATTGATGAACTGACTACCCTAAACAACAGATACTCAAGATCGACAAGACAACCTTATGTCGGAATAAGATGCCACCTAGCACTTTCATAGGTAGAGAAAAGTACATGCCTGGCTTCTAAGCTTCAATAGACAGGCTGACTCTCTTGCTGGTTCTGATGCAATTGGTGACTTTAAGTTGAAGTCAATGCTCAATTTATCATTCTAAAAAGTTCAGGGCTCTTAAGAATTATGCTAAATTTACTCTGCCTGTGCTCTATAAATGGAACAACAAAGCCTGGATGACAGCACATCTGTTTACAGCATTGTTTACTAATTTTTTTTTTTTTTTTTTTTTGAGATGGAGTCTTGCTCTGTCTTCCAGGCTGGAGTACAGAGGCAGGATCTCAGCTCACTGCAACCTCTGCCTCCTGGGTTTAAGCAATTATCCTGCCTCAATCTCCCGAGTATCTGGGATTACAGGTGTGCACCACCATACCTGGCTAATTTTTTTTTTTTTTAAGTGGAGATAGGATTTCACCATGTTGGCCAGGATGGTCTCGGTCTCTTGACCTCATGATCCACCTGCCTTGCCCTGGTGGGGATTACAGGCGTGAGCCACTACTCCCGGCCATTTCCTGAATATTTTAAGCACACTGTGGAGACTTCACTGCTCAGTAAAAAAAGATTCATTTCAAAATATTACTCATTGACAATGCACCTAGTCACCCAAGAATTCTGATTGAGACATATGTGATTCATCTTGTTTCCATGTCCACTAACACAACATGCATTCTGCAGCCCATAGGTCAATAAGTAATTTTTACTTTCAAGTCTTAATATATAAGAAATATTTCTTAAGGCTACAATTGAAGTAAATAATGATTCTTCTGATGGATCTGGGCAGAGTAAATTGAAAACCTTCTGGAAAGGATTCACCATTGGAGATACCATTAAGAATGTTTATAATTCATGGAGGAGATCCAGACACCAACATTAACAGGAGTTTGCAAGAAATTCATTCCAACCCTCATGGATGACGTTGGGGGGTTCAAGACTTCAGTAAAGGAAGTAGCTGCAGATATGGTGGAAATAGCAAGACAAATGGAATTAGAAGTGAAACCTGAAGATAGAACTGAATGCTGCAATCTCATGACAAAGGGTTAATGGATGAGAACTTGCTATTTATGGATGAGCAAAGAAAGTGATTTGTTGAAATGATAAAGGATTTAGAATATTATATAATATAAAATGAATAGATGAAGCAGCAGCAGGATTTGAGAGAAATGACTAATTTTGAAAGATGCTCTACTAAGGGTAAAGTGGTACAAAATAGAATTACACAGTACAGAAAAGCCTTTCATGAAAGAGTCTACTGATTTGACAAGCTTCACTGTTGTCTTATTTTACTAAATTGCCGCAGCCACTCCAACAGTCAACAACTACCACCCTGATCAGTCAGCAGCCATCAGATGATCATTAGCATTTTTTTCAGAGTATTTTTAATTAAGGTATGTTCATTGCATTTGTAAACATAATGCAATTGCACACTTAATAGACTATAGTGTCAACATAACTTTTATATGGACTGGTGTCATAGTCTGTTTGTGTTCCTGATAATAGAATACCTGAAAATGGGTAATTTATAAAGAAAATAATTTATTTCTTGTGGTAATGGAGGTTGAGATGTCTGAGGTTGAGAGCCCCCATTTGGTGAGATACTTCTTGCTGGTGGGGACTCTGCAGGGTCTCAAGGAAGTGTGGGGCATCATATGGTAAGGGTGCTAATGTGCTAGCTCAGGTCTCTCTTAGCTAGTTGCATTCCCATTAATCTCTTAATCTGTTAATCCGTAAGGAGATTATTTCATTCATGAGGGCAGAACTCTCATGACCCAATCATCTCTGAAAGGCCCCGGCTTTCAGTATTGCCCCATTGAAGGTTAAGTTTCAACATGAGTTTCAGAGACTCAGACATTCAAACTATAGCAAGCAGGAAACCAAAATATTCGTGTGACATTCACTTCATTGCAGTGGTATGGAACTGAAGCTGCAATATCTCTGAGGAATGCCTGTATTTTAATTTGTAAACTTTCAGAAGTTTAAACTTAAATTTTGTGTGATATAATGAAAAAGACTAAAGAGTAAGATGAAAAAATTAACTTTATGCTTTTAAGTCTGTGCTTTACATTTTAAACTTGATTGTGTCTTCAATATTGTTTAAGATATCTGCTCAAGCACGAAGTAAAAAGACAGTGATTTTCCCATTTAATGTAATGTTATTCTAGTGAGAATGAGAAATATGTATATATAAACACACATTTGACTGAAAAACGAGGGATAAAATGTTATAATAAACGAGAACTTTCACACCAAATGTATAGACTTAGTGGCATGAGAGTTTTCTCCATGTGGTTTTCATAGATCAAATATATAAGAAGGTGTTGTTATGAGCTGAGTTATATGATAATGAAAACTAACATTTTAAAATCATTTAAGCATGCTAAGTATTGTATTTAAGTGTATTATATTAACAACTTAAATTATTCCTCAGAAGTATTATAAGCTGTGGGTACTATTATCATTCTTAATTTTTCAGTTGAGGAAACTGAGACAAAGAGAAAATAAGAAGGTCACTCAAATTGACACAGATAGTATACATGAGAAATTCAGTATTTGATCTGAAGCAAACTCATTTCATTTGTAGATACTTTTACTAACTATCTCTATGACCTCTGTGATAGAGGTATGACAAATTGGCAAGGGGGGGAATATACAGAAGCAATCATGGATAGAGGGCAGAGTGACCAAATGCTCAAGGATCTTAATCCATAGACTAAACATTTAATAAACTCAGAATACATGGTCATTGAAATGAATAAGAGAGCTAAGATTGAACATGGAGTCTGCAATGCAAGGTTATTATGCTCTAACTTAGGTAGTTAATATGGATCAAGGACTATTTTATCTAGAAAACAACATCCTATAGTAATTTGGCTGTAAAATTTCACTTAGAAATAAAATGTATGTATCTGTATGCCATATATTAAATAACCGTATTTGGGTATTTTTGCTCCCACATCTGCACCTTTCTTTGGGAACATTTCTATACTTATCACTTTTCTTGAGCTTCTCTTTCCCCAGATCAGAGTCAAAAAGTTTTGTTAGCAATCTCAGAGGATTCAATCTCATGGTGCCAATTATAGTTGAAAACCTAACTAACTCAATTTTCCTAATGTTCTAATCAACTAAAGCCTTAATATAAAATGACTCTTCTCGGACTGTAAAAATGACAAGGCTATAAAGCCATGCTGCTTGATACTCCCCTTGAGCTTATATTTCTATGACATAATAAGGCAGGTGAATTTTCTCTTGACTTAGGTATGTATTACATTCAAATAAGTGAGAAATGATCAAGGGTTGCTGAGATTACCAGGCTTGATATTTATCAGGTAGTACAATTTCTGATTTTAATCGAATAAAATTCCTTTGAAACTCTTAAATGGAGGTTGAAAATTTAAAAACGATCTAGAAGACCCATGGAATAGATATATTTTTTCAAAGCAATTATATAGTTTATTGGTGAAAAATATGTTCTGCCTTTCCTATGGGTTATAAGGAATAAAATGGACTTCTGTAGAAATAGAGCTTATTTCTTTCCCTCTCCATTTCTCTCTCTTTCTCATTCTCTATCTCTCTATCCTCCTCCACACCTCAGAATGGGTATATTATTTATTTTATTTTTTATCTTGATGTATTTTCCACTTTGACACACTTGTCAGAAATATGGAGCAACATATATGATGAAACAGGAGTCTGTTCTACTTTGTTCTATCTTGAACCACTCTGCCACAAGTTGGAGACCCACAGAAGTTCTATTTCATTATTTCAGCTTATGAGTGGTTGCTTCTTCATAATTTCAAAAGCATTGAAAGAGCACCCTTATATATTTCCTTTAGATAATTACAGAAAGTAATTTTATCTGCAAATAGACCTTTTTCTTCCAGTTTTGTGTCATCAAAAACATCTTCTCCAAGTACATAACCAAAGGAAGCCTTCTAGGTTGTCTCTACCTACCAGAAAAGTGACTTAATCAAGCAGGAGGTATAAACCCAGTATAAACAAGTTAGAGGAACTAATATAGAGTGAAGAGTAAATGATGCTTTCAAATACCACTAGAAACTTTCACCACCATAGAAATCCAAAATGAGCCACTGAAAAATTGGTTGCTCTTGAGAAAGTATTTTAATCAGTGAAAATCCTCAACAGGTTTGTTATTATTTTCTTTCTGAGCTCTTTCATGTGTGCTGGTATGTGACCCAGCCTGTGTTTGCTCCCAGGGCAAACATTCCAGGGTATCTATGCTTTTGTTATATCTACATTTCTCATGTTCTCTTCCTGTCTTTTTGACAGGATATTAGGCTTAATCTTGGCATTTGCTTTACATCAATAAATGATTAGCAAATCATTAGAAGAATTTTGCAGTTTTTAATTATAAAAATATGTGTACATCTGTGTCTGTAACTTCATGTTCTCATTAGTCTGTCTCCTCTTGAATTAATCGGCATTTCCCTTGTGCGAATCTTTGATTTTTCAGGCATTCTTCTTCAACCAGGGGACTAATAAAGGGTGCAGGGCATCTTCAATTATTCCAGTTAAATATCAGACTCTATGTCATAGAATCCTGCAATCTTTAATGTGTAAGGTTACGCATTATGCTACAATCATTATGTAAACATAAGAATTAAGTTATTTGAGACTGATCTATTCAAATGACTGTAGATTACAAAACACAATAACAGGACCCTCCAAATAACAAAACTTTTCATTTTACTCTACATATACTGAATGAAACACAAACCTAAATATTTTCATTCCAAACTCTTATTCAATCTTGTCTCCCCAGCTCCTGCTTCTACATGTGGCAAGTTCTCCTACACTGTGATTTGGAAGAATGTTTTATCACAACAAGAGCATATTTCACCCAGTCACATTTTTCCTCATTGGAATCCCAGGTCTGGAAGACATCCACATGTGGATCTCCCTGCCTTTCTGCTCTGTTTACCTCGTGGCTTTGTTGGGCAATGCCATCATTCTGCTAGTCATCAAGGTAGAACAGACTCTCCAGGAGCCCATGTTCTACTTCCTGGCCATTCTTTCCACTATCGATTTGGCCCTTTCTACAACCTCTGTGCCTCGCATGCTGGGTATCTTCTGGTTTGATGCTCACGAGGTTAACTATGGAGCTTGTGTGACCCAGATGTTTCTGATCCATGCCTTCACTGGCATGGAGGCTGAGGTCTTACTGGCTATGGCTTTTGACCGTTATGTGGCCATCTGTGCTCCACTACATTACACGACCATCTTGACATCCCAAGTGTTGGTGGGCATCAGCATGTGCATTGTAATTGGTCCAGTTTTACTTACACTTCCCATGATCTATCTTATCTACCGGCTACCCTTTTGTCAGGCTCATGTAATAGCCCATTCCTACTGTGAACACATGGGCATTGCAAAATTGTCCTGTGGAAACATCCGTATCAATGGTATCTATGGGCTTTTTGTGGTTTCTTTCTTTGTTCTGAACCTGGTCCTCACTGGCATCTCATATGTTTACATTCTCCATGCTGTCTTCCGCCTCCCATCACATGATGCTCGGCTAAAAGCCCTAAGCACATGTGGCTCTCATGTTGGGGTCATCTGTGTTTTCTATATCCCCTCAGTCTTCTCTTTCCTTACTCATAGATTTGGACACCAAATACCAGGTTACATTCACATTCTTGTTGCCAATCTCTATTTGATTATCCCACCCTCTCTCAATCCCATCATTTATGGGGTGAGGACCAAACAGATTCAAGAGCGAGTGCTCTATGTTTTTACTAAAAAGTAAGACTCTTATCATGTTATTTTACTAAGGGCTTTAATCCATCTATAAAGACTGATATGTTCTTGCCTTAAGGAATATCTCCTGATCCTCACATTACTGCTGTCAACTTGCAATATAAGTTGGTTTGTTCCTGGATGTTGACTAATAATGGATTTCAAAACTGTCAGAAACATCATTGTAGTTCAAGTTCAAAGACTGATCAACTACCCTGGAAGGGATATCCTGGGAGAGAGCTGTGGGGCCTTTGCCTGCATGACCTTGTGAAGAATGCTTGTTAGCACAACACTGCTTCTGTTCTGGGGAAAGAACATATTATACTGAGTGTTTTGTGACCAGTGATGAGAGATACGTGGCACTGGAAATTTACCCTATAAACCACTTTATTTATTCCTTTATTCTTTCTTTCCTTATTTTCTTCCTTTCTTTCTTTTTCCCTTTTATTCTTTTTCTCTTACTTCTGTTTATTCATACATCATGCATTTCATGATTCCTTTAATTTATATTTATTCAATGTCTGGCCCTATGGAGCTTGCATTCTGTTGTGCTCTTACAAAGCCAGTTTTACAGGTTCAAACAATCATTGCCAAATCTGTAGCTTCAAGTGGAATCATATACCAAATAGATAACACTCAGTGCAATGATAGCCAAAACAAAAACATAATTTCAAAACTATTTATCAGTAACACCAGCATAATTTATCACTGATTGGTTTTTGGAATTCATGCCCATAACATAAGCACCAGTTAGGTATGGCATTTTTACATCCATGATATAGTTTTTCCAGTATTCTCTCAATCTGTATTTAACCCTAAAAGACTCTATTTCAAAATCCAAGACCTCTCTTTCCAACCTGCGATCTGTCATTTGTTCTCCTACAGACTTTAATATAGAATATGTCCTATTTAGCTATTGATAGCCACATTTCACATGATACTAAAGGTTTTCAATTTATTTATTATGATTTCCAAAGACCAAGCAATTAATTATCTCCTGAATTATCAAACTTGTCACATTGTTTTTTACAATTATGCTCATTTTGTCTTACGTAGGTTATTTAAAATGTAAAGCAAAAATGTAACAGTTTTGTTACTGATACCAAAAATTAACAACTTTTTATACTGCACTCATCTCAAAGAGGATGTTTAATAACATACACACAGCATTAAAGCTAATGTCACCTTTAACACTGCCCCAGCAGATGTCTCTCCCAATTTTCCAGAGGCAAAGGCTAGTGTGTGTATTTTCTGATTTCACATTGCAAATTTTTAGATTTACAGCCAATCACAGTATTTCCATTAGATCATTTGTTATTTATTTATATAGACTAATGTACTCTGTGTTTTGTTTTGTAATATAGATGTCATTTATATTTTTGTTTTCTAATAGTTGATTCATCTCATTATTTTTAATTACAAAACATGCTGCACATCTTTGTATATATTTCTTCGTACATTTTAAGTTAATTTATCCAGGTTTTATTCTTTAAAGTAAAATTATTAGGTAGCAGGTTTACAACCAATCAGAAAGTATTTCTGCTTTCTTGATATTTGTTTTTGATTCACTTTCTGATTTTACATTTCCTATTGCTTTCCTTTTTTTCACTTTCATTTTTTTGTTATTTTAGTTCCCTTTATTAATAAAAAATTTCCCCACTGATATTTAAAAATTTGCATATTCATTATCTGTTTTTCTATTGGGTATTATTAAAAAATTAACTTCCCCAATTTCATCTTTCTTTTTTTCTAACAAAAACTAATTTGTAACTACCTACTCTGAAGAAACAAACATATTAATCCTCTTTTAACTTTTGCTATTTTTCTTCTACCTACATCCATCTCGCTCATGTTGCTGCCATCTGGAATCTTACCTCCAGGTTTAAAAATAGAAATAAAACAGTTTACAATAATTATATATATATATATATATATTTTCAAATTTTATTTTATTTTAGCTTCAGATGGAACATGTGCAGGTTTGTTGCATAAGTATAGTGAATGTTGCTGAGGTTTAGGCTTTTAATTATCTTGTCAACCGTGTAGTGAATATAATAGCTGATAGGTAGTTTTTCAACACTTGCCTCCATCTCTTCCTCCCCTCTTTTGAAGTTTCCAATGTTTATTGTTCTCGTCTTTCTGTCCATGTGACTCAGTGCTTAGCTTTCATTTATGAATGAGAACATGCAATATTTGCTTTTGTGTTTCTTCATTAATTCACTTAGGATAATGGCCTCCAGGTGCGTCCATGTTGCTGCAAAGGACATAATTTTGCACATTTTATGCTGTGTAGTATTCCATTATGCATATGTGCGTATCACGTTTTATTTATCTCATCTGCTGTTGATGAACCCCTGGGTTGATTCTATGTCTTTGCTGTTGTGAACAGCGCTGTAATAAACTTACAAGTGCAGGTGTCTTTTTGGTAGAGCAATTTATTTTCCTTCAAGTATAAGGACACATCTAATATTCCCCACCCCAGCCATGCTGCCAGACGACAGCCCTCACATTTCAGCCAATTACCTCCTGTTTTGGTAATAACTGATTATAATTTTGTGTCTAAATGTGTCTTCACGGCCGGGCGCGGTGGCTCAAGCCTGTAATCCCAGCACTTTGGGTGGCCGAGACGGGCGGATCACGAGGTCAGGAGATCAAGACCATCCTGGCTAACATGGTGAAACCCCGTCTCTACTAAAAAATACAAAAAACTAGCCGGGCGGGGTGGCGGCCGCCTGTAGTCCCAGCTCCTCGGGAGGCTGAGGCAGGAGAATGGCGTGAACCCAGGAGGCAGAGCTTGCAGTGAGCTGAGATCCGGCCACTGCACTCCAGCCTGGGGAACAGAGCGAGATTCCTCTCTAAAAAAAAAAAAAATAATAATAATAAATAAATAAATAAATGTGTCTTCACTTACTTTTACAATATAATAACAGGACAAAGGTTTATAGAACTTTGGAACAAAATTTTATTCTATCCACTTTCTAAATTAATTGTTCAACCTTTTTTTCCTAACAATTAGTGTTGTAATGAAAAAATATAATTCCAAACATTTTTCATGCTTTTGAAATATTTTTTCTCTGTTCTTTGGAAAACATTTTGATGTTATAATATTTCATTTTATTGAGTCTAGCTTTGTAATTTTTAAATAAATAATGTTCGGTATTCTGTAGGTCCTTACATTCTGAAACTATATCTTGCACGATGTGATTATCACACATTGAGTGCTTGTATCAAAACATCTCATGTACCCCATAAACATATACACTTGCTATACATAACCACAAAATTTTAAAAAAGGAAACAATTAAAAATATTAAAATTAATCAAGCACATTTACTTCCTAAGCATACAAAAATCAGAGTACCTGGAATAGCTAGAATAATTTTCAAAATAAACATAATAAAGTGAAACTATCAATTTTTCTGTTTTAATACTTATTTTATGGCTATAATTATCAAGTCTATGTGGTAGTGGCAGGAGGATAGAGACATAGATAAATTGAAAGTACTAGAAAAACCAGAAATAAGCTGATGAAATATGACCATTTGAATTTTAATACAGTTTGATTGAGATATAATTAGCACACCATATATTTTACCTATTTAAATATACAATTAAATGAACTTTAGTATATTCAAAGAGTTTCGCTGCTATACTGCAATCGATTTAGTATTTGTTCATGACTTTGAAGCGAAATATCATACCTATTTGGCAGTCAATAGTGCTTCCAGTTCTAGAAAACCATGAATCCACTTTCTGTAGTCTATTAATTTGCCTCTTCTGAACATTTCAAATAAAAAGTAAAATGTGTGCCTTCATGTAAAATGTGTGCTTTCTGTCACACATCATGCAGTATGTTTTCTATTCCCAACTATATTGTAGCATATATCAGACCTTTATTCCTTTTTATTGAAACATAATATCTAATTGTACAGTTATACTATATTTTATGTATACATTCATCAATTGATGGACATTTAATTTAGGTTATTTTCAAGGCTTGGCTACTATGAGTAGTACTTCAATGGACATTTGTATACAACCTTTTGCATGACATGTGTTTTCATTTTTCCAGGGTATATACACAGAAGTGGAATTGTTAGGTTGTGGAAAATCTGTGTTTAGCAAATCAGGAAATAGAAATTAAAACCACGAGGAGGTATCACTATCAACCTATCAGAAGGACTAAAATTGAAAAGAATATATAGGGTGAAACACAAATGCTGGCAAAAATATAGAAAAACTTGATCACTCTTACATTGCTGGTGTGAATGTAAAATTGGGCAGCCCTTCAGGAAAACAGTTTGACGACTTTTCCAAACTAAATGTGCAATTAATATATGACCCAACAATTGTACCCATGGGTATTCATCTCAGAGAAATGAAAACTTACGTGCACATGAATTCCTGCAAAAAATGCTTACAGTTGCTCTGTTGATAATTGTCAAACAATGGAAACAATCCAGATATCCTTCAATGAATGAATGTTTAATCACATCAACAAATTATTGATACACACAACTTGGATGAATACTTGGATAATTATGCTGAGTGAAAAAAGATTTCATACACTATGATTCCATTTATGTAACATTATTTAGATTATGAAATTATTGAAAAAAAATGATTAGTTGTTTCCAGGATGTAAGGCCAAGGGAGTGGGTCAGGTATGGTAAGGATGTTACAGTGCCTGTAAAAAGCAGCTTAAGACATCCTTGTGGTGATGTAAATCTTCTGTATCTTCAATGTCCTAATGTTGGTATCATGGCTGCAATGTTGTTTTGCGAGATACAAGTTTGGAGAAAACTGGGAAAAGTCTACATGTGGTCTCTCTGCATTTCTCACAGCTGCATGCAAAACTAAAAGTACCTTATTTATTTATTTTTTAAAAGCTGATTGGGACTGGGCGCGGTGACTCACGCCTGTAATCGCAGCACTTTGGGAGGCCAAGGTGGGCAGATCACGAGGTCAGGAGATCTAGACCACCCTGGCTAACACAGTGAAATCCCGTCTCTACTAAAAATACAAAAGGAAATTAGCCAGGCGTGGTGGCGGGCGCCTGTAGTCTCAGCTACTGGGGAGGCTGAGGCAGGAGAATGGCGTGAATCTGGGAGGTGGAGCTTGCAGTGAGCGGAGATGCCAGCCTGGGCGACAAAGCGAGACTCTATCTCAAAAAAAAAAAAAAAAAAAAAAAAAAAAAAAAAAAAAAAAAAAAAAAAAAAAAGCTTATTAGGAAAATGGGTAAAATGCGTATCCCTTTGTGGTTGGGTAGAGTGTCTACAAATGTCAATTTGCTCAGGTTGGTTGATGAGTGTCATTTATTTCTTCTCTTTCCCTACAGATACTCTATCCACTTGCTCAATCCGTTAGTGAGAGTCAAGTGTTGAATTGCTTATGTTTGTGGATGTCTTCATATATCTTTAAAGCCTACTAGCTTTTGAAAAATATATTTTGAACTACCGTTGTTACACAATACTCTTTAAATTAGTGTTTGTTCTGAAACACATTTTGTCTGATATCAGCATATACTCTTTAGCTTTTCTTTGTTAATTTTTTGTGATAAATCTTAGAAAACATATAAGTGGGCCTTGCTTTTTCTCCATTATAATAATCTCTGTTAGTTCACGTATTTAGCCTGTTCATTTTTATTGTGATTATTGATATGTTTAGATTAAAATCTACCAGCTTTCTAGTATTTTCTTACTTATTGGATCTGTTTTTTGTTTCTTTTCCCCTCATTTTCTACTGTGTCTTGGTTTTGCTCAACATTTTTAACTGAATCTATGTTATCTCCAATACTGAATCATTATTAACATAGTTTTTTCTTAACACTTGCAACATGTAACTTTAATTAAGTATAGTCTATTTTCAAATACTTTACTGCTTCATGTACAGTGTAAGAACCTTACAACACTATATCCCTAACTCTTCCTTTTAATTTTTAGTGTTGCTTGTCATTTTATATACATCATATAATTTTACTATTAAGTTTTATATCATATAAAATATTATATAAATGATATATAGGCATGCAGTGCAAAATGACATTTTGGTCAAGTACAGATATCATATAAAGTGGTGAGCATCCAGTATGTTAAGGTTAATTTATTATTGAAGAAAAATATTATTTTTTATAAATTTAGCATAGCCTAAATGTACAATGTTTATCAAGTCTACAGTAGTATACAGTTATGTCCTAGGCCCTCACATTTACTCACCACTTCACATTCTTTCACTCATGGACTCACCCAGAGCAACTTCCAGTCCTGCAAGTTCCATTTGTGAAAGTGTCCTATAAGGGTATACCACCTTTTTGTCTTTTATATTGTATTTTTGCTGTACTTTTGTATGTTTAGATATATTCAGATACACAAATACCACAGTCTTACAGTTGCCTACAGTAGTCAGTACTGTACATGCTGTATAAGTTTGTGGCCTAAGAGCAATAGGCTTGCCCACATATCTTAAGTCTGTAGTAGGTTATACCATCTGGGTTTGTGTAAATACACTCCATAATGTTCACACAATGATCAAGTTGCCTAGTGATGCATTTCTGAGGCTGTATCCCCATTGTTGAGCACACGTGATTGTAATATAAAATATGAAGTCATTTTATACTGATAACATTATTTTATTTCTACAGCCACTTATCTTTAAGAGCAGCAAACTATAGACCCCCACCTGCTTTTGTGAGTAGTTTTATTGAAACAGAGATATGCTCACTTACTTTTATATTATATATGCCTCTCTTTGCATTTCAGTGGCGGAGTTAAATAAAACCACATGGGCATAGAATTGCAACAGAAACCACATGACCTTCAAAAGTCTACAATAATTAATCTTGCCCTTTATAGTTTGTATACTGAACTCTATTTCAGCTATATTCAAAATGAGAACATAATTAGTTTTAAGTTCAATCATTTCATTACTACACATGAAGTTCTAGAGTCTCTATTTCTTGGATAGAGGGACCCAGTCTGGCAAAGCAGCTGCAATTTTAGCAACCATCTGTTTAATTTTATTAATTGTATTGTGATTATCTAACAAATACCATGAAAAAAATCATTGTGTGTATGATTAGTTTCACCATGTTGCTCAGGCTAGTCTTGAACTCCTGAGCTCAAGGGATCTGCCTGCCTTGACCTCCCAAAGTGCTGGGATTACAGGTGTGAGCCACTGCACCACCTGGCCTGGTTTTATATTTTTAAAGTTTGAAGTACATCACTAGTATATAGAAATAGAATTATTTGTTGAATGCTGATTTACATCTCCTGAGACCTTGGTGAACTCATTTAATGGTTTTGATAATTTTTTAATCTTTTATATTTTTTACATGAACAATCTTGTCATCTATAAATAGGAAGAATTTTATTTTTTTCTTTCTATTATCCTTTTTAATTTTTAATTTTTTTTTAAATTTAAGTTATGGGATACATGTGCAGAACATGCAGATTACATAGGTATACATGTGCCATGGTGGTTGGCTGCACCCATCAACCCGTCATCTAGGTTTCAAGCCACCCATGCATTAGGTACTTGTCCTAATGCTCTCCCTCCTCTTGCTCCCAACCCCCCAACAGGCCCCAGTGTGTGATGTTCCCCTCCCTATATCCATGTGTTCTCATTGTTCAACTCCCACTTATGAGTGAGAATATGTGGTGTTTGGTTTTCTGCTTCTGTGTTAGTTTGCTAAGAATGATGGTTTCCAGCCTCATTCATGTCCCTGCAAAGGACACGAACTCATTCTTTTTTATGGCTTCATAGTATTCCATGGTGTATATGTGCCACATTTTCTTTATCCGGTCTATCATTGATGGACATTTGGGTTGGTTCCAAGTCTTTGCTATTATAAATAGTGCTGCAATAAACATACATGTGCATGTGTCTTTATAGCAGAATGACTTATAATCCTTTGGATATATACCCAGTAATGGTATTGCTGGGGCAAATGCTATTTCTGGTCACCAGAGAAATGTAAATCAAAATCCCAATGAGATACCATCTCACACCAGTTAGAATGGTGATCATTAAAATGTCAGGAAACAACAGATACTGGTGAGGCTGTGGAGAAATAGGAATGCTTTTACATGTTGGTGGGAGTGGAAATTAGTTCAACCATTGTCGAAGACAGTGTGGTGTTTATTTTTTATTAACTAACTACCCTGGCTAGAATTTCTAGCACTGTGATGGATAATATTGGTGAGAATGCATTTCCTTGCCTTTCTTAGAGGGAATATACTATCTTTCGTTATGAAGCATAATGTTTGATGTAGATTATGTTTGTCAATATTCTTTTTCAAGCTGAAGAAGTTCCTCTCTATTGAAATTTTATGGGAGTTTTTTATCATGAGTGAGTTTTGAATTTTGTAAATTTTTTTTCATAAATTGATTGATCAATATATATATTTTTTCTTATTTAGGTTGCTAAATGTATAGATTTCACTGACTTTTAAAAAATTTTTATTAGGGAAGTTTATTAAATAAGTGTGCTTAAGGATAACATTTTTTGAGTGGACCAAGACTCATTATTGGTACAATTTCACAAGATTAAATGTATACACTCATCAAAGGATTTCAGGCTTAAAATGCATTCAGTACACCAAATTGAACTTCTCAATACTCTAGAACATATACGTAAGCAATGGAATTTTTTTTTTTTTTTTTTTTTTTTTTTTTTTTGGCACAGCCATTTGTTATTCTCCAGAGCTTAAGCTAATTTATGTTCTCTTGGAAAAATCAGAAAACAAAAACATTAACAATCATTTATGTGACAACAACTTGTGTTAGTTGTACCACTTGCAAAATTTAAACAAACTGTCATCACAACTTTTCACATACGTAAATAAAAACATCAATATCTCACTGTTCACAATATCTTATAACACCTGTCCAAACTTCCATCAAGTTATAAAGAGACTGTTTTAGATTAAACCAAAGATATATTTGATGAGATAAAACATTTGGTTGTCACTTCTGCAACTTTGTGTTGCACACCAGTGAATACCCCTTTGATTAATCTAGCCTTCCCCTGTTACTATTTCATGTTCCTGGCAGGAAGCAGATATTTCTAAGCCATTTGACACACTCAATAATGTTTTACAGTGAAGAGCCTCCATTATAATTATTCTTAACTTTACTTACTATCCTATTTTCTAGTATCTTTCTCTCTTTCCCTTTCTGGATGAAAATATTTCTCAGAACACACCTTATGCCTTCACACTTAAGTATCTAAACAAAACTTCTCTGTTGACATGAGCACTTTTTTTCCCCTCTTGGGCTGAGTTTTTACGACTTTCAATTCCAAGTCAACATTTATTCATTCTGATGAATTCTGTCACACATATTTAGCATTAAACAGAAGCAAATTGTAAACCACCAAATATTGGAAGACAGGTACTTACTTTACTTGGTTTTTCATTAAAATGGCAAGAATGCTATAAAGACTCCCTTAAATTTATACGTTTTACTAGTTTCAAAAGGTTTGGCCATTATAAGACATAGAATGCTATTTGTGGTCTAACGTCTTTCATGGTTTCTCTATTTGGTCTCCTCATTAATACTTTGGCTAATTGATGTATATTTTTGAGTCACTGGTCACTTAAATGCACACATGAAGAAAATAAAATACTAACATCCTGTGTATTGACTGAGTTTGTATGCAGCCCACTTTGGAGATCAGTACATCAAAACCTGTGAGGATTGTTGTTCAGAGATAGTGAGTTTAAACATTTGTCCTTTCATATGTGGTAATTAATAATCTCTAGAGCTCGTTTAGCCATATCAAATATAATCATGAAGAAGAAACAATCACTTGCATGTGTGTTCATGTGTGTGTGTGTTATTGTGATATGTATGTTTCTGGTTGAACTATTAATTCACCAGTAGGCATCAACTGCTGTTAGTACATGGGGGGAAAGCATTAAGGAATTATACTCCTGGTTTATAATTTCAGTTACAAGGAAAAGAAGTAGAAACAGGCTGACAAAACTGTAATGAGTGATCAGGATGGGAGGAATTGAGTGACATTGGAAAGGGACATAAAAAACATAAACAAGCAGATACATAAATACAGTCAAAGATGGTTAGAATGAAATAAACAAAATGTATTATGAAATAAATAATTCAAATAATAAAATTAATAAAGTTGTGTGAAATTAAATTCTAATTATCAAAATTCTACTAGGACAGAGAATTTCAATTTTTCTCTCAACAAGGATATAAAAAATATTTGGGGGAATTACGGTGAAATGAAGAATGAGAGATAAATTTAGAGCTAATTTTTTTCTCAGCTTATTATTCTTACTCTAAAATCTTAGTGCTTTTCCACTCTAAGGTGGTTTCCATAATAGAGGAAAGTTGTGTTAATGGCTGAACTTTTATTTTTTTAGTAAATTATAAAACCTTATTAAATTATATTAAATATGAATTAAAATCAATGCATTTGTATACTAAGTTCATTGACAGGGAGACTCAGTATTTTTTAAAAATAGCTTCCTCCCCAAAGGACCTATTTATTTATTGTGATTTTGAAAAATACTTCTTTTGGTTTAGAATAATTTAAGATACAACTGTAATTCATGAGGATATTACAGATACTTCCCATACATCCCACATTTAATTCCCCTTATTGCAAACATCTTATATTAGTGTAGTCTATTTTCCAAAATTAATGAAGCAACTAATTGATACATATTTATAGCTAAAGTTCATACTTTATTAAGATTTTCTTAGTTTTTAGCCAATATCCTTTTTCTAATTCAGCATCCCATTTGGGATACCCCATTACCATTAAATCATTGTGTCTCTTAAGGAGAGACAAACATAAATTATAATGATATAGAACAATTAAAATGAAAAGTATGGAGATTTCTACGTTGAATTTGCTGATTGACATTAGACTCTATAAATTCCACAAAGTCAGGGAAGGTGACATAGTCACTATTTTATTTCCAGCATCCAACAATTACAAAAGTTGACACTCAGAAAACTATTATAATTATATTAAAAGAAGAAGTTCCATGAAACATCAATTACCCAGCAAAAATGGGTGCATTCATATCTAATATAAACGTATCAATCAACTACTCCAAAAAATAGAGAAAAATAACATCACCTGCTTAAATGAAATTATAAGGGTATCGGGTAGAGAGAACAAGAATGCAGCAATATGGTAAAACCCCATCTCTACTAAAAAACAAAACCAAAAAACAAAAATTAGCCGGGCGTTGTGGTGCATGCCTATAGTCTCAGCTACTTGGCAGGCTGAGGCAGGAGAATCGCTTGAATCTGGGGGGCAGAGGTTGCAGTGAGCTGAGATCATGCCACTGCACTCCAGCCTGGGCAACAGAGCGAGACTCTGTCTCAAATAATAATAATAATAATAATAATAATACAACAGATCTCAAAATGTGGTATGAAAAGCAGATAGAGAAATTTGTTGTATTTAAATACAGAAGAAAGCCAATAGAGCCACATATTAGAATATAATTTTTATGACAAGACATTTCTCTCACTCAAATTTCATAACATTGCATTCAGAACCTCATATGTAGTAGGTGCTATTCCTTTTCCATTCCTAGTTCCTGCAATAATATTTTCTTTACACATTTAATGATCTGCTTGGTTCTGATTCCATATATGACAGGATTGAGCGCTGGTGGCACCACAACATAGAGATTGGCTAGGAGTATATGGTTATAGTGGGGCACATTTTGGCCAAAGCAATGAGTCATAAAGGAAAAGAGGGCTGGTGTATAGAAGGCAAGGATTATGCACACATGTGAACCACATGTGCTGAGGGACTTGAGTCGGGCTTCATGAGGAGGAAGACGGAAAACAGCACGAAGAATATGCACATAAGAAAGGACGATGGCTGTGATGTCAAACACTAGATTACAAATGGCACATAAGCCATAAATAATATTGATTTTGATGCTGGCACAAGAGCAAGACCCATGTGCTCACAGTAGACATGATTCCCACAGAAGGGCAACCGCAAAATAAGAAATATATAGGGAATGACGAAAATAAAAGCCCTCACAAACACACCAAGACTAATCACAGAAACAACCTTGTTGGTGAGGACAGTGCTATATTGCAGGGGATTGCAGATGGCCACATAGCGGTCATAAGCCATTGCCATGAGGACTGCTGACTCTATAAGTGTGAATTGGTGGATGAAAAACATCTGGGTGAGGCAGTCTTCAAAGACGATCTCTCTGAGGTTGATCCAGAAGATTCCAAGCATCTTAGGGATGGTAGCTATTGAGAGGCCCACATCAATGGTGGCCAATATGGCCAGGAAGTAGAACATGGGCTGGTGTAGGCTGCTGTCAGTCTTGACCACCAGTAGAATAGCGAAGTTCCCTATGAGTGCGATTATGTACACAGCACAAAAGGGAAAGCCGATCCAGATGTGAAGTGTTTCTAGTCCTGGGATCCCCAGCAACGGGAACGAGGAGGGGTGAAACTGGATGTCATTAGGAAGGAACATCCAGTTTGTGAATGTGTAAGTCCACAGTCTACAGAAATGTATGCTCACCCAATCAGTATGTCACCACACAGGCTTCTGCTGTTCGGAGACAAAAATTTAATATAAGAAACATACACTTGTGTACATGCTTTTTTTGCAGGAAATTCTATCACTTTGAAACGTACTGTATATAGAGCACTTCAGATAAGTAAGAAACATCTCAGGGATAAATTCTTAGATGGATGTATACAGTAAATTAAAATAAAATGTTCTATGTGATACTTTCAACTTTGGTAGCATTCTACTCTCCCTAAACCCTAACAATATAGCCTCATTGCCAATATTATGCTAGGATTTGCCTGAATACTTTTTACTTTGGTTATCCTCTATTGTTATTACCATTATCACCAAAGAACCCCTTTGAATTTTGAACAAGGTAGGGGTTTCCTAGCTCTTAAATGTAGTGGTGGAAATTAATTCTAGTTGATTGAATGATAACACATACGGATTAACACATAGAGTGGGTACTCTCTATTCAATAGACACACAGACTGATCAAAATTTATGCCAAAATATACTAAAAATCTCCTAAAGGTTTAAAATTGGTCCATTTAAAAATATTTAATCATGATTATTGTAAAACAAAATACAGAATAATAGTGAAAACAGCAGCATCAACCACCAATTATTGAAGTACTGCCTACTATTTGCAAAGCTTTGTTACGTGCAAGATCATCTCTAATTTATAAAAAGAACACCCTTCAAGGAGAATATTGATTTTCCTTATTTTCTATATAAGTGAGCTAAGGATCAATAAGTTTAAGAGGCTTGTCAGATGTTTAAAATGCTTCTAATGGACGATCTGAGAAATTAAGCTAGGGATAAAAGTAGTAAATTGACATGGAAGGAAAATAGAAAGCAATGAAAGCATAATGTATGACTTACCTGTGTTATACACACCAGATAAAATACACACACACATGCATAATATTACACACAGGTTAGACAAATACACATTTTTTTCAAAACTCACAACATCCATCTGAAAAACACACCTTAGTATCTCTAGCTCAAAGCTGAGGCAATCATCACTTTAGGAATTTAAGATGTATGTCAAATGTTTAATTAAAAACTAATGAGAAAAAATAGGAGCCTTTTAGACTATTAGATTTATGATAATGCAATTATTTTCATTTTTAAAAATTTATTATTTGAGACAGAGTCACACTCTGTCACCCTGGGTGGAGTGCAGTGGCGTGATCTCAGCTTACTGCAACCTCCGCTTCTCAGGTTGAAGTGATTCTCCTACCTCAGCCTCCAGAGTAACTGGGATTACAGGTACGCACTGTCATACCTGGCTAATTTTTTGTATTTTTAGTAGGGACAGAGTTTCTCTATGTTGACCAGGATGGTCTCGAACTCCTGGCCTCAAGTGATCTGACCACCTCTGCCTCCCAAAATCCTGGGATTACAGGAGTGAGCCAGTGCACCCAATCTCAATCATTTTCAAAGTTAACTAAATTAATCTAATCGTCTTCATGCACCTTGCTATTATTATTTGATGTGGGAGTATTTTCAGAGCATTTCTGACCATGGAAAGCTTTTACTGTTCCATAGAAAAATGCCTTACTCAATATTAGAGAGGTTAACAAACCCTGGCAGTTTGAAAGAAATGCCACATAAATTATTGGGATTACTACCCAAATTAGAGATAGTGATAAGGTTGTAAATCATATGCTATATAAGTCTATACCCCATTTTATAAAATGTGGGATGTTTAACAGGTAAAATAAAGAATAAATAACTACTAGAAAAAATTGTCTGTGTACATAAAATAGCCATCTTCTTGAGAAATATGTAAACGAACAAAATTATGGGCATCACGTTTTTGAATACATAGAACTGCATAAAATATGACTAATGGTTTTCAGAAGACATAAAAATAGAAACATTGGCCACGACAACACTTCGCTGATAAATAAGTGCAACCCATCCAGTCTATCATGTCACATTAAACATTCTTTATATGTTAAAATCTATTCTGAATGAAAATACAACTGTAAAATCACTAAGCTAATTTGTTGGTGAAATAAAATAACTCCTCTTTAAAGAGAGTTTCTTTTTTCCTGAGAATAACTGCTGAATAAGTCACATATGTATGACTTCTTTAACCTGTGCAGAATTACATAGTTCCTTCTGAATTACTTTGTTTTGAACATCAAAGTAGCATTTGAAACAACCATACCTCAATCAATATGGATTGGGGATAATTAAGGAGATAATCAGACAGAAATCGTTTTTGAAAGGAAAAACAAAGAAATCAAACACAGATTTACTCATTATTTTACCTCATATTTTATAACTCCATTTCAAGCTAACAACTTAACCTTCAATCTTATACTAATTTACAATAACTCTACACTTACTCACCTGTGCACACATTTTATGTTATTGGTGTCAGAGTTTATTTTTATATTTGCATCAATTAACTTTTTGCAGTTGTAGTCGTTCTTAATATTTTTTCCTTTTACTTTTATACTAGTGTTAAAAGTTATTATTTCACCACCATTTAGTATTACATTATTCGGCATTTGTATATATATTACATTTACCAGTGAGATTTGTACTTTCACATGTATGTACTATTTAGCATCCTTTCATTTCAGAATGAATTCCCTTCAGCACCTCTTGTAAGACAGGTCTAGTGGTGACAAATTTCCTCAGTGTCGTTTGTTGGGTAAAGTCTTTCATTTATAAAGGACAAAATGGGTTGAGTGAATATAGTAATCCCATTTGGCACTTTTCCCCCCAGCACTTTGAATATATCATCCCATCCTTTCCCGGCTTACAAGGTTTCTGCTGAGAAATCTGCTGATAATCAAGTAAGGGTTGCCTTGCATGTTATAAATTACCTTTATTTTGATGCTGACAAAATTTTCTCTGTGTTTACAATCTGGTCAGACACAAGTGCAACTTCTTATGGTCAGAAATGGATAACAAACCTGCAAATGTACCCCTGAACCTAAAATAAAAGTTTAAAAAAAGGCTTAGAACTAAAACTAGAAATATCTATATATTTCTGGTGACAAAGACTGAAAACAGATAAACAGTATCACCCATCGAGGAAGATGAATCAATTGAAATAATTTAAAAATATGTGAAAAGGGGCTGTGAGACCAAACAGGGTGTATAATCTGTCCTCACTTCACCCAAAATCTCTTTATTTTAGCATCCTACCCAACACCTGGCTGAAACTAAAACAGTTTTAGTTAATTCTTGATCTCTGGATACCAAACCCAAACAAATATCCCTGTTTCATCCTACTACAACTTCCAGCAGCATGTGACCCTGGATCATTCCATTCTTTGAAACAAAGTATATATTACAAAGTATATATCTTTATATAGTTTGTTTAAAAGTGTGTGTGTACATATGTACATGTACTAGTATATATATATATATATATATATACACATACATACATACATGTTCAAATAGCAAGCTATATATACACGAACATGCCCATACACACATACATAAATATGTATAGGTGTTTGTGTGTGTGTTTATATACATATACATGTATATATGTATGTATGTACATATATTTTGAAGTACATATACTTTGAAATATATATTTGTTATATATTTTTGACAATTTAGTTAGACACAAGTGGAACTTCTTACAGTGAGAAATGAATGACAAACCTGCATATGTACCCTGAACTTAAAATAAAAGATTCAAATATACTATATGTATATATATATAAAACATACTCTTATACATATATATTACATCTATACATACTGAATATGTTTATGTATAACATACTATATGTATAACATAGCACACTGTATGTATATAACTAATATACTCTTACTTCCTTTCATATTACTAATCTTTTTAAAAATTTTCTTGAATATTCCTTCACAGTCAGATTTCTAAATGTTGCCATGGGTACCTTGTATTTTAGATGTGATTTTCTCTCTCTTATATAACTACGTTCTTTCTCTAAGATTTTTAAATTCAGAAATGCAGCATTCAAATCTGTCTATGCATTGGTAACTCCACTGTATATCAGCACACCTGACTCCTCAAATGATCTCCCAAATAGTATATTTGACAGCATACTGGATATTAGAACATCTAAGAAGCACAGTAAACATCACACAATCAATAAAGAATTTTCCTTAATAATTCCTTTAACATTTCCTTCTCAGTAAAAGTAAATCTTACTACATGGTTATTCAAATCTGAAAACTAGGTATTGTTCTCCATTATTAAAAACCTTTTACCTCTGTCAAGTTCATTAATAAGTCCCCTTGTTTCTATGTCCAACATGCTTTAATTTATTTACTTCTGATCTTTAGCACTGTCATTACTGTTTCTTTTCTGTGATACTTTGTTAGCCTTTTATCTCATTCTTTCCACTCTTGTGCCATTCTTCCTAAATCTGTGTTTTTATAGCGGGTAGTAAATTCTTGAAAAACAAAGCAACAACAATGAAACATTGGCAAGTCAAGTCAGTCCTCTGCTAACAAGATAATTTCTTTTTACAGATCTCATAGTAAAAGGGAAAACATTGCTATGTTATCACTTGTGAGACTGTTACATAATGGGATCATTTTTCCTTATGTGTGTAAAAGAGAAGTAGAAGTATACATCTGGTTTTGCTCCACTCATCTTCCTTCTCATCATTGTGCTCTTTTGCTCAAAATCCTCAGCTTGCTTCCCAGACAGCTTTACTCTTTCTGACATCAAAACAGCCTTGCCACTCTTGTATACCAAACTACAGGCATTTTTTTTCACTCTTTTTATTGGTATAACAGTTCACACCTCTTTTTTTTTACCACTCTATTAAAACATTTTCATTCAGTTATCTAAAACAGCCCACCACATTTTCCTTTATATTACTGTATCACTAACACTTTATTTTCTCCTACAAAATTTTCTCCATTTTCTCCTCACTTATATCCCTTATTTCTAACTTCCTAAAGCCAATCTCTCTTTCCTTTAGCCAACCTTTTCTTTTCTTGTTTCTTTTCACAAATGGCAGTTGTTTTCCCTCCTAGCTCTGCCCTCCTCCCTCCATCGGACTTATAAAATGTGTAGGCTACTTCTGTTTACCCATCCCTTCATTAGCTTATTGCTTTGTACTCTTACTCCTGGTTAGGATGCTCAAGTTGGGCTTCGCTCTGCCTAAGGAGTCTAGAAGGTTACCAGTTTATATACCAATGCTTAAGGAAGTCTCTAATTTGTCCTGGAGTTCCGGAAGCCTGGGGAACTGTAGCTACTCATGGTATATAAGGAGTAGAGAGCTGTGGGTCTAAGGGATGTGAGTTGCTCAGGTAGAGGTACAGGAAATTTCCATAGAAACTGAGAATTCCTATGGGAGGTTCAAGTGGGAGAGAATCAAGGAAAATCTGATTCTACCTCTGCTGGCCGGATGAGCTTACATACACAATGGGGAGTGGGTAGGCTCCAACTATGTAAATTTTCAACAGCATAAAGGCACTATGTGAATATTAAAAGTGTAGAATTGAATAAAAAGAATATAGCACTAAAATGGTTACTGGAAGTAGGCAGATTCAAGAAACTATCCAGACATTTGGTGATCTCATAGGGAACTTCCCTAAGTGTTAAGAGTGAGCCAGAAATAGATGCATTCACAGAGAGACTGACATAGGTTCAAATGATCTCAAATGCTGTTTTAATTAAGATCTGAGATTGTTAGTGACCATGGCCACCTGCCAGAAGTAAATCTAAAGCTAAATCTTCTAAGTTAGAATAGTATTATATACATTATCCTTGGACTTAAATTATTAATGTTTCTACCTTATTTTACACAAAGTATCTTGCATTAGCATAACCAAGCAGAGAAAGAATCAAACAAACGTGTCATAACACCAGTCTTTTTTTTAAACAGAAATAAACATAGAAGATCAAATAATACTGTTTTCAAATAGGTTTTATAGTAACTGTAATTAAATATACTTAAGAAAATTAAATAAAATTTGAAGTGTTCGTTAAAAAACTAGAACCCTTTCAAAGATTCAAATGGAAACTCTGTATGTGAAAACAATATTAAAACTCGAATTAAGAAATCAAGAGTCTTTACTTCTATTCTATGAAGGAACTGTAAAATTGAAAACCTAATTAATGCCCAAAGTTGTGCAGATCTTAAATAGCAAAGCTTTCAGTGCAGGCCATCAAGATTCCTAGTTATATTTCTTACCTTGTACTTATATATGGCCCAGTAAAACCCCAGGATGAAAATTATTTTTAAATTGTTACATTTTGGAAAGGTCCCAGAAAACTTAGAAGAAACCAACAAATGCCAACGTAAATATTAATAAAAGTCTTCTCAGGATAAATACATGTTGTATCAAGAGAAGGATTGTTGATAATGAATTTCTAATGTAAATGAGTAAGTCAATTGTATATACATGTAAAAAAGAGGAGAAGGAAAAAAGCACTGTAGACACTATATGTGAGGTACAGCATAAGTAAACAAATTAAAAAAAAAATAAAGCAACCTATGTGTCAGGTAAAATAATGAACCCCAAAGATAAAGGGGAATTTAGGTTGCAGATAGAATTATGGCTGATAATCGTCTGTTCTTAAGATAGGGAAGTTATTCTAGATTATGTAGGCATGTTTAATGTAATTACAAACATCCTTACAAAGTGGAAGTAGGAGGCAGCAGAAGAGTCATTGTCAGAGGGATGTTATGTGAGACAGACTGCACAGGCCATTGCAGGCCTTGAAGATAGAAGGAGGCCATGAACCAAAACATGTTGGCAGTCACCAAAACATGGAAAAGTTAAGAAGGTGGATTCTCCCCTAAAGCCCCCAGGAAAGAATGCAACCTGCTAAGATATTGCTTTTAGCATAGTGACATGTGTTGAATTTGCAACCTACAGAACTATAGGATAGTAAATTTGTGTTGTTTAAAGCACTAAATATGTGATAGTTCATTATGGTAGCAATAGGAAATTAATATGACCCTTGTATAATTGAATTTCTAAAAAAAATTTGGGAAAAAAAGATAATTAGTAGATTTTCTCTCATCAATTTTCATAAAATTCTTTTCATAAAATTACACAATGTTATGTTCAAGTACATACACATACATCCTGTTACATAAGCAATCACAAAAGCAAATATGAAATTATTACTAGTGAATAAATATCAGAAAATGAAAAAAGTTTGCATAATTGGAGGAAAAATGTTTTCAAAAGCATATATCATGAATTGCAGAAAAATTATTGATAAAGAGGGAAAATATTTGAAAAAATGACTAACAATTTCCAAAATTAAACAAACATGTAACCCTTCAGATTTACAGTGTAGTAAAGATGTCACCCACATGGTGATAATAATTATCAGAATTAGAATCTCCACAATGATGCTCGATTTAGGAGAGAACTAAAGCAATATTTGCAACTACTTGCAAGTAAACCTTACTGTGTGATACAGATTTTTAAATGTATGCACATAATGAACTGCCATAAAAGGAACCATCCACCCGTTTTTATATTTGTGTATGTTGTTGTTTCCTCTTCACCTGATTTGACTACTTAAACAAAATAAAACACTCATTTTCTGTTTTCTTTGTACATTTGTGATCCTTAAATACCCAGTAGTAATTACTATAGCTTGATAGAAGAAGGGATGAGAAGTCATGCAAATATACCTATGCATTATCAACCAGTTTAAAAATATAACTATTAATAGTCTGGCAATGTGTTTTTTGTTGTTGTTGTTACCATTTCTTGTTTTGCTATACTAAGAAAATAAAGGTAACCAAACAAAACAATAAGTAATTGACTTAAATACTCCTTGACTGAACTACTATCCATGGGCTGCCCTGAGTGCTAGCCACTATATGAGGATCTCCTTTCACGTGTACCTATTGAATGATGACACAATGAAATATGTGGTTATGGACTTCTAAGGATTTCCAATATGGTTATATCTCAGAGATTTTGATGCTATAACGCTTGTGCTTTTTCTTGACCACACCATTCGTGCCTTAGCCTCAGTTTCTTTGCATTTGCTGTTCTCTCTGCCTGGAACACTTCACATGACCCTCTCCCAGATTCTACATGACTTGCTCTCTTACCTCTCTGAAACCTTTACTTAAATGTCATATTCTTAGTGTCAGTTCCCCTGACAATGTTACTTTAGAATTACCAACACGTACTATAACCATACCCACTCCCACTTTGTACTTTACATTTCAACATAAAGTTGAAAGACTTATTTTATTTCTTCGGTCACTTGTCTTGTTTCTCTTACTGTAGAAAAGGGTATTTTACCAGTTTTGTTTGTTAGTATATGAACAGCACCTAAAACAATGCCTGATAATAGTAGATAATTAATGCGTATTTGTTGAATCATCAGTGAATGGACTATGAAGCTGACATCCTTTTCAGTGACCAAGATCAGTCCCTATCACTCATGTACAAACCTTCTAAAATGGAAGCCTGGAAAACTCAGCTCTGCAGCATTGCACAAGCTCGTTCCCTCTCTATTGCTGTCTCCATCAGTGACACGGGATTAAAAACTCATATGATGTTAGGAATAAAGGAGACTAAAGCTGATTAACAAATTTCCTCATTTTACAGATTTCAAAATTGAGATTAATTGGATAAAGCAAACTGTATGTGATTTTAGATAACCAATCAGTAATAACAAAATAACTAGTCTCTGACCTCTGGATTATCATCTCTGCTTTCCGTTACTCATGGGAAACCTGCAGAGGAATGATATGATAGTTCTCAGTGTCTACAAAATTGAATGCATCTCTTCACTTTAAGACAGTGTAGTTATGCTAAATATTGAGTCATTATGATATGATTATTTACTTTGTAATGTCACTATTATACTAAGTATGGAGTCAAGAGGTAGTTGCACAATAGTAACAAGATATATATAGATTTAATTTGGTCATTAGCCTACTTATTATGGTGCATGGACTAGTCACACCCTCCTTGTGGTGTTCAGGACAAAGAATGCAGAACTGATACCAGGAATACCGTTAAAAATATTTAAGGAGTTTATAAGATTTAAAATAATAATAATATATATTTTAATAATATTAATTTTACCCTTGGAAATAAGATAATCCTATATTTCAGAATCTGGTCTCAGAATCAGGACATGGGTTGTCTATGTCCAGTAACATTCCATTTCACAGGAAAGGGTTAATACTAAGCTCAGAGCTCTGCAGGTCCCATTATCTCTAGGGTGTTCCAATATAGGGTGTTGCAAAGATCTCACTCTGGATGTTGTGACCACAGTACAAAACACCACCTGCCTAAGCAAATGGAATTCAGAATAATGTGAAGGGAGATTTGCTTACTTCTGCAGGTGTCTCTGCTGGTAAGTAACATTTTGGAAGTATGGATTCTGATCTGTGGCTGAGAACAATGAAAAGAGCAGAAGGTGATAAAATAGGGGAAAGAAAAGAAAACCTTCTTATTGAGGGAAGTGGATAAGGGAGCTTACTGTAAGAATGTGTTGGCATAATTTCATATACACTTGAGCAACTACTACCTTCCTTCAATTCTTTCTTATACATCTTACACAATCTCTGTGTGAAGCTCTTACATCTTTTGCTACTTTTGCCATTCTATGCACTTGAGCTCTTCACAGCCATGCAGTGATCTATCAAAGTTCCTTCTCTTCATGTTTTCTGTGTATTTCTCACTGTTCTCTCTCCTTTAGTCCTTCTAACTTAATCTAAAGATTAGATAAATGGTCCCGACACAGGCCCAGGTTTGACATGGAGAAAAAAACCATAAATGAAGTTACCTTAAACCATTCAGAAATTATCCCTCTCCAGTATAACACAACCAAATTACATGCTATCTTTCTCTGACAAAAGGTAGTCCCAATCATTTTTCAGTGGTGCAGTTTCCAAATGTGTGATGCAATTTTTGTGTAAATGTCAAATGATAAGAATAATAATTTGCACTGGATTATTTATATGTGCAAATATATAAATAATATTTATATTATTTATATGCAGATAAAGTGAGTATCAGGATTGAATGTCTGCTAAATTATGTAAAGGATTACCTGACAAGCTGTATAAGCAAATTCACTATAGCTTTTTACTTTGTTGTTATCAATAGGATAAGCAGTAACTGTAATACAATTTTTTGATGAGCCATCTCAAGTCAGAAATAGCTTGTAAAGCTCTTGCAATGCAGGAACTTTACTCTCATTTGATAGGTAAGGAGTCTCAGACTTAGAGAAGAAAAATAATTTATTCAATATTACATGGCAATGAGAAACAAAACATGAACTCAATTCCTAGTGTTGGTTTCTAAACATTATTCCATTTTCATATACTAGGCCCTGTTAAGTTAGCTAAACCAAACTCACAAAGAAGAAATATGAACATAGGATTTTGTCACATCTCTTTCACTAATCTCCTCAATTACAACACCATATCTTGCATATAGTCACTCCTGATGAAATTAAGATAGTTTTCTAAATAGTTATTTTTTTCTGAGTTATTCCTCTTCTGTTTCCCAATTTGCTTGTTTTGGAATAATTATCTTAACTCAATTTCCTTTTCTTCTTCCTATACCTGGATCAATTTCTACCTTCTAAGATTTCTTAAGAAATTTGTCCAAGACCCAAGCTGCAGTGCACCCTTCCAAGACACACACATGCACATGCACACATGCGCACACACACACTAGTGTGTGAAAGAGAAAGAGTTCTTGATCACAGTGTGCTTGATCACAGTTTTATAAAGATGAGATACATCATAGCAACACTTAATATAGCAAAACAAATGCTAGACTCACTATCAAGAAGTGGTGTGTACAAATTAACTCACTTTGCCTGACAACTTTGTGATGTTTCATAAACTTGGACATTAATGTTTGTGTGTGTGCACGTTTGTAAATCTGTTTCTTTCTTGACAGTTGTCAGCAGAAAGACAATTAGAAATAGCAAGGTTAATCACTGTTAGGCAGGAATCTAGACCCAACATGACGGCGTTACCCGGCGTAGCAGGCCTTTTGTTAAAGACTCCCTTCACCCTTGTACACACACACCTGCAGACTTACATGTGTCAGAGTTCCGGCTGGGCAACCACCCTCCCCCATGACCTGCAGCTCACCTGCATTCCACAATTTCATAAACAGCAGTTTCAGTTGACAGTTTCCAAAGACCCCTTCCTCATGACACTTACTCAACTCCTGCCCTAGTAGTTTCAAGACCCACCAGGCCCTGTTTGCACAACCAGCTTCCCTACCTCTCGGGCTATAAAAAGCCCCTACCCTCCTCCCTCAGGGCGACTTCCTCGGCCCACACCTTTGGACCGAGGAACCTCACCCACAGCCCTAATAAAAGCTATTCTCACTGCCATTTGCCTTGTGTCTTCGTTCCCGGTTCGGCTCCAGCCTCAGTTTACCTTTACAATCACCAGATCTGAAATGAAGAGGGATATGTTCACTCCACTGTAAGTAGATCCAGAGTAAGAAGATTATCCTGAGAGGGTTATCCAGAGTATGAGACTTCGATAATAAAACCTCAAGGCAGGGTTCCTCTCTAATATTTGCACCCGCAAGAAAGGAGAGATTGGAAGCTGACTGTGGAATGAGAAAGACTTCCAGACTTAAACAATAAAACACCTGCACACATCCAAAATTATCTTAGACTGTTCCAGTTCGGTACATTTGTGGTTTCTTCGAAGAGTGGATTACCTATGCTCGGCTCATAAATGTGAACTATAATGGGTCTGGTCATATTTAAATCATGTATCTACTTATTTGTCCATAACATGTATATTTGTGAATTAAACAGTTTTTCCGTGAAATAAGGTTAAAATGTTTTCAAGAGAATCTTTTGTGCTTCTAAAGTAGTAAGGGAACAATTTTATCTCACCAATATTTTATAAGTTTACATTGCTGATTTGCGTAACTGTTACAACTACTGACACTAAATTTAAACCACTATGTTGCATCAGAAAACAAATGTTCTTTAGTTCATCTTTTGCGATCAGTCTCAGCATATGATCTGGTACATACGTGGTAGATAATTACTGTTTGTTGAACTAAAATATTGAATTTACTTGAATGGATCTAATGAAGTACACTGAAATATTTGGGCCACATATTGCCATTAAATTGTAAATACTTTGAAGCCTCTATGATGCAGAAATATCGTAGATATTAGTTTCACTGATTTATTTGTTTTCTCTGTGCACTAAGCGAGGATAAGACAAACTCAATGAATGACAGACATTCAGTCTACGATATACTTTAGTATAAAAATTTCCCAGAAGGACAGCCTCAATGAATACCACTCTATTTCATCCCTATTCTATCCTTCTTCTGGGAATTCCTGGGCTGGAAAGTATGCATCTCTGGATTGGATTTCCTTTCTTTGTTGTGTTCCTGACAGCTGTCCTTGGGAATATCACCATCCTTTTTATGATTCAGACTGAGAGTAGTCTCCATCAGCCCATGTTCTACTTCCTGGCCATTCTGTCATCTATTGATCTGGGTCTGTCTGCATCCACCATCCCTAAAATGCTTGGCATCTTCTGGTTTACCCCGAGAGAAATCTCCTTTGAAGGATGCCTTACCCAGATATTCTTCATCCACTTGTGCACTGGCATAGAATCAGCTGTGCTTGTGGCCATGGCCTATGATCGCTATGTGGCCATCTGTGACCCTCTTCACCACACGTTGGTGCTGACAAACAAGGTAGTGTCAGTTATGGCACTGGCCATCCTTCTGAGACCCTTAGCCTTTGCCTTACCGTTTGTTCTACTCATCCTAAGGCTTCCATTTTGTGGACACCAAGTTATTCCTCACACTTACTGTGAGCACATGGGCATTGCCCGCTTGTCTTGTGCCAGCATCAGGGTCAACATCGTCTATAGCTTATGTACTATCTCTATCCTGGTCTTTGATATCATAGCAATTGTCATTTCCTATGTACAGATCCTTCATGCTGTATTTTGACTTTCTTCACATGATGCATGACTCAAGGCACTCAGCACCTGTGGTTCTCATGTGTGTGTCATGTTGATTTTCTATATCCCTGCATTTTTCTCATTCATGACCCATAGGTTTGGTGAGAATATACCTCGCTTTATCCACATCCTTCTGGCTAATTTCTATGTAGTCATTCCACCTGCTCTCAACCCTGTAATTTATAGTGTTAGAACAAAACAGATTAGAGCACAAGTGCTGAAAATGTTTTCCAATAAATAAAACATAGCTCATTTATAAATACCAGATTATTTGTCAATATCATAAATAATCATTTTTACAATGAAAGTGGCACTAATTTTCTATGTTCAAAATAAAAACAGAATATTTGGAAAGTATTTAGGAGCATCTTAGGGAAGGACTGAAAATGGAAATCGTTTGGCAGGTGCTACCCACAAATGGAAAGTTAAGCTCATGTCAAATGGATAAATGAAAATGTTTTCTGATATTCCATTGTTTGCAAATTATTCAGATTCCTAATTGGAAGAATATGAACACTTTGTCCCGCATCCTTTATGACTGAGCATAGCATAGTCATTGTCAGTTTAAAGCAAACTTGAACGAAAAACCAGAAACAAGCAAACAAACAAAACACTATAAAGCCATTTTTATGCTGAGTTTAAACAAAAATATCGAGTCATCTTGATTAGTGCTGGTTCTATACAAGAAACATTGGGGGATTTTCCATATACCTGGACTATTAAAAATAATGTTATTTTTGACTTTGTCATAATAATGTTGGAAGGTATAAAATTGATACTGTTAATATGATAGCCGTGGAGGTCTTCCACCATAAAGAGAATAGCAGAAATTTTGAAGTCTTAGTAAATTTGTAGTCTTTTTTATTTGGGGGAAAAAAAAAGAAGACATGCTGTATTTTTTTACTTGGTGGGCAAGTTTTTATAAAATCTAACTTACTGATAGTTCTTTGAAAACAAACTGTTCTTTTCCAAACAATATTGTTGATGTGTGTTTTTTTGCCATCCCTTAGAGAAGTTTCACTTTTATGGAATGTCAAAAGTTCAAGTGATATTCTAAGTCTATCACTACCTAAGTTTTTTTTGTTGTTGTTATTGTTGTTGTTGTTGTTGTTGTTGTTTTAATGAAAGTTTAGTTCCATGTGATATAATTCAGTGCTATCCAGGTACATGTGCATTATTGATATTATGGATAAAAGATTCAAGGGAAAATGTGCTTATGAAGTTTGGAAAATTCTAACATTCTAGCAATATATTTATTGCAGGACCTTTCAGAGTTTTTAATCTTCAAATACTCATTTGAAACTTTAAATCAAGATTGGTGTCAAAGTGCTCTTCTTAGGCCATCCCATGACACATATTCTGTTGGGTGCACTTTAGAAAAAAAAAACTACTTATTGTTATTACGATGGAAAATATAATGTCAAATATTCTTAGGGGAGATATGTATTAATTAACATTACACCCTGGACTAGAAAATCTATGAAAAAAACAATCAGTTACACTGTGTATTTATAGGCATTATAATTACACATTATAATTATGTAATTATAGACTTTTCCTGCACCCCAAGTGTGAGATTGAACTCATCGTTTACCTATTCATTTATTCTGTTGTATTGGTTCAGCCTTAATCTTAGGCTGGCACCATGTTCCTGGGTCTTGGAGGTGAAAAGTTCTAGGTGAGTGATTCTGCCCCTCCCCAAGCTGCAGGAGATTCCAGCTGATCCTGATTCATGCTGTGGTTATAGAATTTATTTATGCTCCTTTAAGCAGCAATGGTCTTCACATGTTCTGTTCCCCTGGTGGCTAAAGGCATTCACTCCTCAGGGAAGAGGAGAAAGAAGGAACTGGGTGAAGTGTGATTCCCATCCTTCTGTGGATGCTATTCCCCTTTACCAGGTCTGTTCCATGAGGAAGCCTTTTTCAGTCAGTCTTGCCTCCAGTCTTTCTCACCATTACTTGGTAGAAGCCTAGGGAGGACAACCTGAGTGGGAATGAATTCCCTTGTTTCATATTATCACAGAAGTCTACACTTCACTTTGAGGAATTTGCTTTAAAATTTTAGTAAACCCTTTTTACTGGCTTGTGTAGAATCTGACATCTGCCCCTAATAAGCTAAGGGTCATGTTCCATCCTTTCTTGAAGTTGCCTATCTTTCTTTAGGTTAGAATTAGTTGGTTGCTCTGTGATTTTAACTATTTGATCAGTCCAAGAAAATTGCGAGTTTTTTTCTTTTTTTTATTGTACACTTCTTTTTGGCCATAAGGTTTTGAGAGCAATGGTCTTCCAATGTATACATGCTAAATAAAAACAAGAAGCCCTTGTAGAAATTTTAAAGCATGCTGTAGCATTTAAGTGGAAGGGCATCTATATCCATTGGTAACTCCCTATAACTATTTCTCCAGGGATGGGCTGTGAACCACTGAATCATAAATATTGCGATGATTGTTGAAAAGCAGATGTTATGGAAATCACCACAGAACTTTTGAATCTGATTACCTTAGAGTAGACTCAAGCAATCTTTATTTTTAAGAGGCTTCAAACATTCTAAATTTGAGAACTATCACTCCAGAAAGTTGAAAGTTGATTAATAATAATCAGTTGATCGTTAAAAGGAAATACTAGGATCACCTTTAGAAAGACAGGTAGTTGCATGCAGAATTGGCCAACCCAAAGCTGAACGGCACTACCTCTATACCTCTACACACACATACACACACACACACGCCTCTGACTTGGCCTAACCCACAGCAAACTTTGTTTTTACTTACCTGATATTCCTGATGTCTTGTATTCAGGAACTATTACTATTTCTATATGGTATAGTGGGTAAGAGTGTAAATCTAGAGTCACACTCCTTAGGTTCAAATCCTGGCTCCCACTTTACCATCTTTGTGACTGGAAAAATCAACTAATTTCGGTGAGTCTCTGTTTTCTTATTTGTAAAATAAGCATATCAATATTAGAAATCTTGTCAGTTTGCAGGAGGAATTACTGAGGTTAAGGGATCTAAAAATTCAGAATGGACTAGCGGAATGTCAGCACTGTAAATGTTATATGTTATACTGAAATGTTTATGTATCTGACTCAACTTTATCAAACTACTGGAACAAAATGTTTCTCCCCACTCTTCATGTTCAAGTTATAAATCCCATCCTTTCTATATACTCTGATTCACTATGTGCTAGGGAGAATGATAAGAATAAATGAGAAAGGTAGTAGATTTGCAAATTTGGCAAGCACAAACTGAGTAAGTTTAATTAAGCACCCCTCCCCTCAAACACACACACTCTTTTGGTAGTAAGGCTTTCTAAAGAAGTTATATGTGTTTCCTCACACTCTGCTACATGGTAAGTCTTCCCATTCTGATGAGAAATATATGCCTAACCTGAGGGTTAGTTACAGTGTTCACTGGCTCTCAAGCCAAACAAAGTCCTTTACAATAATTTTAATCACTAAGAAATATTATATCTGGAATTCATCCTTCATTATTTTATTTTATCTCAATCTCTTCAGAAATTAAGAGAGGTTATATTTTATGTGTCCAGCACTGAGACCCTGCAAGTGATTACAAACATTGCCCTTGAAGGGGTGGCCTGCCCCTCCACACCTGTGGGTGCTTCTCATTAGGTGGAACGAGAGACTTGAGAAAAAGAATAATACACAGAGACAAAGTATAGAGAAAGAAAAGCCGGGCCTAGGGGACCGGTGCTGTGCTTACAGAGGACCCACACCGGCACCAGCCCCTGAGTTCCCTCAGTATTTATTGCTCAAAAGATAAGGGAGTAAATCAGCAGTAAGACATACAGATACACGGAGATGTTCCATTTGCCCAGGGACGGGCAGGAGACAGATGTTTTTCTTTTACTGAGATTTAAGAGAATGGTACTGACCTTCAACCACAAGCAGGCTTTAAGCATTTGCCTAACAAAGCACATTCCTTACAGCCCAAAATCTTTTCAACCTTAATTACCACAGTGATGTCTCTAGCAAGGACAGGATCGGGGGTAGAGTCACAGATTAACAGCATCTCAAATACAGAGCCAAATGGAGTCTCTTAAATTTACTTCTTTCTATATAAACACACTAACAAGCCGACCTCTCTTTTCCCCACATTTCCCCCTTTTCTTTTCAACAAAACTACCTTTGTCATCATGACACTGACATTATATACTTTACAAAGTAATAGACTATTACAAAGTAAGTGGAGGCAGGATGAGATCACAGGATGGTGTTAAAATTGAAATTGCTGATGAAATTTTGGGCACGTATAGTCATTGATAACATTTTATCAGGAAATAGGGTTTGAGAGCAGACAACCTGACTGGCCAAAATTTATTAGGTGGGAATTTCCTCTTCCTAATAAGCCTGAGAGCACTACAGGAGGCCGGGGCTTATTTCATCCCTTTGGCTTCAACTGGAAAAGGCGGCACGCCTCCAAGGGGGTCATTTATAGGCCTACCCTTAGAGCGCATTCTCTTTCTCAGGGATATTCCTTGCTGAGAAAAAGAATTCAGCGATATCTCTCCTATTTGTGTGCAAAAGGAGAAAAGATATGGCTCTGTTCCGTCCGGCTCACCGGCGGCCAGTTCAAGGTTACCTCCCTTGTTTCCTGAACACTGCTGTTATCTCGTTCTTTTTTTCAAGATGCCCAGATTTCATATTGTTCAAGCACACATGTTTTACAAACAATTTGTGTAGTTAAGACAATCATCACAGGGTCCTGAGGTGACATATATCCTCCTTATCTTACAAAGAAAATGATGGGATTAAGAGATTCAAGACAGACATAAGAAATTACAAAAGTATAAATTTTGGAGAAGTAATAAAATGTCCATGAAATCTTTATATTTTATGTTTTTTTTTGTTGTGGCTCCAGCCAGTCCCTCCGTTCAAGGTCCCTGACTTCCCGCAACGTTTTCTCTCCCTTTTCCTCTATATAAATGTGCCATGGCGATGAAGGCTTGTTCGTTTTCTCGATTTTGGCGCAGGATTCTTCGACTGGTCCAGCACACTAAAAACAAACCGATTAAACAGAGACACATAATTCCAAAATTTATTGCAGTAGAGTTTCCAATAGACTCAATCCAAGTCGTGGGGTTTAATCCATAAAGATTTTTTGCCACTTGATCTAACGACTCAGCTCCAGGCACAATATTTAAGTGACTCTGAGAGGCTTCAAAAATTTGTTGTTTTAATTTAGAAATGTCTAAAGTGAGATTATCTTCTCTTCCCTGTAAATGGCGTCTAACCATGTCCCAGTGATGTTTAGACTCATTATAAATTTGGGGTGTAATACAAAAATCTGAAGTATTCCAGTCACACTGTAACTGGAAACGATGTTCCAAGCTCATGAGTCTATCTCCCATCCAAATGACAGTTTGTCTAAGATCATTAATTTGATTTGCCAATTTTTGATCGATACCAGATTGTGAATTCTACAACCTTGTGGAATTCTTTTGCCAATTGTTAACAAAGCTTACTGTCTGAACAGAAGAGTGCAATGCGACTCCTGCCACAGCGGCTGTAGATGTGACTGCAATTAATCCCATAACCACTGCAATTAAAGTAAAAATGAATCTTTTGGATCTATTTAAAATGCCTTTTAATACTTCAGTTAAAATATGGATGGATGGCGAGGCCTCCCATGGTCGATCCATGGACACAGGGATCCACACGCCTTCTCTTGCTCTCACTAGCAGAATACGGTGCTGCCAATCAAAAGTCGAATCAATGCAAGTAAACAGTCTGCAATTTTCACACGTTATAGTTTGGGAGTCTGGTTTAATAACTATATTTCCTATGACTAACATATAAGGGGGTTTTACACAACTTTGTAAAGGAACTGTTAGACTGGAATTTAGGTTGATAGAGTAAAATGTCTTATAATCTCTTGTTTCTATAGTTTGGTTTCCAGACCAAATTCTAAGGTGTTATGAAGCCACAGTAAGCTTCCATAATTCTGGATGTTCAGGACCAAAAACAGGACTTATTATTTTTGGTCTTGGAGTAGAGATTCCCTTTTCTCCCCATTTCCAAGGGTAGAAAGACTGTAATTTTTTGTGCTTATGTTTGTCTACATTTTCTGTTAAGTCACTATCAACAGTTGGACTCACTAGTGCACTGGGACAGAATTGAGTTTGTCCTGTGCAATCGTGGTAGAATTGACCTCGAGGTGCCCAATCTATAACAGTTCCAAATGTATTATTTTGTAAAATTACGGCACTATCGGCCACACATTCTTCCCAAACTAAATCTCTTGTTTCTATGGAAATCTCCTTGGGGCAAGGTTTTCCTTTTGGCCTAAATTTTAATGATCTTTGATAAGAGAAGTCTTGTAAATAGTTCATCTGTGGTTTGAGTGACATTCTGCTTACCATGTGATAAGTAAATTTACAGGTGGGATTGAGAGTAGGTACTTCTACCAACCAATTTTGGATATCAGGCATTAAACATCCTGGTGCTTTCCCTAGACATATAGGAGGATAATGATACCCAATGGAAATATTTATCATCATTCCTTCTTCCTCCGGTTTGGCAGGGCAACGATCATCTGTGGGACCAGGTACCCACACACTATTATTAACATATACTTCAATAGGATTATCCATCCATGTGACTGCCCGAATTAAGGGCGGGAAAGGCACATAGGCCCAGTAGGTATAATTAGCTGTAGCTGCTCCTGCAGGCATGGGGAGACTTACCACCGTTGATACAACCATTAAAGCTGCAAGCAGCATTTTTTCTGAGGTTTGTGTCACCTTTGTGCTAGCTAGGCTTTTTCTAGCTAACAGTGTCAGCTTCTTTAACTGTGCCCAGGTCGGCAGCTCCGCCTTCTTGGTGTGTGGTGACTTCATCTGTTTTTTTAATATCACCACTTGACTCTTCATGCGAGTCAATGGTGCTCAATTGCGGTGTTTCCGTCTCCGTGGAGGTGCTTTTCTTTGCATCTCCGCTGGGTTCATTGTAGAACTTCAAATGTCTAGTGGGTATCCAAATAGGAAGCTGATTTTCTCCTGGTGAAACACAAGCAAAACCTCTTCCCCAGGTTATCACCTTCCCTATTTCCCATGTCCTATTTTTGTTGTCTTTCCACCAAATCAGTTTTCCTTCATGTGGACTGTTCTTTTTACCAGTAAGATGCTGTTCTGCAGAAGTAGTAGTCTGATTTCTATAAATGTTTAAAAAATTTAAAGTATAGAGTGCTAGATTAAGCTGCATCTGAGAGAGGTACACTCCTTACTGTCTCCCCCTTCTTTTTGTTTAACTAACTGAGTTTTGAGTGTTCTATTAGTTCTTTCAACTATGGCCTGTCCTTGGGAATTATAAGGAATTCCTGTTGTATGTGTAATATTCCACTGATTTAAGAATTTTTGGAAAGCTTTACTACAATAACCTGGTCCATTGTCAGTTTTAATTTTTTCTGGAACTCCCATTACAGCAAAACAAGATAATAAATGTTTTTTAACATGGGAAGTACTTTCTCCTGTCTGGCATGTTGCCCATATGAAATGTGAATAAGTATCAACTGTTACATGAACATATGATAATTTTCCTAATGAAGGTACATGAGTAACATCCATTTGCCATAATGCATTAGGACACAGACCTCTGGGATTAACTCCTGCCTCTTGAGTGGGCAGGTGTAGTACTTGACACTGGGTACAATGTTGTACAATATTTTTTGCCTGTTTCCATGTAACATCAAATTTGTTTTTTAACCCTGCTGCATTTACATGAGTCAAAGCATGAAGTTCTTGTGCTTTTATGAATGCAGAGGATACCAATAAGTCAGCTTGTTCATTTGCTTTAGTTAAAGGTCCTGGTAACTTAGTATGTGCTCGAATATGAGTAATATAAAATGGGAAATTCCTTTTTCTTACAGTTTGTTGTAACAAATTGAACAGCTGGTTTAACTGGTCATCCATGCTATATTTAATTAGAGCTGTCTCAACATCCCTTGTAGCCTGTACTACATATGCAGAATCTGATATAATATTAACAGGTTGATTAAAATCTTCTAACACTGTAATGACTGCAACCAACTCTGCCCTTTGAGCTGATTGATACTGAGTTTTGACTACTCGCTCCTTTGGCCCTGTGTAAGCCGCTTTTCCATTGCTGGAACCATCAGTAAATACTGTCAGAGCATTTTCTAAAAGTTTATGTCTGGTAATTTTAGGTAAAATCCAAGTAGTCAATTTTAAAAATTGGAAGATTTTTGTTTTGGGGTAATGATTATCAATAATTCCCACAAAATCAGCAAGGCCAATTTGCCATGCACCAGAATTGATAAAGGCTTGTTTAACTTGTTCCTTGGTTAAAGGAACAACTATTTTGTCTGGGTCATTACCACACAATTTTCTTATTCGTAATCTTGTCTGACCAATTAATGTAGCTATTTGATCCACAGTACAGTAAAAGTTTTAATTGTACTGTGGGGAAGGAATGGCCACTCCACAAGATCAGTATTTTGAACAATGATGCCTGTTGGAGAATGTGCAGTGGCAAAAATCAAAAGTTGGAGTGGGGCTAAAGAATCTATTCTACTTATTTGTGCTGACTGAATTTTTTCTTCCACTAATTTAATTTCTTTTGTTGCCTCTGGGGTTAATATTCTTCTACTGTTTAAGTCTGGATCTCCTCTTAGGATAGAGAACAAATTTGACATGGCGTAAGTAGGAATGCCTAGAGTTGGCCGAATCCAATTAATATCGCCTAACAATTTCTGAAAGTCATTTAATGTTTTTAATGTGTCTTTTCTTATTTCTATTTTTTGTGGCTTAATTTTTCTATTTTCTATTTGCATCCCTACATAATGAAAAGGAGCAGAGGTTTGGATCTTATCAGATGCTATTGTTAGTCCTGCGTTGGCCACCTCTGCTTGCAGAAATGTGTAACAGTCAATTAATTTGTCTCTTGTTTCTGCAGCACATAAAATATCATCAATATAGTGAATGATATAACAATCTGAAAATTTGTCTCTAACTGGTTGAAGGACTTGACCTACGAAAGTTTGACAAATAGTTGGACTATTAAGCATTCCCTGAGGTAATACTTTCCACTGAAACCTGGTGGCTGGTTCTTTATTATTTATGGCTGGTATAGTAAAGGCAAATTTTTCACAATCTTGCTCTGTCAGAGGAATGGTAAAAAAGCAATCCTTAAGATCAATTATAATTAAAGGCCAGTCTTTTGGGATCATGGCCGGAGAGGGCAATCCAGGTTGGAGAGGCCCCATGGGTTGAATTACAGTGTTTACGGCTCTTAAGTTCATTAACATATGCCATTTGCCTGATTTTTTCTGAATTACAAATACAGGAGAATTCCAGGGTGAGAATGAAGGCTCAATGTGTCCCTTTTCTAATTGTTCCTTTGCTAATAAGTGTAAAGCCTCCAGTTTTTGCTTTGGTAGCGGCCACTGATTTACCCATACCGGTTTTTCTGTTTTCCAAGTTAATGGAATGGGTTTAGGAGGCTCTACAGTGGCCGCCCCTAAAAAGGATAGCCTATTCCTTTTCCTTTTTTCAGTTTTTTTAGTCTCAATTGAGACTTTAATGCCATTTTCATTTTTTCCTAATCCCTTTCCTGGTACATATCCCATTTTAGTCATGATTTTTTGACTCATGGGGCTGTATAATGGAGCAGGCATAATGATTTCTGCACCCCATTGTTGTAATAAATCTCGACCCCATAGATTAACAGGAATTGAAGTAATCATTGGCTGAACAGTACTTTCTTGATTATCTGGCCCTAAACAATGTAAAATCATTGTACTTTCATACACTTCTGAAGCTGTGCCTACGCCGACAAGTCTTGTAACAGCCTTTTGTTTAGGCCAATTTTTTGGCCACTGATTTAAAGCAATGACAGAGATATCTGCTCCTGTGTCTACTAACCCTTCAAACTGTTTTCCTTGAATAATGGCCTTACACACAGGTCTGCTCTCAGAGACCAGACTTGCCCAATATGCAGCCTTTCCTGCCAGATCAGTGCTTCCAAACCCTCCTGTTCTTTTTATCTCACTGTTTTTAACTTTAATATAAGGTAGGAGTAATAATTGAGCGATCCTGTCTCCTGGACTGGCACTCCAAGGAATTGAGGAACTAATAACCAATTGAATTTCACCTTTATAGTCTGAATCAACCACACCAGTATGAATTTGAACTCCTTTTAGATTTAAACTTGATCTTCCTAAGATTAGTCCTACAGTCCCCTCAGGCAATGGGCCGTATACCCCTGTGGGGATTTTTTGTGGAGGCTCCCCTGGAAGCAGAGAGACTGCTTGTAAAGTACATAGATCTACTGCTGCACTGCCACTTGTGGCGGGGGATAATTGCTGTATTGTGATAAATGGCTTATTCCCTGAGACACTTGCGACAGTGGGGGTTGTTGTTCCTGAAAACCCTGGGGAACAAAGGGTTGAATTTTGAATGCCCCAGTTTGTTGCGGGGCCTGAGGCTGGCCCCTCCTCTCGTTTCCCGACAGTGGTTGCCCATTTTTATCAAATTTAGGATGACATTGATTACCCCAATGTTTTCCCCTTTTACATCTTGGACATAGGCCAGGTGGCCCTTTATCTGTTGTTGTAGTAACTTGAGTAGTTACATTTTGTTTATTTGTGACTAGGCAATTCTTTTTTAGATGACCAATTTGACCACAATTATAGCATTTTCCCCCAAATGTTTTCACTTGTCCTCCTAAAGCAACTCCTGTGATTGCTTGAGCCATAAGCATAGCTTTATGCATAGCTCCTCCAACTCCATCGCAGGCTTTAACATACTCTGAGATTACATCTGATCCTGTGGGAACCCTTCCTTTTAATGGCTTAATGGCTGATTGACAATCTGGATTGGCGTTTTCATATGCCATCAACTCCACTATGACTTTACGGGCATTCTCATCGGTAATTGACTTTTGAGCAGCATCTTGAAGTCTTGCTACAAAATCAGGGTAGGGCTCTTTTGAGCCTTGTCTTACTGTATTAAAGGAAGGGCAGGCAGTTCCTGGGTCTTGGATTTTCTCCCAGGCCCTAAGGCAGATAGCCCTGATTTGCTCAATGGCCTCATTTGGCATTATTGCTTGTTGGTCAACAGTGCTCCAATTTTGACCTATTCCTAATAGTTGATCTGCATCTATGTTAATTAGAGGATTGGCAGTCCTATTTCTTCGGACCTGCACTTGTGCCCCATCAATCCACCAAGTCTTAAATTGTAAAAATTGAGAGGGTGAGAGTGATGCCAGAATCTCCCAATCATAAGGAATGAGTCTATGTCCATGAGCAATGGAATCTAATAATGTTCTCATGTAAGGAGAGTTGGGTCCATACTGTTTTACTCCTTCTTTCATTTCTTTTAGCATTTTTATAGAAAAGGACTGATATCTGGCTTCAGCTACGGGAGGTTCTCCCTCTTGGGCCCCTTCTCCAGGTGGTCTTGCTTCTAATATTACTGGGAATTGCCACGCCTCAATATCTCCCTGTTTTCTTGCCTCATCAATAATTTTATGTATTGCACTACCTTGTGTACTAGGCGGTGCTGTAGGATTAAGTCTCATGGTGGGCGGCTGAGGATATGGCGCCCTGCCCTGTGGCACTGGCAATGCTCCTGGCTGTCCATACAGATTTTCTGGAGGCTGCAGATACTGCAGTTCAGCTGGCGGCCAGTATTGATAGGCTACTGGCGGCTGAATCTTACTTTCTACCTGTTGATATTGTGGACACTGTATTTGGATTGGCATTGCCATGACAGAGACTCTATCTTTTTCTATTTGATTTTCTTTTGGAGTTTGTACTTGTTTAACCTGCATTTGAGGTTCTAAAGTTGCAGGCATCTGAGCTGTTGTAAGAGTTGGCCATCGTGGTTTAGACTCTGATGGCTCTACTAATTCTGGATCTTTTTCCCCTAATTTTAACGTTTCAGGATATATTACCTCCTGTAATTGATTATTGTCAACATTTTGCGTTGACCGAGCCATTACCGGCTCTGCTACACATTTACAGTGTGAACTTTCTTTTCCTTTCCGGGACTCTATCCCTGCCTCTTTTTCAGAGTCTACTGCACAGCTTTTAGGGACATCAGAAATTGAAATGTTATCTTCTTCTGTTTGCAACGGTTCTAAAGCTACTTTAACAATGACCCAATCATTCCATACTGTAAGTGGGATGATTTTACCTTCCCTACTTGCTTGTTTTAATTCTTTGCCAATTTTTTCCCAATCTTTTAGATCTAAAGTTCCCTGTTCTGGAAACCATGGACAAAACTGTTCTATTGTTTGAAAGAGCGTAATTAGATTTTTGGTAGACACTTTAACTCCCCCTCTTTTTAAGAGAATTTTTATAAAGCTGTGATAAGAGGCATATTTACTTTTAGTTTGCCCCATTGTTACCCTAGGTTCTTCCGAGCGCACAAGCTTACTGCAAGGCTGACTGTAGACGTACTCGGGAGTCTCTCGTCGACTTGTCCTCAATGACCACGCTCCAGAGTACCTTCACCTTAGAGAAAAGCCTCCACGTTGGGCACCAGATGAAGGGGTGGCCTGCCCCTCCACACCTGTGGGTGCTTCTCGTTAGGTGGAACGAGAGACTTGAGAAAAAGAATAATACACAGAGACAAAGTATAGAGAAAGAAAAGCGGGGCCTAGGGGACCGGTGCTGTGCTTACAGAGGACCCACACCGGCACCAGCCCCTGAGTTCCCTCAGTATTTATTGCTCAAAAGATAAGGGAGTAAATCAGCAGTAAGACATACAGATACACGGAGATGTTCCATTTGCCCAGGGACGGGCAGGAGACAGATGTTTTTCTTTTACTGAGATTTAAGAGAATGGTACTGACCTTCAACCACAAGCAGGCTTTAAGCATTTGCCTAACAAAGCACATTCCTTACAGCCCAAAATCTTTTCAACCTTAATTACCACAGCGATGTCTCTAGCAAGGACAGGATCGGGGGTAGAGTCACAGATTAACAGCATCTCAAATACAGAGCCAAATGGAGTCTCTTAAATTTACTTCTTTCTATATAAACACACTAACAAGCCGACCTCTCTTTTCCCCACAGCCCTAAGTATAATTGTATTTCCAGCGACTTCTGGTTAGTAATTAAACACTGACTAAATGAATCTAACTAAAGTGAAGGTGGTCATGGAGAATGGTATGAGCAGTAGTAACAACAAATTTGACACTTGAGTCTGTGAGAAGCTGTGTTCCTGAAAGCCCCATTCAATGACATTCAGTTGTATATAAAATAGTTGTGAGATTACAGAAAAGTTATTTCTTTAGAGATAGACTTCAAATCCCAGGTTCTCTATTCAGTAACCCACCAAATATGAGTGTGTTGAGCTATTTATTAGCTGGATTTTTTTTTTCCTTTTAGACTTTGAATTTTAATGGACAGGAAAAACACAGATGTTTTACACAGACACTATTCATGATTATGCTTTTGTCATTGTTTATATGTATGTTTGTAATTACTGTATCATTCTAAAACACTTTGTAAGGAGGAATATAAAGAAATAGTGTTCAAAAAGAGTATCACAGAGAATTTGCCACTTTTTCCAGCTAAAATTGTACCTTGTAATCTTTTCATTTTTACTATTTTCTTTTTTTTAAAAAAGGTTCAGAATTTGTACTTATGGCTCAAAAGTTTCTAAGTCACAATTGAAATAATTAGACCACAGATCTTATGTACAGACAAATCTTTGAAAAGAGGGGTTCAGAAACACAAGAAACTAAAAGTTCACTATTAAACATACTACTTTTTTTTTTTTTTTTTTTTTTTTTTTTTTTTTTTTTTTTTTTTTTTTTTACCAAAAATACTTTTGTATTAGAAGTATTAAAGTTAAGACGCAAGGAAAGGAAGTTTAATTTTGTTCATAGGCTTGCAAGCTGAAATCAGCACAATATAAAGTGTATTAAAATACAGACCACTAAACTATATATCACCTACTGGTATGTATTTACATCATTGGTTTGAGCCAACTTTATGCTCCATTCTTACTATAAGGTAACAAAAAATATTTTGATCCTCCGGTGGGGATATGCTTTTGTGAAAATATACCAATCACTAAATCTTAAGCCACATATAGTTTTTTAATGTATGAAAATACGCATTTGTGGTTTTATAATACACCTATCTGCATTATACTATTCATTTCTAGTTGCCTTTCAGTGAAGAGTCACTACTGGGTATATACCCAAAGGATTATAAATCATGCTGCTATAAAGACACATGCACACATATGTTTATTGCGGCACTATTCACAATAGCAAAGACTTGGAATCAACCCAAATGTCCATCTGTGACAGACTGGATTAAGAAAATGTGGCACATATACACCATGGAATACTATGCAGCCATAAAAAAGGACGAGTTTGCATCCTTTGTAGGGACATGGATGCAGCTGGAAACCATCATTCTTAGCAAACTATCACAAGAAGAGAAAACCAAACACCGCATGTTCTCACTCATAGGTGGGAACTGAACAATGACATCACTTGGACTCGGGGAGGGGAACATCACACACTGGGGCCTATCATGGGGAGGGGGGAGGGGGAAGGGATTGCATTGGGAGTTATACCTGATATAAATGATGAATTGATGGGTGCTAACGAGTTGATGGGTGCAGCACACCAACATGGCACAAGTATACATATATAACAAACCTGCACGTTATGCATATGTACCCTAGAACTTAAAGTATAATTAAAAAAAAAAATTACCCCCCCATCACCAGTTGTGTTTATATAGTTGCTTAAACTGGTAATTTTTAGGCTACAATGCCTTCATTATTGAAATTGCTACCAAAGTTCAGAAAGATTTGCCATTGCATGTTTTAATGTTTGCTCTCTAATCAGCATGTTTTAGAAACCTTATGTAACCATTTTCATCTAAAAAGTCAGACTCAGGGATCATGCTTATTCATTTCTTCATGGGCTAGAACTGGGAAGTGAGTAACTAGATTTGAGCAACTTCTTATCTAGGGACTTTGGCTTATTTCCTCTTATTACAGTGAGAAAATTACAAGCAAGTCTGTGCTAATGCTGGACTTTCTTAAACTATAAAAGTTAAAAAAAAAAAAAAAAAAGACTACCCTCCTTGAAGAGCCAATATCCTTTAATATCATCAAAACATCTTAAATAAGAAGCCAGAAATTTAATAAAGGGATAAGAGAATTAAGGTGGTGAACATGGCACAATTAAATTTAAATCCTAATAATATTTTAGAAAATATATTATTCTTACTTAAAAACAAACAGATCAAGTCAGAATTTAAGATACTTAACCAGTAGATAAGCAAGAAATGACCTGACCTTTTTTTTTTTTTTTGAGATGGAGTCCCGCTCTGTCGCCCAGGCTGGAGTGCAGTGGCGCGATCTCGGCTCACTGCAAGCTCCGCCTCCCGGGTTGATGCCATTCTCCTGCCTCAGCCTTCCGAGTTGCTGGGACTACAGGCGCACGCCACCGCGCCAGGCTAATGTTTTGTATTTTTAGTAGAGACGGGGTTTCACCGTGGTCTCGATCTCCTGACCTCGTGATCCATCCGCCTTAGCCTCCCAAAGTGCTGGGATTACAGGTGTGAGCCACCGCGCCCGGCCTATTATCTGAATTTTTATGACAATTAACCCCCAAAATATTGTGAAGGTTAACTGATTATGCATACAGAATGTACAGTAAAGAGTTGTGGACCTGTTCAATAATATTTATTCTCTGCATAATTTTTAGCTTGAGGGGTGAAGAACTTGACTAAAATATTTTTCTAGTGGTCCACTATTAATAACTTCTCTGTGCCTTAATTTGCTCAATTTTAGCTACATATACAAGTTACCTAGAGAGCGTTAACAACACAAGTGACAGAATACTACCCCCATTTCGGTTTTTCCTTCTCTAGTTTCACATGAACAAACTCCCACACAGTATGTAGACTTCTGTCTGTGTTGTACCACTTACTCTAATGCCTGTAAAATTTATCCACGTGAAACTATATATACCAAAAAAAGCATCAAGATTTAATAATGATCACAGAGAACACATAATTACCAGAAATTCATGGTAATTTGGCCCACCACACACTGATTAAAAGCAAAAATAGATTTTAGAAGATTATGGAAAATGACTTCAAAAGACTAAAAGAACGTAATAACTGGAAAGTAGAATTATGTAGCTAGAAAAATATCCTTCAGGAATGAGGGTAAAATCATGAAATCTTTAGATGAACATAGAGAAGTTAGCACCAAAAGACTCTCAAGAAAGCGCTGAATTGTATACTTGAGAAAGAACTTCAGTCAAGAAGGATGAACTGTGGCAAACAAACAAAAAAAGTAAATCTTATGATAAGACATACATGGTCAACCAAAAATCTATGATTATACATCATGTCGATTTTAAACGTCTCTCCTCCTCCTCCTTCTTCTTACTGCCTCTAATGATTTTCCATGAATTTTTTGCTTTGATTTGTTTATTTTGAGAAAATGACACTTTGATAAAGAGTTCTACTTAGTAACACATCTGTCTCAAGGTAATGATTGTCATAGCCTTTATATATCTTAGCTAAACAGCCTGTCAGGACTGAAATGAACAATACCATTCTGGACATCACAAGGAAGGATAATAGGCATTATATAAAAATGTTTTGGCCGGTCCAGAAATCCCGGTACTTTGGGAGGCCGAGGCTGGTGAATCACGAGGTCAGGAGATAGAGAATATCCTGGCTAACAAGGTGAAACCCCGTCTCTACTAAAAATACCAAAAATTAGCTGGCCGTGATGGCCGGCGCCTGTAGTCCCAGCTATTCGGGAGGCTGAGGCAGGAGAATGGCGTGAACCCGGGAGGCAGAGCTTGCAGTGAGCCGAGATCTCACCACTGCACTTCAGCCTGGATGACAGATTGAGATTCTGTCTCAAAAACAAAACAAAACAAAACAAAACAAAACAAAACAAAACAAATGCTTCTTCCTTTTGAAAATATTTGCCATATCTGTATCCAGAATAGTGAACACAGAATAATCTTTTTAGATGAAGAAAATATCATGAGAATATAAAATATGTAGAGTGATATAATTTAAGTGGCCAAATGTTGCTAATAAGCTCAAACTGAATATTTTTTATTATATATAAAATATATTATCTCAGTGTTTTAAATGTTTAAGATTTCAGGGAGGGACACTAGGCTCTTATCAGTTGAAAACTTTAAGACATTTTTATTGACACATGAAAAATGAATAAAATTCATCACACATTTTGTTAAGCAAGTTTAATCATCATATTTAGGCACTATATATCAGAAAGAGTTAATAATAAAGTAAGATTTCCTTAAAAAGGGGGAAGGGGAAACGATGTAGGAATAAACTGAAAAATAATTGCTGCATTTTAGAATAAACTCCAAAGTGTTGTCAAAATAGTCCCAAAAAAGACACAGTTCAAAGTCAGAATTTCCCATAGCCTCCTCTTCCTTTTTTTTTCCTTTCCTCTGCCCCATGACCCAAACCCTCCTCTTCTTTTATTAATCCAGTTTCCAAATATGTTCAGATTGGTATCTTTTATAATGGCAAGATTCGGATAGTTATGCCAGTTGAAACTTGGAAATACACAGTGTGACAGTCATATTATTCAAATTATTAATTTTAAACAGTCTGACAAGATTCAAATGTCAAGTAATCCCACTATTTGGTAAATATTTCTAAAGTGCATAGAAAATCTATACTTACATCTGTTTAAACTTACAATTATGTTTGAATAAGTTACTTTCCACAGAAAAATCTTAGTTTTCTCATTATTAAAAGAGGGCCTTAATAGAAAGACGTTACATTCTAAGATAATACAATGTTTTGTTCAGATATTTCTCACCAACAAAAATTATTTACTTAGAGGCTTTGAAAAACTGAAAACTTTAAGGAACCTGTCTCGAATCCTTTTGGTTCTTACCCCATAGATAATGGGGTTCACCATGGGTGGGACAAGAAGATAGGTGTTGGCCACAATTATGTGAAAATGGGAAGCCACATGGTGCCCAAACCTGTGGGTGAGAAAAGAGAAGAAGGCTGGAGTATAGGATACCAAGATGACGCAGATGTGGGAGCCACAGGTGCCCAAAGATTTGAGCCTGGCATCTTTTGATGGGAGCTGGAAGACAGTGTGGAGTATGAGGACGTAAGAACAAATGATCAATATAAAGTCCACTCCCCCAGTAAGGAAGGCAACAATGAGGCTGTAGGCTCTGCAGAATTTTGTCTCAGCGCAGTCAATCCTGATGAGGGCCATGAACTCACAGTAGGTGTGAGAAATGATATGGGTTCTGCAGTAGGGAAGCAAGTGTAGTAGGAAAGGGTGAGGACTGAGAAGTGCTATGCCCCTGAGTACAATAGCTTAGGCCCATTCTCCCAATTACAGCATGTGTCAGAATAACTGAATGTCTTAATGGATTACAAATGGCCACATATTTGTCAAAAGCCATGGCCAGGAAGAAGCCAGATTCCATGGTGGAGCAAGAGTGAATCAGGAAGACTTGAGTGAGGCAGACTTCAAAGCGAATCTCTCCATCATGGAACCAGAAGAGACTGAGAAGTTTGGGCACAGCTATAGAACACACAACAAGATCAGCTACAGCCAGCATGCAGAGGAAGAGGTACATTGGCTCATGGAGGCTGGGCTCTGTCTTGATGATAAAGAGAAGAGAGCAGTTTACCAGTAGGGCCAACAGGTAGACCACACAAAAGGGGATGGAGATCCAGATGTGAGCAGCTTCCAATCCAGGAATGCCAATAAAAATAAAGGTTGATGGCTGGGCATCGGTTTTATTGTATGGTGACATAACAAGGGTCAAATGTTTTTACCTTCTCTTCATAAATTTTTCCTCAAAAACAAAAAAGTTAATATATTTTGAAATCTGGTGGGTTAAGAAAGTTGAAGTACAGGGAACTGTAGGCCATGGAGAAATTATAATGTCTATAAAAAAATTAGATAGAATTTATTTAATTATTTGACAGAGTCATATATTATCACAGAGTTACTCTACCACAAAAAGGGCACTGCTAGAACAACATTTTGAAAACCATCTTCATCCTCTAATAGCCAGTTCTTTTGTTTTATGTGTTTGTTTTGTTTTTTTCTTTTTAGAAACACAATTGATAATGTTCATCAGACACTCTCTTTACTATTATAGATATTTGTAGACTATAGGGTCTCTAGGATCAGGAAAAATAACCCTTAAGTCAGAGTACAATGCAATCTGGTTTGGAATATGTATAGCAGACTGGACTTCAATGTTGAATTGAAATTATGAAACTTAATTTAGCTGCTTAATCTATGTTTGACATTTCATACCCAAAGTTATTGCTTAATTTGGCTATTTGACTTTCAGTGTCTATAGGGTTAGATATTCCCTTTTAAACATAAAAACAGTTACATGTGTCAAGGGAGCTTTGGAAAGTCTAAGGAATATTATTTCTGAATTAAGACACATACTGGAGAAAACAGGAGTGTAGAAAAATAAGATTATTAAAAATTTATGTAATAATAGAATAAGTAGCATTTCTAAGTTAGTCAGTCACTGATTATGACTCAGGTATTTTTCTGAGAACATTTTATGTATTAACTCGTATAAATTTTATTCACCTTTTTAGATAAGGAGAGTTTAAGTAACTTGTATAAGGTTATATAACTGGTAAGTGATAAACCTAGTTTCTAGTTCAGACACTGATTCTGGAGCCCCCATCTGCAATTAAAAGGATGATAATTAAGTAATAGGCTATACTTGTGAAAATACAGAGGATGGGAATGATTCTGTATATAATGCTGGAAAATACAATCACCATTAATTTGAATACGACTACTTCTTGAAAGCTCTCCCCCTCGCCATTTTTAAATTCCATAAAGAAGCTTGCCCAAATTAAAGACTTTCTCTTATCAGTTAACCCTTCTCCAATGCACTTACACAAAGCAAAAGAACCCTTACCTGAAAAAGAAAATTAACATAACCAGACTTTTTCCATGTTACCCTGTTCTAATTAAAATTAGATTTATGTATATACTCCTTGGGCGAACGCATTTTAACGTATTTCCCCCTTTTTCTCTAAAAAACCCTTTGTGTGCTTTTATCTACATTTGTGTTTCTGTCAGCATTCTCATATACCTCATTCACTTTCACCTTCACTCTTTCTACTTAACTTTTCCTTTACATAACGTAGATACATTTCCCCAATGGGAAATAGGTAGAGAATTTAGGTAAAGAAAAAATTAGCAATGATATTAATGCAAATGTCCAAATACTTAAAATAGGTCTTATTCTCACTTGCAATCAGGAAATTAAAAATTAAAATGAATATGACACAAATTATACGTTGTATTTAACAAATAAAATACCAAGATTGGCCGGGCTTGGTGGCTTACGCCTGTAATCCCAATACTTTGGGGGGCCGAGGCGGGCGGTTCACGAGGTCAGGAGTTAGAGACCATCCTGGCTAACATGGTGAAACCCCTTCTCTACTAAAAAAATGCAAAAAAAATTAGAGGAGGGTGGTGGCGGGCGCCTGTAGTCCCAGCAACTCAGGAGGCTGAGGCAGGAGAATGACGTGAACCTGGGAGGCGGACCTTAGACTCCAGCCTGGGGGACAGAGCAAGACTCTGTCTAAAAAAAATAAAGAAAAAAAAAGAAATATATATATATGTGTATGTGTGTGTATATGTATATATACACACATATATATATCAAAATTGATTATAGCAAGAGTTAGAGAAATTTGAGTTAAAAAGAAATTCTTAAAAATAAAGGTAGGAGCGTGAATTGGCACAACTTTTAGAAAAAAATTTGTAGTAACCATTATTATTATTAAAAATCATATTTCTGGCAAAAGTAATTGATTTCTTAGGTAATATTTTTACATATGTATATAGAAATATATCCAGTGATTCTCACTGGAAAACTGCCCATGGTATAATAAATATTTAATCACTCAAAATGTTCAGAAATAAAATAATAGTTAAAGTGATAATTCAAAAGAGAGAGAGGGATAAAAACGTCAAGTCAAATATAAGGGAATCTCCTAGATTCTTAGCAGATTTCTCAGGAGAAACTTTACAGGCAAGGAGAGAATGGAATGGTATACTTGAAGTGACGGAAGGAAAAAAAGTAAGCTAATCATTCGGCAAATCTATCCTTCAGAAATGAAGGAAAAATAATGTCTTCCTGTGACATTATTTTTCTAAGCAAAATCTTAGAAAATTTATCCCTGGACAAGTCCTGTAAGAAATACTCAGAGGAGTACTGAGTCTGGAAGTAAAATGATGATATCTACCAACATGAAAACATACAAAAGTATAAAAATCAATGGTAGAGCAAACATACAAATGAGAATGAGAAAATAAGCAAACATTATTAGGCCAGAAAACCAGCAAACTGCCAAGTTAAGCAGTAAGAGATGAAGAAAGAAGCAAAGGTTATAAAAACAATCAGAAACAACAAAATTACTGAAGCAAGCCCTCACTTATCAATAACAACCTTGAATGAGAGTGATCTAAATTCCACCCCCGCCAAAAAAATATAAAATGGATAAAAAGTAAAACCCCGCTACGCTGGTTACAAGAAACTTACTTTACTTAAGTACACAGATAAACTGAAAGTGAAGAGATGGAAAAAGATATTCCTCACAAACAAAACCAGTAATATGTGGCAGTACCTGACAAAATAGATTTTCGTCAAAAAGCATGTAAGAGACAAAGAAGGTATTTATATTATAATAAGAAGACCAATTGAGTAAGGCAATATAACAAATATATATATTCAACACCAGAGCATCCAGATATATAAAGGAAATATTACTAAAGCTAAAGAGAGATATAGACAGCAATGTAATAATAGTTGGGTAACCTACTGTCAGGAATGGAGAGATCATCTAGATAGAAATCAACAAAGCAACAATGAACTTAAACCAAATGTATGGAACATTTCATCCAGTAGAAGTAAAATACATATTTTCTTCAGCACATGGAGCAAATCGCAGCATAGACCATACATTAGGTGACAAGTCTCAATAATTATTTAAAAAATTAAAACCATATTAAGTTATATAGACAAGTAGATACCAAGTATTTACTTATATCATAATGGAATAAAACTAGAAATTAATAAAATGAAACTTTGGAAACTATACAAATACATGAAAATTAGACAACATGCAGCTGAAAGACCATTGGTTAAACAAAGAAATTAAGAATGAAATTAAAAATTTTCTGAGAATAAATGAAAATAGAATATGAATATATATATAAATAGAATATATAATAGAACATATATAGAATAGAAAATAGACCAATAAACCAAAACTTATGGGTTATAGCAAAAGCAGTTCTAAGAGGGAAGTTTATAGCGATATACACCCACATCAAAAAATAGAAAGATTTCAAATAAGCAGCCTAATCATGCACCTCAAGATCTAGAAAAGTAAGACCAAATAAAATGAAAAATTAGTAGATAAAAATAAATAATAAATATTATAGCAGAACTAAACAAAAGAGACATAACAAATACAAAAATAAATGAAACAAAATTGTTTATTTGAAAAAATTAACAAAATAGGCAATCCATTAGTTAGACTAAGAAAGAAAGAAAGAAGACCCTAACAAATAAACTCAGAATCAAAAATAGGAGATATTGCAACTAATAACACAGAAATAAAAATAATCTTTAGAGACTATTATAAATAACTGTATACCAACAAATGGGAAAATCTTAAGAAAACGAATAAATTACTGGACAAATATAACCAATTAAGACTGAACCAGGAGGATAAAGAAAACCTGAAGTGACCAGTAATTAGTAACAAGACTGAATCAGTAATAAAAAGACTCAACAAAGAAAAGCCAGGACCAATGGCTTTTCTGCAAAATTATTCCAAACTTCTAAAGAACTAACATCATTTCCTCTCAAACTATTCCAAAAAATAAGAAGGAGTTCTTTGTAATCATTCAATGAAGCCAGCATTATTATGATTCCAAAACCAAACAATCACACAACAGCAACAAAAAGAAAACAAAGCAATATCCTTGAAGAATGTAGATATAAAAGTCCTCAACAAAATACTATCAAACAGAATCCAATAGCACATCAAAAGATAACACACCATGATCAATTGGTATTTATCCTAAGGATGTAAAAATGGTTCAACATAAGCAAACCAATTAATATAATTCATCAAGTCAAGAGAATAAGGGGAAAAAACCCTGTGATTATCTCAACAGACACAGGAAAAGCATTTCGTAAAACTCAACATCTGTTACAAAACACTGATGAAAAAAAATGAATAGGACACACAAGAAAAAAATGGAAGGCCATCTTATGCTCAGGAATTAGAAGAATTTTTATTAGTAAAATGAACAAAATACCCATAGCAATCTACAGATTCAATACAATTCCTATCAAAACATCAATGATGTTATTCACATAAATTTAAAAAATAAAATCCGTGTGGAATCACAGAAGGCCCTAAAAAGTCAAGACATCACTGAGAAAAAGGAACAAAACTGAAGACATTAGACTACCTGACTTCAAAATAATCTACAAAGTTATGGTAACAAAAGCAGCATGGTACCAGCATGAAAACAAATCCATTGGCCAATGGAACAGAATAGATGACCCAGAAATAAATTCATGTATTTATAGCCAACTTATTTTCCACAATGATGTCAAGAACAAACACTGGGGAAAGGACACTCTCTTCAATAAATGATGCTGGAAAAAAACCCAGATATCGATATGCATAATAATAAGAGTAGACCTTTATCTCCCACCAAATAAGTATAACACTTGAAACTATACAACTACAAGAGTAAAACATAGGAGGAATCCTTCAGAACATTGGTCTTGCCAAAGATTTTATGGCTAAGAGTACAAAAACACAGGTAACAAAACTAAAATAGGCAGATGGGAATAAAACTAAAAAGCTTCTGCACAACAAGGGAAGCAATCGCCAGGATGAAGAGAAAACTTGTAGGATGGAGGAATTATTTGCAAACTATTCATCCAACAAGGGACTAACATCCAGAATATATAAGGAACTCAAACAAGTTAACAGGAAAAAAGTAGTCTGATTTAAAAATGGGCAAAATGTCTGAATAGACATTTCTCAAAAGAAGACATACAAATGACCAACAAGTATATGAAAAAAATGTTTAACACCACTAATCATCAGATAAGTGCAAATCAAAATTACAATGAGCTATCATTTCACCCTGTTAGAATGGCAATTGGAAAAAGACAAAACATAATGAATGCTGGCAAGAATATGGAGGAAAGGGAACTCTTACACAATGTTTGTAGGAATGTAAGTTAGCACAGCCATTATGGAAAAGAGTACAAGTGTTTATCAAAAAACTAAAACTAGAACCACCATATGATCCAGCAGTTCCACTAGTAGTTATTTATTCAAAGAAAATAAAATCACTGTGTAGAAAAGGCACCTGCACAATCATGTTTCTTGCAGACCTATTCGCAATAATCAAGATATGGGATTAACCTAAATTTCCATCAACAGATGGAGAGATAATAAAAATGTGGTATGCATACACAATGGAATATTATTCAGTCATAAAAATCAACAAAATTCTGTCATTGTGGTATTATTGATGAACCTGGAGGACATTATAAGTCAGGCACAGGAAAATTAATAGCATATGTTCTCACTCATGTGGTAGCCAAATAATAAAAAAAGACCTCATATAAGCAGAGAATAGAATTATGGTTATCACGGGCTGGGAAAGATATGGGAAAGGGAAGGATAAAGAGAGGCTTGTTAATGGATACAAAATTACAACTATATAAGAGAAAACATACTAGTGTTGTATAGCACTGTAGGGTCAATATAGTTAACAATAACTTACTGTTTGAAAAGCTAGAAAATAGGATTTTAAATGTTCTCAAGACAAGTAATAAATATTTGAGATGATGAATATTCTAACTTGATCATCACACATTGTAAACATGTATCAAAATAGTATTCTGTATTTTAGAAATATATACAATTATTACATGTAAAGTAAAAATAAAATAAAAAATTGCTGTTAAAAGATATGTGGTACTTTTGTATTACGCTATACTCGGCAGCACTTAACATTAATATGGCATTATATAAACAGATATAAAAGATATTTAAATAAAAATGAGCAGAAATGTAATTGCTTTCATTAATTAAACCTTTATGTATGCATTTAATTTAATCTCATTTGTACTGAAAATTTCTTAAACTCAATAAACAACCTAAAACAATATATACCCAATTTAGTAGGAGTGGAAAATGAGTGATAAATGGAAATGAGCATAGAGTACAATTTAGATATCTAACTGGTCTGACTTATTTAACAGTGAATGTATTCAATGTATGTATGTATTATTTAGAGTGTGTAATGTAAATATATGAACAATGCAATGTTACCACTGTATTTATTTAAGAAATACAAACCAGGAGTTTACAAGTAAGATATGGACTCCCTTTTCTTGTAAAATATTCAAAAAATTTTCTAACCATTCGAAATACCTTTCCCCATATCTCTCTGCATAGGGAACTGGTCACCTACTCAATTTATGAAAGTGATCACCCTGTGTTTTTGTTCTTCATAATATTTTTCACACATAAAATACCTTAATAAGCTGAGTGTGGTGGCACGCACCTTTAGTTGCAGCTACTCAAAAGCCAAGATGGGAGGATCACTTAAGCACAGGAGTTCGAGGCTGCAATCAGCTATGTTTGCACCACTTGCACTGCGGTCTGGGAGACAGAATGAGATCTTATCCTAAAAAAAAAAATTAAAATAAAACCCTTAATGATTGTAATCAGAATTGTAGAAAACTCTACACACATATCAAATCCTCTGAGTTTATTTTTCTAACTACCTCAAGCCATCTTTAACACCCCTCCTTGGTGTCCCTGTGATATTTGCGCTTACCCATCTTCTTTATTTTGTCATATTGTATTCTATATTTCTGTATACTTATCTTCCTTATAATATTGAAAATTTTTATTTGACAGAAATAATGTCTTTCCACGTATTTGCTTTTTGTTCCACTGAATGAATAAAGAAAAAGAGGAAAGGGAAATGTAAGGAAATATAATTATTTTCTGGTAAATTGTTTCAATATAAATTGAAGACAACTGTTTTGAAATTACTTTGAATCAGTATGAATATATTATAGTCTACACTAATCCCAAACACTGTATTGTATTAACAATTTTCTGATTATCATATTAAGTTTTGAGACATACTCAGGAATCAGTCTCCAACAAAATTTAATTGTCAGCATTTTATTCCTAGTTTAACTACATAATGGAGAAAATGAGGGAATGAAGGAGAGGAAAGTCACATATGCTTTTGAGGACGAATAATATAATGGATTATGATATCTCTGGCTAAATCTTACATCCTGTATGCATCTCTTCACAAAAATAATGTAAAACAACATGAATTGCTACTAACCACTATGTTAGTTGCATTGTTGACATTATCCCTTAAGGAAAATTTTGGGTAGGTAATCATATTTATGACACGAATAAGAAAATAAACTAAGAATGTTCAATTAGTTTGCTCAAAGCTATTCTACCATGAATTTATGGAGCTGGAATTAGAACCCCAGTATAAGTACAAAGTTTGTGATCTTTACGTTGAACCTTAGAAGATGTATACCCCACAGTATTTGTAAATATCAAATGACATAATTCGCTGTGGAGTGCTTTCAGCTGCAGGAGACATTGCCCTAATATAATGGATTTCTAAAGAATATCGGGCTGATACATCTACACTTCCATTATTTTTGTCATCAGCCTTCATTTGATGCACTTAACTAAGTAGAAAAGCCTTTACTCAAACATATCCTAAATGAAAGTTACAGTCTAGTCCCAACTCATAACAAAGTAGAGATACCACTGCTTGTGATATAGATGCACCCTCTTTCAAGTCCACAAGCCCAAATGGTAGCAGCTGACTCAAGGAATCTTACACAAGCCTGTTTTTCACAGCCTGTCTGCTCTGAATAGAGCCCTGAAACCTTCCATCGGCCTATTGCAGGCCTAGTTGATGACATCAAAGTGGAAATGAGCACCGCTTTACCTCACTAGTGGTCCCGTACGTATCAGGATGAAAACCTACCTTGCCAGAAGGAGCTGCCGGTTGTCTTATGACTTACAGCTCTTCCAAATCAGCTCAGGTATAGACAGTTTCCAGGTGTCTAAGGCCCCAAGGTCTTGGGGTGGTGGTGGCCTCCCCATGGTGTCAGAGAAAGAAGCTTTTGGGGGTAACTCTTTAGAGCTAATACCTTAATAAGAGGACAGTTAAGAAGGAGGAAGCATTGGGTCCTCAACTGTCTCTGGGGATTGTCTCTCAGCAGGATTGCTTGAATATCAGATTGTTGGTTCTTAAAATGATCATATGTATATATTGAAAAAAGAAAGATGATGTCTCAGTTCTTTGTTTTAAATAATCCTTTTTATTTTTAATATAGAAAAATATTAAAACACTAGCATCAATTATGTTACATTAATATTAGGTTTAATTTTATTTCATAATTTTCATATTTATATTAAGCATTTAAAATATATTAGACTTTATGAGTTTATTACATAATCCAAGCTTTTTGTTGTGATATATACTTTATTTCTGTCATGATTCTTTAGAATAAATGTTATAGAAATTAATTATATGAAATACATCAAAATATAATTTTCAGCTGAGGTTGAACAAGGAAGCAATGATTTCTAGTTTCAGCTTTTATGCTATTAACAAATGTCCTTCTTTATTTAATGCAACGTTTTTCTCATGTTTGGCTTCTTATTGATGATCCCACTGTTTAAATGGCCCTAAAGTATAATGCTGAAGTGCTATCAAGGTTTTCTAAGTGGAAGGAGGTCATCTTGTGCCTTATGGAGAAAATAACTTTGCTAGATAAGCGTCACCCAAAAATGAGTTATAGTGCTCTTGGTTGTGAGTTCAAAGCTGACGAACAACAATACAGTTTCCTTTAAAAAAGAAGGAAGCAGGCTGCGCGCAGTAATCCCAGCACTTTGGGAGGCCGCGGCGGGTCGATCACAAGATCAGGAGATTGAGACCATCCTGGCTAACTCGGTGAAACCCAGTCTCTACTAAAAATACAAAAATTTAGCTGGGCGTGGTGGGGGGCGCCTGTAGTCCCAGCTACTCGGGAGGCTGAGGCAGGAGAATGGCGTGAATCTGGGAGGCAGAGCTTGCAGTGAGCCGAGATGGTGCCACTGCACTCCAGCCTGGGCAACAGAGGGAGACTCTGTCCCAAAAGAAAAAAAAAAAAAAAAAAAAAAAAAAAAAGAAGGAAGTTTATCTAGCTATATATGATATCACTTTGGAAAATGCTTCAGTAGCATTTATGGTGTGTGATAAAGGTGTGGAAAAATACGTCTTAAATAAAATTTATGAGAAGTCATTGTTTTGAAGTGAGGTCCTGCACTAAGTCCCAACAGACCAAACCAAAATGGAGTCACTTGTGCTAGGTACCATGTAATCAAATGGAAACTCTAAAGAATCACAGAAATCCCCAAACAGACCAGTTTTTCCTAAAAAATAAGATAGTCACAGGAAATAATCAGAAAAAGGTCAGTCTGTGCCGGTATGATTAAGAAATACCATCTGCTTTTACTCTTAGGAAGAAAGTAACAGTAACTTAATATTGACCAATTTTCATTTTGTGTTACTCTGTTTCTTTGTGCCTGCTCAGCCCTCAACCTGGTTTGCAAAAAGAACTGTTATGCCCTATACAATGGAGCTCCTTTTACTTCTTTTCTTTTTTTTTTTTTTTTTTTTTTTTTTGAGTTGGAGTCTTGTTCTGTTGCCCAGGCTGGAGTGCAGTGGTGTGATCTTGATTCACTGCAAACTCCACCTTTGGGTTTCAAGCAAGTCTCTGCCTCAGCATCCTGACTAGCTGGGACTACAGGTGTGCTAATTTTTTATTTTTTGTAGGGATGGGTTTTTGCCATGTTGGCCAGGCTGGTCTCGAGCTCCTGGCCTCAAGTGATTTACCCACCTCGGCTTCCCAAAGTGCAGGGATTATAGGAATGAACCACTTTGCCAGCCATCCTCCTGTTTTTAAATGGGATGCTGTATGCTTCACAGCTCATTAATAAAAGCCATTTTGCTCTTTAAATTTGTTGAAGTTTAGGTTCTTTAATGGAGGAAAAAGAGGCTAAACTTGTGGATTAATGAGATGTCAACTAATAAAAAAATAAGTATAGGCAACAGCATTTTTGTGAGGCTGAAAACCAAATAAATTTATATTAAAGTTATCCAGGGTAAGAAAAATGTCAAAGTCTTCTTGGCTGGTGTTGGCTGGTTTATACATTTGAAAAGACAATAAGGCATGAAAAAGTTGAACCTTGCAACTGAGGTAGGTTCTGCATATCAGGAAGCTACAGAATTTTTTAAATGCCTGCAAAGGCTTATACAGGAAAATAATTACGTGAAAGAGCAGGTTGTCAATGCTGATGAGACTGGCTTACTATACAAGGACACTACCAAGTAAACCTTTATAATGCAAATGGCCTCCAAATCACTTGGGTTTAAATTATTAAAAAGCTGTGCAATTACTTATTTTTAAGAACTATATATTAAATACTATGTTTTTAAACATAACTACTCACAAAACAAGATTATGTGTTGATTGGTTGACAAAAATATTGTGAGCAGTGGCTTGTAGAAAACTAACCTTAGGAGGAATAATGAATGGTTCTGTATTTGTTAATTCAGTGTTCATGGCAATGGTTATGAAGTAGTCTTGTTTTCTGAGGTGTTATCCAAAGTTCTTTGTCTCGTGACCGTGAAAAATAAGGAGCGTGGACACCAAGGGTGAAGTTGGAGTGGAAGTTTAATAAGTGAAAGAGGAAAGCCCTCTACAGTGGAGAGGGAGTCCAAGAGGGTTGCTGTTTCACAGTTGAATACAAAGGTTTTTATAAGAATCTTCCCTTTTCTGTGCAGCTGCAGTCACATCTTCTCTAAAAAAAGAGAGAAATATGCTCAACAGAGCTCACCATGTACATGTCTGTAAAAAAGGGAGGAATGAAGTTTTTCTTCCCTGGAGCCCAAGGTATTACACAAAGGGCAGAGATGTTTCTATGTTGGGCCTTGTGCCCTTATCTGTGCCTGTAGTTTTATTTTTTTCCAGGCTGCTCTCTTTTTGCCAGCTTTATTTTTTCCCAGGTTGCCCTTGTTTGAAAGAATTTCACTGAGTACCTGCCCTAAGTATCTGCCTTTTTTTCTTTTCTCCTCTCTCAGTTATACAACATAGCTACTGAAAATAATGAGAATTGACTCTCTCTGTCTCTCTCTCTGTCTCTCTCTGTCTCTCTCTCTTTCTGTGTGTGTGTGTGTGTGTATACATATACATCTTTGACCAGGCTCACTCTCTGTTACTTGTTTTTTTTTTTTTTTTTTTTTTTTTTTTTTTTTTTTTTTTTTTTGAGACGGAGTCTCGCTCTGTCGCCCGGGCTGGAGTGCAGTGGCCGGATCTCAGCTCACTGCAAGCTCCGCCTCCCGGGTTTACGCCATTCTCCTGCCTCAGCCTCCCGAGTAGCTGGGACTACAGGCGCCCGCCACCTCACCCGGCTAGTTTTTTGTATTTTTTAGTAGAGACGGGGTTTCACCATGTTAGCCAGGATGGTCTCGATCTTCTGACCTCGTGATCCGCCCGTCTCGGCCTCCCAAAGCGCTGGGATTACAGGCTTGAGCCACCGCGCCCGGCCGTTACTTGTTTTTAATTGACAAATAAAAATGATATATCTTCATGGTATACAACATGATGTACAAAATATATACAAGTATGTTGTGCAATAGATGTATCATGCTATACTTCCTCACATATTAATCATTTTGGGAACTGGGAATACCTAAACTATACTCGCTTAGCAATTTTCAAATATATATTATATCATCAGCTGTAGTCATAATGATGTACAACAGATCTCTTGCACTTATACTAGTAAATACAAAATAGTTGTTAGCCATTACTAGAGTCATGTTATTACTTGTATTACAGTGTTTTTTAAATCCTGATGCTTGACAACATTATTACAATTAGAGATGTTTATATTCATAACATTTCATTTTATATCATGTAATATTCCTGAAATTGGGACTCAACTAAAGGACAATTAGTGTTAAATATATACATATATGTTTATATGTATTCATCATAGACAAACACACATGCAACTAACATGAAATTAATTTAAAATTTTTTGAAAATTTGATTTCCTTGAAGTTCTTATCAGAAGGAATTTGAAAAATGCCAACTTTTCCCAAGTCTATCATAAATTAAACTTGTATTTTTCATATATATATATATATATATATATATATATATATATATATATATATATCTTAACCTCTTAGTCTTTAAAAAGAAATATACATTAGGAAATAATTATTTATATAATTCATTTTTATCTTCCTCCTTCTGTAATATGAGGAAAGCTGTTTTCACAATATTTTGTGATCTCAGTTCTTATTCTTTTTTGTTTGTTTGTTTGTTTGTTTTGGCTTTTGAGAAAGAGTCTTGCTAAGTCACCCAGGCTGGAGTGCAATTGCACGATCTCGGCTCACTGCAACCTCCGCCTCCCAGGTTCAAGCAATTCTCCTGCCTCAGCTTCCCGAGTAGCTGGGATTACAGGTGCCCAACACCATGTCCGGCTAATTTTTGTATTTTTTGGTAGAGACAGGGTTCACCATGTTGGCTAGGCTGGTCTCGAACTTGTTACCTCAGGTAATCAACCCACCTCGGCCTCCCAAAGTGCTGGGATTACAGGCATGAGCCACCGTGCCCAGCCTGCTCATATTCTTATAACCTCACTTCTGTGTTCTTCTAAACTTTCTATTCCTCCTTTCTTGTTTTCAGGTGATGATTCTATTTTTAAAGTCCTTTTTTCACCAGCCACTTTCAGTCATCTTTTCAGCCAATTTTATTCTCTTAGATATTTTCCTTTCTGTCTCTGCTGCTATTGTCTAAATAGTGTTAATAGTAATTGGCATACAATATTTTAAAATTGACTACATTCTCCATGCCAAATATCTCTCCCAACTTAACACCCTCCTTGATCCTTATTCCGTGGAGATATGCCAATGTTTTTGATAAACTCTATAATACAAATATACATAAAGCTTAATATAACAACTTTCAATTGTTGCCCATCATCCCCTCTCTCTTGGATGGTAGGAAACTTGTAATTTATGTATTCGTTCAATGACTCACAATGTAACTCACCTATCTACTCAATAAATGTCAGCTGAACGAGTAGATCTAGTTTAAAATAAAAAATTCGTGTGTTCACAATTACTCATAGTATACTACAAGAAAGTTGATATTAAATGTATCAATTGGTGTAAGTTACAATCGGAAAAAGAAGTTTTATAAACAAACAGTCTATAAAGAAAATGCACTAAGAAGCAAAGGACTTAATTCTAAAAATAGTGATTGAGGGAGTGAAGGCACATATTCAATTAATTTATTCATGTAAAATGAAATGTAAATTTGTAGATTATCTTTGGCAAGTGTTTTTAATGTTGTAGAATAATTGTCTTAAAAATGCTTATAACCATTCTCCTGGTTAGTATGCTTTGTGTTGCAAATTTTTAAAAAAATTGTGTAAGTTTACTTTAACTGTAATGAAATTTATTATTTCATGTAACAGTAAGCCCAGTGTAGGGCAGAATTCAATATTGGTTGTTTTAGCAGCCCATGACATAATTAAGGATTTGCTTTCTCTCCAGCCTTTTAGAAGTTAAAACACTTCTATCAACAAAGATATAGACATCTTCTTTTTATGACTGATTGTCCAGAATTAGGTTGTATGACAATTTCTAAACTTGCCCCTGATAAGGAGGTTGAATTTACCATTACTGTTTTATACTAATCATCTTAGGTAGTATAGGTTTTTGGTAATCAACATAATATGCCGTGCATCAAATGATTTAACTTCTCAGAATTTCTTCATGGTTAATATAATTTCTTCATTCAATATGTAATTATAAAGAGTATACTCAGTGAGAAATATCTTTTCTGAAGATACAAAAGTTAAAAGATAAGTATGGAAACACTTACAAAAATAATAAACTTTCAGAGATTTGGCCAGGTGTGGTGGCTCATGCCTGTAATCCCAGCACTTTGAGAGGCCAAGGCTGACGGATCACCTGCTGTCAGGAGTTCCAGACCAGCCTGACCAACATGGAGAAAACCTGTCTCTACTAAAAATACAAAATTAGCCAGATGTAAGGGCACCTGCCTGTAATCCCACCTACTCAGGAGGCTGAGGCAGGAGAATCGCTTGAACGCACGAGGCGGAGGTTGTTGTGAGCCGAGATTGCGCCATTGCACACCAGCCTGGGCAACAAGAACGAAACTACATCTCAAACAAAACAAAACAAAACAAAAATAACAAACTTCCAGAGATTTACATATAATTACATCTATGCAATCTTATGTATCATATACATATTACAACTTGCAATTTTAGAATGTTGAGAAAATGTACACTACTGTGGAGTAATTAAATGAGCATATATTACATATTAAGATGATACACTGATAAAATCTGAGAGAAAAAGTTTCACTATTTTATATTGAGTGAAAATAAGAGAAATTAAAAAAATGTACATTCTTTTAAAGGCATAAATGTGTACAAAGATAAGGGGAAAAATATTTTTAGTGTTAGTGATTAGTGATTTTTATAAATATATTTGTGTGCACTTTATTTTTATTATATATAACTATTTTTCAAATTGACTAAAATAATAGGTATTATTATATAATAAAATTACATAAATAAGAAATAAATGTAAGTATAAAAGTGAAGTTGGTTGCCTAGAGCAGGGGTCCCCAACCCCTGTGCTGTAGACTTGTACCGTCAATGGGCTGTTAGGAACCATCTGCACAGCTGGAGATACTGTGGTATACAGTAGTCTAAAATGTAACTAATCTTTGTCCTCCATAATAGCCCTCCTTTCTTTGAAGGGACTTAGTTAATTTGAGTCAATAATTAATCATTTTGTCAACAAATTTTTTACGAGGCAACATTGCACACATCACTATATTAGGTACCATGGTACTTATCTATGTTCTATGTAATGTTACACAATGATCTACGTAATGATTTCAGGATTTTGCTCCGTAGTAGACGAGGTATTTTAGCATTATACTGCATGATGTTCCAACTAAAAATAATGTGTGTCATAAATGTGTAAGAAAGAGGGGAGGAAGAAGAAAATGGTGTTGGGAGGCATGAATAAGGTGTTCAGGAAGGAATGGATAATCAAGCTTTATAGAAGGATAAGTTAATTTCTCTAGGCAAATAAGAGGTGAGTATATTCTAGGACAAGAACAAGAAAATATTAGAAACACATGTCTTTGATTTAGCTTACTTCAGTGCATTTACAATGTGCATTCATTCTAATGAGACTCATTACAGCATGGTAGAAGCAAAGCAAAATTTTTCTTCTGATAGTTCTGCTACCCCTTGTGCCATTCTGATTATTTTATATTTCCAACCCTCACCTATTTATTGAGTTAATATTCAATTCATCTCTCTCTATGGTTATGTTATGATTCAAATAGGTATAGTTTTGTTTTGTTTTGTTCTCTGTCCTAAAAATTCCACATGAAATCAACCAAATAAAAAATCGAACAGTACAATATGATAAAAAACTTTTGTAGGGGGGTTGCTCAAACTTACATTTGTATTTTAGGCTTGATGATTGGACACGTCATTTTATATGTACCAATTTTATATATTTTTAAAAAATCAGCTTTTATTTCTTTTTACACAAATACGGGATGGTTGTGAATCAGAAACAGTGCCTTGAGATTGAATGCCTATCTGAACTTTTATTTTTTGTAAACTTTTTCTGAGGAACTGCACACTTTTGATTACCAGAGTCAGGGAAGTAGGTTTAGGTTATAACCAGATTCTTTTAAAAACAGGCACCTCCCAAAGTAAGGGAAATGCAAATTAATTCACCTTATTTCCTCTCTGAAGAAATTCCTTCAGTTTCCCTTTTATGATGAATATAAAGGTGAACAATAAAAAAAAAAACTTTATCAAATGACCCAAGCGAAGTGCTTCCTTGTTTCTTTTACTGTAAGTCCTAACTCTAACACTGAAGATTAAAAATCTTAAGAGCACAATTTGATATGTGTCTGGTTAATCTTTGCTAAACAATATTTCTGTTAAATGAGTCTGTTTTGTATGTAATGACAATTCAATTGCGTTTGTTCTTTTTTGTTTGTTTGTTGCTTGTTATTGTTAAATTATTTTGTTTCATCACTTCACAGATAGTATTTAATGAATATATTTCTTTAAAGAATACACACTACTTAATTTATATATTTTACCACTATCAGATATTTGACTTTTAAATTTGTCCTTATTATGATAAAATCAGTACCAACATTTTTATATATGTATTTGGGTGAACATCATTATGTATTTCTTTTGAGTATTTATCTAGGAGTAATCCCTGGTTTATAGGTGATATAGTTTGATTGTGTCCCTGCCCAAAATCTCATCTTCAATTGTAATACCCATAATCTGCACATGTCAAGGGCGGGACCAGGTGGAGGTAATTGAATCGTGGAGACAGCCTCCCCTATGCTGTTCTCATGATATTAAGTTCTCACTAGATCTGAGGGTTTTACAAGTAATGCCTGGCATTTCCCTGGCTTGTACTCACTCTATCCTGCCGCCTTGTGAAGAAGGTGCCTGTTTTTCCTTTACCTTCTGCCATGATTGTAAGTTTCCTGAGGCCCCCCCAGCAATGCAGAACTATGGGTCAATTAAAACTCTTTCCCTTATAAATTACCAGTGTCAGGAAGTTCTTTATAACAGCATGAAAACTGGCTAATACAATAGGGAATATTTAGACTTAATAGGCTCTTCCAGTTGTCAAACTGTTTAATAGTTATTCTGTATCTTTATGAACAGTCAGGATTAGAGGTCTTAATTTTAGCCATACTGAATGGGTTGTAGGGTTGTTACATTGTGGTTTGCATTAGCATTTTTCCTGATGAGTAGTGGTGTAAATTTTTTTCTTCTACCTATTAACTATGTTCTTCCTTTAAGGTTCTAGCTTAAGTTTTGGCAATTTTTTTGATATTGAGTTGTTTGTCATTTTTAAATAAATGTATAATTAATTCATTGCAATATTTTTACTGGATTATAAGCACTATAACTGATATATAATATGTATCCATTATTTATATATAATATATATAATGGAAATATCGTATTGCAAGCAGTGACTTCCCTATTCAATGTCTTAATGAAAACTTTAGTAAGCAGCATACTTATATTTAAGTATGAGTTATCATTGTCTTCATTTTCCATGATTTGTTTTATGACCAGTTAAAATATTTTTCTAATCAAAGGTAAGGTGTATTATACATTGAAGGACCTTCTGTGAATGTTTTAAATAATCACAGAATTTTAATGAGTAAGAAGCAGAGTGAGATGGCATTTTAATTTTGTATCATTTTACTTTTCTCGTTCTATTCAAGCATTCTGCATTTTGTACCTCATGGAAGGAATAAAAATAGAAGAAAGAGAGCAAATATATAGAAGCTCTTGGTTTTTGAAACCCTAGCATAGGAAACCAGATTTAAGTATTTCTCCAATACTAGATAAATTTTCTTTACAAATTTGATGCTACCCAATGATGCCTAGAGATAGGTTGGTGAGATGGGGAAGGATACTTGGAGGAGATGAGGAAAACAAAAATAGTAATGCAATCTGCTTGAGAAAAAAATGTATTTTATGTCCTGTCTTTCAGGGTAGGCCCAGTGATGGCAGGAAGTATTGAGTGCTATTTTGTTTCAAGCTTTTAGGAAGAAAGACAATCAGGTCTCTATTCCTATTAAGTTTAGGAAAAGGGCAAAATCCCCATGTTGGTATGGTGGCAACTGTGTGCGCAGAGCATCAAAATAGCTTTACAGAATTATTTCTGGGACCTATCATTGAATAACCACAATAAAGCTTCCTCAGTAACACATTATCACAAGAGAGCATGGAATCTGTGAATTTTTGAAACATTTTAACAACTGCTTATGTTTCTGCCTTGCCAGTGGATTGGAAACATAGTTTTACTTATGAAACAAATTTTAAAAACCTACATTTGCTTCAGTATTGCTTATTCCAGATGTGCCTGTTGCTTAAATGTCTGAGAAAGCACATATTTTTTTTTTTTTCAAATTTAATAGCAACAGTGTCACATACATGTTAAGTTAAAATATCAGGGGTACAGTTAATATCAACCTTCCTTAATCCCAACCAACCTAATCTTCAGTTCTACTCCCTGAATACATTCACTATGAAATCTTCTAGATATATATTCTGGCATTTAATTATACATTAATTTTTGATGGATTTATTTAAAAATCTGGTGATTCATTCTGTTCAAACTGGATTTATTAATTACCTGCTATATACGTGATAATTTAGATTAATTATATTAATATTCACTCAGGCTCCCCAACTCCCCTTTTTCCTTTCTCTCTCACTCTCACTCTCTCTCATATATATATATATATGTGTGTGTATATATATATATATATATCTGTGTGGTTATATATATGTGTGTGTGTATATATGTATATATACACACATATATACACATTTCATATATTTTCCTACAATTAAGCAATAAGTGTTATTTTTATTGCTTTATTGTTTTTGTTATTGTATTAACATAGTGTTACTTTATACAATTAATATAGTGTTAGTTTATTTTTATTCATTATGTTAAAGAGATATTTTAATTTACACTGTAAATTATGAATACTATCAATAATTTTTTTTCCTTTGGCTTTTGTATATTTCACAACACTAAATATAGTACTTCATGTTATTTTATTTTTATGTATTTTAAAATTCATTTTTATTAACTTAAAGCCAGTAAGATGAGCCCTGCGTGGAAAAGAGATAAGAGGCTTTATCTTATCTGATAACCATGATATCTTAATAAATTATTGGTGAGTGCTAAAGCATTGATGTGGGAAAGGGGAATACATCCATTGGTAATTGAGGACCTAAATCTGCAATATTATAACATCTCATAAATTCAGACATAACATTTACTCAAGAGATTCAGTTTGCCTCATGTGAATATGTTTTGGGAGCATTATTTTTGTGTATCTGACTTCCTATTTACAATGTATGTGTATGTGTCAGAAGAGAGGAAGGGAAGGGATGTTTATTTCTGCTCTTGTCCCTCTATCCCTGGTGCAGAAAATAGGATCTTTCCAAGGAGACTCTGAGAAGTTATTCCTGGTTGATAGAAGAAATTTGAGTTGGCTGTAATTCTAGACATGACCCATAGGGCCCTTACTACTTACAGAGTAAAACTCTCTTCCCTTTAGTAGATATGCTAGAGCTCTCTGTTGGAGGTGAGTTTCTCATTAAATATGTCATAGATATGTACAGTGATCAGAGGCTCTTGTCTAACAACTAAGGAACAGGCTACAGCTGAACATATTAAGCTGATATTTGATATCTCACTATTATAGAAAGATTTCCTCACAGAAAGAGGTCTTAATGAATCAGGCTGAAACACTTAAATTTTTAAAGTAACTATCTGCAAAGGGAACTTCAAGTTGTGGTATAAATGAAAATTTCCACTTCCAGGGATAATCGTGTATTAAGGCATAATTTTTAATAAAAGCAACCACAATGATAATAGTAAACAATGTTATCAGAGGACCACAGATACATGCAGATTTATACATTTGATTGCAAAGAAGGTGGCAAAAAAAATAAGAATACTGGATATGAACTTTATATAATCTCGCAAAATTTACTGGCTAGGAACACTATATTTTAATGGTTTTGTTTTTATTATTATACTTTAATTTCTAGGGTACATGTGCATAACGTGCAGGTTTGTTACATATGTATACGTATGCCATGTTGGTGTGCTGCACCCATCAACTCGTCAGCACCCATCAATTCATCATTTATATCATGTAAAACTCCCCAATGCAATCCCTGCCTCCTCCCCCCTCCCCATGAGAGGCCCCAGTGTGTGATGTTCCCCTTCCCGAGTCCAAGTGATCTCATTGTTCAATTCCCACCTATGAGTGAGAACATGCGGTGTTTGGTTTTCTGTTCTTGTGACAGTTTGCTAAGTATGATGGTTTCCAGCTGCATCCATGTCCCTACAAAGGACGCAAACTCATCCTTTTTTATGGCTGCATAGTATTCCATGGTGTATATGTGCCACATTTTCTTAATCCAGTCTGTCACAGATGGGCATTTGGGGTGATTCCAAGTCTTTGCTATTGTGAATAGTGCTGCAATAAACATACGTGTGCATGTGTCTTTGTAGTAGAATAATTTATAATCCTTTGGGTATATACGCAGTAGTGGGATGGCTGGGTCATATGGTACATCTAGTTCTAGATCCTTGAGGAATTGCCATACTGTTTTCCATAATGGTTGAACTAGTTTACAATCCCACCAACAGTGTAAAAGTGTTCCTATTTCTCCACATCCTCTCCAACAACTGTTGTTTCCTGACTTCTTAATGATTGCCATTCTAACTGGTGTGAGATGGTATCTCATTGTGGTTTTGATTTGCATTTCTCTGATGGCGAGTGATGATGAGCATTTTTTCATGTGTCTGTTGGCTGTATGAATATCTTCTTTTGAGAAATGTCTGTTCATATCCTTTCCCCACTTTTTGATGGGGTTGTTTGTTTTTTTCTTGTATATTTGTTTGAGTTCTTTGTAGATTCTGGATATTAGCCCTTTGTCAGATGAGTAGGTTGCAAAAATTTTCTCCCATTCTGTAGGTTGCCTGTTCACTCTGATGGTAGTTCCTTTTGCTGTGCAGAAGCTCTTTAGTTTAATTAGATCCCATTTGTCAATTTTGGCTTTTGTTGCCGTTGCTTCTGGTGTTTTAGACATGAAGGCCTTGCCCATGCCTATGTCCTGAATGGTACTACCTAGATTTTCTTCTAGGGTTTTTATGGTATTAGGTCTAACATTTAAGTCTCTAATCCATCTTGAATTAATCTTCGTATAAGGGGTAAGGAAAGGATCCAGTTTCAGCTTTCTACTTATGGCTAGCCAATTTTCCCAGCACCATTTATTAAATAGGGAATCCTTTCCCCATTTCTTGTTTCTCTCAGGTTTGTCAAAGATCGGATGGCTGTAGATGTGCGTTATTATTTCTGAGGACTCTGTTCTGTTCCATTGGTCTATATCTCTGTTTTGGTACCAGTACCATGCTGTTTTGGTTACTGTAGCCTTGTAGTATAGTTTGAAGTCAGGTAGCGTGACGCCTCCAGCTTTGTCCTTTTGACTTAGGATTGTCTTGGCAATGCGGGCTCTTTTTTGGTTCCATATGCACTTTAAAGCAGTTTTTTCCAATTCTGTGAAGAAACTCATTGGTAGCTTGATGGGGATGGCATTGAATCTATAAATAACCTTGGGCAGTATGGCCGTTTTCACGATATTGAGTCTTCCTATCCATGAGCATGGTATGTTCTTCCATTTGTTTGTGTCCTCTTTGATTTCACTGAGCAGTGGTTTGTAGTTCTCCTTGAAGAGGTCCTTTACATCCCTTGTAAGTTGGATTCCTAGGTATTTTATTCTCTTTGAAGCAATTGTGAATGGAAGTTCATTCCTGATTTGGCTCTCTGCTTGTCTGTTACTGGTGTATAAGAATGCTTGTGATTTTTGCACATTAATTTTGTATCCTGAGACTTTGCTGAAGTTGCTTATCAGCTTAAGGAGATTTTGGGCTGAGACGATGGGGTTTTCTAAATATACAATCATGTCATCTGCAAACAGGGACAATTTGACTTCTTCTTTTCCTAACTGAATACCCTTTATTTCTTTCTCTTGCCTGATTGCCCTAGCCAGAACTTCCAACACTACGTTGAATAGGAGTGGTGAGAGGGGGCATCCCTGTCTTGTGCCAGTTTTCAAAGGGAATTTTTCCAGTTTTTGCCCATTCAGTATGATATTAGCTGTGGGTTTGTCATAAATAGCTCTTATTATTTTGAGGTAAGTTCCATCAATACCGAATTTATTGAGCGTTTTTAGCATGAAGGGCTATTGAATTTTGTCAAAAGCCTTTTCTGCATCTATTGAGATAATCATGTGGTTCTTGTCTTTGGTTCTGTTTATATGCTGGATTACGTTTATTGATTTGCAAATGTTGAACCAGCTTTGGATCCCAGGGATGAAGCCCACTTGATCATGGTGGATAAGCTTTTTGATGTGCTGCTCAATCCGATTTGCCAGTCTTTTATTGAGGATTTCTGCATCGATGTTCATCAGGGTTATTGGTCTAAAATTCTCTTTGTTTGTTGTGTCTCCGCCAGGCTTTGGTATCAGGATGATATTGGCCTCATAAAATGAGTTAGGGAGGATTCCCTCTTTTTCTATTGATTGGAATAGTTTCAGAAGGAATAGTACCAGCTCCTCCTTGTACCTCTGGTAGAATTCAGCTGTGAATCTACCTGGTCCTGGACTTTTTTGGTGGGTAGGCTATTAATTGTTGCCTCAATTTCAGAGCCTGCTATTGGTCTATTCAGGGATTCAACTTCTTCCTGGTTTAGCCTTGGGAGAGTGTAGGTGTCCAGGAAATTATCCATTTCTTCTAGATTTTCTAGTTGATTTGCGTAAAGGCATTTATAGTATTCTCTGATGGTTGTTTGTATTTCTGTGGGGTCAGTGGTGATATCCCCTTTATCATTTTTTATTGCGTCTATTTGATTCCTCTCTCTTTTCTTCTTTATTCGCCTTGCGAGCAGTCTGTCAATTTTGTTGATCTTTTCAAAAAACCAACTCCTGGATTCATTGATTTTTTGGAGGGTTTTTTTGTGTCTCTATCTCCTTCAGTTTTGCTCTGATGTTAGTTATTTCTTGCCTTCTGCTAGCTTTTGAATGTGTTTGCTCTTGCCTCTCTTGTTCTTTTAATTGTGATGTTAGAGTGTCAATTTTAGATCTTTCCTGCTTTCTCTTGTGGGCATTTAGTGCTATAAATTTCCCTCTACACACTGCTTTAAATGTGTCCCGGAGATTCTGGTATGTTGTATCTTTGTTCTCATTGGTTTCAAAGAACATCTTTATTTCTGCTTTCATTTCGTTATGCACCCAGTAGTCATTCAGGAGCAGGTTGTTCAGTTTCCATGTAGTTGAGCGGTTTTGATTGAGTTTCTTAGTCCTGAGTTCTAGTTTGATTGCACTGTGGTCTGAGAGACAGTTTGTTATAATTTCTGTTCTTTTACATTTGCTGAGGAGTGCTTTACTTCCAATTATGTGGTCAATTTTGGAATAAGTGTGATGTGGTGCTGAGAAGAATGTATATTCTGTTGATTTGCGGTGGAGAGTTCTATAGATGTCTATTAGGTCCGCTTGGTGCAGAGATGAATTCAATTCCTGGATATCCTGGTTAACTCTCTGTCTCGTTGATCTGTCTAATGTCGACAGTGGAGTGTTGAAGTCTCCCATAATTATTGTATGGGAGTCTAAGTCTCTTTGTAAGTCTCTAAGGACTTGCTTTATGAATCTGGGTGCTCCTATATTGGGTGCGTATATATTTAGGAGAGTTAGCTCTTCCTGGTGAATTGATCCCTTTACCATTATGTAATGGCCTTCTTTGTCTCTTTTGATCTTTGATGGTTTAAAGTCTGTTTTATCAGAGACTAGGGTTGCAAACCCCGCTTTTTTTTTGTTCTCCATTTGCTTGGTAGATCTTCCTCCATCCCTTTATTTTGAGCCTATGTATGTCTCTGCATGTGAGATGCGTCTCCTGAATACAGCAGACTGATGGGTCTTGACTCTTCATCCAGTTTGCCAGTCTGTGTCTTTTAATTGGAGCATTTATTCCTTTTACATTTAAGGTTAATATTGATATGTGTGAACTTGATCCTGCCATTATGATATTAACTGGTTATTTTGCTCGTTAGTTGATGCAGTTTCCTCCTAGCCTCGATCGTCTTTACATTTTGGCATGCTTTTACAATGGCTGGTACCGGTTGTTCCTTTCCATGTTTAGGGCTTCCTTCAGGGTCTCTTGTAAGGCAGGCCTTGTGGTGACAAAATCTATAAGCATTTGCTTGTCTGTAAAGGATTTTATTTCTCCTTCACTTATGAAACTTAGTTTGGCTGGATATGAAATTTTGGGTTGAAAATTCTTTTCTTTAAGAACGTTGAATATTGGCCCCCACTCTCTTCTGGCTTGTAGAGTTTCTGCCGAGAGATCTGCTGTGAGTCTGATGGGCTTCCCTTTGTGGGTAACCCGACCTTTCTCTCTGGCTGCCCTTAAGATTTTTTCCTTCATTTCAACTTTGGTGAATCTGGCAATTATGTGTCTTTGAGTTGCTCTTCTGGAGGAGTATCTTTGTGGCGTTCTCTGTATTTCCTGAATTTGAATGTTGGCCTGCCCTACTAGGTTGGGGAAGTTCTCCTGGATGACATCCTGAAGTGTGTTTTCCAACTTGGTTCCATTTTCCCCCTCACTTTTTTCTTCTTTCCTGCCATTTCTTTCTATACCCCTCCATTTTTTCCTTCTTTCTGCAATAGTCCTATGATATCTTTTCTTTCTGGAAGGAAGAAGGAAGGAAGGAAAGAAGGGAGGGAGGGAAGGAGGGAGGGAAATGGAAGATCAAAGCTGCAGTGTGGGAAATCTGTAACATGGATGTTTTTAGCCAGGTGCCAACCACTGTCACTGCCTTTTTAAAATTTCTCTCAAGTTTCCTTATTTCTTTTTTTTTTTTTTATTATACTTTAAGTTCTAGGGTACATGTGCATAACGTGCAGGTTTGTTACATATGTATACTTATGCCATGTTGGTGTGCTGCACCCATCAACTCGTCAGCACCCATCAATTCATCATTTATATCATGTATAACTCCCCAATGCAATCCCTCCCTCCTCCCCCCTCCCCATGATAGGCTCCAGTGTGTGATGTTCCCCTTCCCGAGTCCAAGTGATCTCATTGTTCAGTTCCCACCTATGAGTGAGAACATGCGGTGTTTCGTTTTCTCTTCTTGTGATAGTTTGCTAAGAATGATGGTTTCCAGCTGCATCCATGTCCCTACAAAGGACGCAAACTCATCCTTTTTTATGGCTGCATAGTATTCCATGGTGTATATGTGCTACATTTTCTTAATCCAGTCTGTCACAGATGGACATTTGGGTTGATTCCAAGTCTTTGCTATTGTGAATAGTGCTGCAATAAACATACGTGTGCATGTGTCTTTGTAGTAGACTAATTTATAATCCTTTGGGTATATACCCAGTAGTGGGATGGCTGGGTCATATGGTACATCTAGTTCTAGATCCTTGAGGAATTTCCATACTGTTTTCCATAATGGTTGAACTAGTTTACAATCCCACCAACAGTGTAAAAGTGTTCCTATTTCTCCACATCCTCTCCAACAACTGTTGTTTCCTGACTTCTAAATGATTGCCATTCTAACAGGTGTGAGATGGTATCTCATTGTGGTTTTGATTTGCTTTTCTCTGATGGCGAGTGATGATGAGCATTTTTTCATGAGTCTGTTGGCTGTATGAATGTCTTCTTTTGAGAAATGTCTGTTCATATCCTTTCCCCACTTTTTGATGGGGTTGTTTGTTTTTTTCTTGTATATTTGTTTGAGTTCTTTGTAGATTCTGGATATTAGCCCTTTGTCAGATGAGTAGGTTGCAAAAATTTTCTCCCATTCTGTAGGTTGCCTGTTCACTCTGATGGTGGTTTCTTTTGCTGTGCAAAAGCTCTTTAGTTTAATTAGATCCCATTTGTCAATTTTGGCTTTTGCTGCCGTTGCTTTTGGTGTTTTAGACATGAAGTCCTTGCCCATGCCTATGTCCTGAATGGTACTACCTAGATTTTCTTCTAGGGTTTTTATGGTATTAGGTCTAACATTTAAGTCTCTAATCCATCTTGAATTAATCTTCGTATAAGGGGTAAGGAAAGGATCCAGTTTCAGCTTTCTACTTATGGCTAGCCAATTTTCCCAGCACCATTTATTAAATAGGGAATCCATTCCCCATTTCTTATTTCTCTCAGGTTTGTCAAAGATCAGATGGTTGTAGATGTGTGGTATTATTTCTGAGGACTCTGTTCTGTTCCATTGGTCTATATCTCTGTTTTGGTACCAGTACCATGCTGTTTTGGTTACTGTAGCCTTGTAGTATAGTTTGAAGTCAGGTAGCCTGACGCCTCCAGCTTTGCCCTTTTGACTTAGGATTGTCTTGGCAATGTGGGCTCTTTTTTGGTTCCATATGCACTTTAAAGCAGTTTTTTCCAATTCTGTGAAGAAACTCACTGGTAGCTTGATGGGGATGGCATTGAATCTATAAATAACTTTGGGCAATATGGCCATTTTCACGTTATTGATTCTTCCTATCCATGAGCATGGTATGTTCTTCCATTTGTTTGTGTCCTCTTTTATTTCACTGAGCAGTGGTTTGTAGTTCTCCTTGAAGAGGTCCTTTACATCCCTTGCAAGCTGGATTCCTAGGTATTTTATTCTCTTTGAAGCAATTGTGAATGGAAGTTCATTCCTGATTTGGCTCTCTGCTTGTCTGTTACTGGTGTATAAGAATGCTTGTGATTTTTGCACATTAATTTTGTATCCTGAGACTTGGCTGAAGTTGCTTATCAGCTTAAGGAGATTTTGGGCTGAGACGATGGGTATTCTAAATATACAATCATGTCATCTGCAAACAGGGACAATTTGACTTCTTCTTTTCCTAACTGGATACCCTTGATTTCTTTCTCTTGCCTGATTGCCCTAGCCAGAACTTCCAACACTATGTTGAATAGGAGTGGTGAGAGAGGGCATCCCTGTCTTGTGCCAGTTTTCAAAGGGAATTTTTCCAGTTTTTGCCCATTCGGAATGATATTAGCTGTGGGTTTGTCATAAATAGCTCTTATTATTTTGAGGTACGTTCCATCAATACCGAATTTATTAAGCGTTTTTAGCATGAAGGGCTGTTGAATTTTGTCAAAAGCCTTTTCTGCATCTATTGAGATAATCATGTGGTTCTTGTCTTTGGTTCTGTTTATATGCTGGATGACGTTTACTGATTTGCAAATGTTGAACCAGCCTTGCATCCCAGGGATGAAGCCCACTTGATCATGGTGGATAACCCTTTTGATGTGCTGCTGTATCCGGTTTGCCAGTATTTTATTGAGAATTTTTGCATCGATGTTCATCAGGGATATTGGTCTAAAATTCTCTTTTTTTGTTGTGTCTCTGCCAGGCTTTGGTATCAAGATGATGTTGGCCTCATAAAATGAGTTAGGGAGGATTCCCTCTTTTTCTATTGACTGCAATAGTTTCAGAAGGAATGGTACCAGCTCCTCCTTGTACCTCTGGTAGAATTCAGGTGTGAATCCATCTGGTCCTGGACTTTTTTTGGTGGGTAGGCTATTAATTGTTGCCTCAATTTCAGAGCCTGCTATTGGTCTATTCAGGGATTCAACTTCTTCCTGGTTTAGTCTTGGGAGAGTGTAAGTGTCCAGGAAATTATCCATTTCTTCTAGATTTTCTAGTTGATTTGCGTAAAGGCGTTTATAGTATTCTCTGATGTTTGTTTGTATTTCTGTGGGGTCGGTGGTGATATCCCCTTTATCATTTTTTATTGCGTCTATTTGATCCCTCTCTCTTTTCTTCTTTATTAGTCTTGTTATCGGTCTGTCAATTTTGTTGATCTTTTCAAAAAACCAACTCCTGGATTCATTGATTTTTTGGAGGGTTTTTTGTGTCTCTATGTCCTTCAGTTCTGCTCTGATCTTAGTTGTTTCTTGCCTTCTGCTAGCATTTGAATGTGTTTGCTCTTGCCTCTCTAGTTCTTTTAATTGTCATGTTGGAGTGTCAATTTTAGATCTTTCCCGCTTTCTCTTGTCGGCATTTAGTGCTATAAATTTCCCTCTACACACTGCTTTAAATGTGTCCCAGAGATTCTGGTATGTTGTATCTTTGTTCTCATTGGTTTCAAAGAACATCTTTATTTCTGCTTTCATTTCGTTATGCACCCAGTAGTCATTCAGGAGCAGGTTGTTCAGTTTCCATGTAGTTGAGCGGTTTTGATTGAGTTTCTTAGTCCTGAGTTCTAGTTTGATTGCACTGTGGTCTGAGAGACAGTTTGTTATAATTTCTGTTCTTTTACATTTGCTGAGGAGTGCTTTACTTCCAATTATGTGGTCAATTTTGGAATAAGTGCGATGTGGTGCTGAGAAGAATGTCTATTCTGTTGATTTGCGGTGGAGAGTTCTATAGATGTCTATTAGGTCCGCTTGGTGCAGAGATGAGTTCAATTCCTGGATATCCTTGTTAACTCTCTGTCTCGTTGATCTGTCTAATGTTGACAGTGGAGTGTTGAAGTCTCCCATTATTATTGTATGGGAGTCTAAGTCTCTTTGTAAGTCTCTAAGGACTTGCTTTATGAATCTGGGTGCTCCTGTATTGGGTGCATATATATTTAGGATAGTTAGCTCTTCCTGGTGAATTGTTCCCTTTACCATTATGTAATGGCCTTCTTTGTCTCTTTTGATCTTTGATGGTTTAAAGTGTGTTTTATCAGAGACTAGGATTGCAACCCCTGCTTTTTTTTGTTCTCCATTTGCTTGGTAGATCTTCCTCCATCCCTTTATTTTGAGCCTATGTATGTCTCTGCATGTGAGATGGGTCTCCTGAATACAGCAGACTGATGGGTCTTGACTCTTTATCCAGTTTGCCAGTCTGTGTCTTTTCATTGGAGCATTTAGTCCATTTACATTTAAGGTTAATATTGTTATGTGTGAACTTGATCCTGCCATTATGATATTAACTGGTTATTTTGCTCGTTAGTTGATGCAGTTTCTTCCTAGCCTCGATGGTCTTTACATTTTGGCATGTTTTTGCAATGGCTGGTACCGGTTGTTTCTTTCCATGTTTAGGGCTTCCTTCAGGGTCTCTTGTAAGGCAGGCCTTGTGGTGACAAAATCTATAAGCATTTGCTTATCTGTAAAGGATTTTATTTCTCCTTCACTTATGAAACTTAGTTTGGCTGGATATGAAATTCTGGGTTGAAAATTCTTTTCTTTAAGAACGTTGAATATTGGTCCCCACTCTCTTCTGGCTTGTAGAGTTTCTGCCGAGAGATCTGCTGTTAGTCTGATGGGCTTCCCTTTGTGGGTAACCCGACCTTTCTCTCTGGCTGCCCTTAAGATTTTTTCCTTCATTTCAACTTTGGTGAATCTGGCAATTATGTGTCTTGGAGTTGCTCTTCTGGAGGAGTATCTTTGTGGCATTCTCTGTATTTCCTGAATTTGAATGGTGGCCTGCCCTACTAGGTTGGGGAAGTTCTCCTGGATGATATCCTGAAGAGTGTTTTCCAACTTGGTTCCATTTTCCCCCTCACTTTCAGGCACCCCAATCATACGTAGATTTGGTCTTTTTACATAATCCCATACTTCTTGCAGGCTTTGCTCATTTCTTTTTCTTCTTTTTTCTTTTGGTTTCTCTTCTCGCTTCATTTCATTCATTTGATCCTCAATCGCTGATACTCTTTCTTCCAGTTGATCGAGTCAGTTACTGAAGCTTGTGCATTTGTCACGTATTTCTCGTGTCATGGTTTTCATCTCTGTCATTTCGTTTATGATCTTCTCTGCATTAATTAGTCTCGCTGTCAATTCTTCCACTCTTTTTTCAAGATTTTTAGTTTCTTTGCACTGGGTACGTAATTCCTCCTTTAGCTCTGAGAAGTTTGATGGACTGAAGCCTTCTTCTCTCATCTCGTCAAAGTCATTCTCTGACCAGCTTTGATCCGTTGCTGGCGATGGGCTGCGCTCCTTTGCAGGGGGAGATGCGCTCTTATTTTTTGAATTTCCAGCTTTTCTGCCCTGCTTCTTCCCCATCTTTGTGGTTTTATCTGCCTCTGGTCTTTGATGATGGTGACGTACTGATGGGGTTTTGGTATAGGTGTCCTTCCTGTTTGATAGTTTTCCTTCTGACAGTCAGAAGGATTGTCTGTTGGTCTGTTGGAGATTGCTTGAGGTCCACTCCAGACCCTGTTTGCCTGGGTATCAGCAGCAGAGGTTGCAGAAGATAGAATATTGCTGAACAGCCAGTGTACCTGTCTGATTCTTCCTTTGGAAGTTTCCTCTCAGGGGTGTCCTCCACCCTGTGAGGTGTGGGGTGTCAGACTGCCCCTAGTGGGGGATGTCTCCCAGCTAGGCTACTCAGGGGTCAGGGACCCACCTGAGCAGGCAGTCTGTCCGTTCTCAGATCTCAACCTCTGCGTTGGGAGATCCACGGCTCTCCCCAAAGCTGTCAGACAGAGTCGTTCGCGTCTGCACCGGCCCCCGCTGCTTCCCCTGTTGGTCTTCAGCTGTGCGCTGTCCCCAGAGTTGGAGACTACAGAGACAGGCCGGCTTCCTTGAGCTGCTGTGAGCTCCACCCAGTTCGAGCTTCCCAGAGGCTTTGTTTACCTACTTAAGCCTCAGCAATGGCGGGCGCCCCTCCCCCAGCCTCGCTGCTGCCTTGCGGATAGATCGCCGCAGATTGCTGTGTTAGCAGTGAGGGAGGCTCCGTGGGCATGGGACCCTCCCGGCCAGGTGTGGGATATATTCTCCTGGTGTGCCTGTCTGCTTAAAGCGCAGTATTGGGGTGGGAGTTACCCGATTTTCCAGGTGTTGTGTGTCTTAGTTCCCCTGGCTAGGAAAACGGATTCCCTTCCCCCTTGGCTTCCAGGTGAGGCGATGCCTCGCCCTGCTTCATGTCTCGCTGGTCAGGCTGCAGCAGCTGATCAGCACCGATTGTCCGGCACTCCCTTGTGAGATGACCCCAGTACCTCAGTTGAAAATGCAGAAATCACCGGTCTTCTGTGTCGCTCGCGCTGGGAGTTGGAGACTGGAGCTGTTCCTATTCGGCCATCTTGCTCCGCCCCCCCAAGTTTCCTTATTTCAACAAACCCCTTTATTTCCCCACTCCCAACAATATTAGATACAATTAATATTCCTGGGAATTTATCAGCCAGTAGAAAAGTTGGTCTTATTTATAAATTATATTCTCACCAGAAGACTACTGGCAAAAACACACATTTCTGTTCTCGGGGTGATTTCCAGCTGCAGTGTTTTTCACCTTTGTGCAACTATATTCACATCTAAAGTATTGTATAATACAGTGTGTCTATGGGGTATAGGAATAAACATATAAAGAACAAATTAATAAAGCATAAGTTTTTATTGTGGGTATGGTTTTCTAAATATGCACCATGGAAATTACTGATACCAAATAAGCCAGTTTAAGAGTTCTGCTAGATTTCTTGTCATTCTTCATAGCTAGTTACCCTCAGGTTTTTGTATATACTGTCATGTTTGGTGGGCAGGTATCAGTGTCTGTCTTTCTGTGATTTTGTACGTTGACCTGTATAATTAAGGTCTGCTTTGTCTTCAAAAAAGACTGACATCTCACTATAACTTAACCTTCATTTTTGAAATTCTTTCCAGGTTTTGTATGGGGTTTGAACAAATGAGTATATTATTGTCCAGAATCCCAGAGGAAGACTCAGGTCTCCCTCTGAGTCATAAAGCTAATTTGTCTTCCAGTCAAAGAATGCTCAGTCCATGTCTAGATCTGACTTTGTACTCAAACTTTGGCATTAGTTTTCTAATAATAAAACTAGACATAAAATTAAGCTTGTTGGAGAGGTTTTGAGCTAAACATTTATAAATTTAAATTTTCCTTCTACGGGTGGTCAGCTACTGCTTTTGTCATTAATGGCAAGATGTTCCACACCAACACCACCATTTTCTACCCAGATACCTTTTTTCTGACAGGCATCCCAGGACTTGAGGCTTTCCATGGCTGGATTTCCCTGCCCTTTTGCTCTGTTTACTGAATGGCTCTGCTGGGCAATGCTACAATTCTACTGACAATCTGGTCTGAGTGTACTCTTTGGGATCCTATGTTCTACTTTCTAGCCGTCTTATCAGCCATAACCTAGCCCTCTCAACATCCTCAGTGCCTCGTATGTTAGGCATCTTCTGGTTTGATGCACATAAAATTGGCTTTGGAGCCTGTGTAGCCCAGATGTTTCTGATACACACCTTCACAGGAATGGAGTCCACTGTGCTGCTGGCAATCGTCTTTGACTGCTATGTAGCCATCTGTACACCACTCCACTATACCTCTATTCTGACACCCCAAGTGTTGGCAGGCATTGGTGTGGGCATTATATTGCGCCCAGTCCTGCTCATGTTGCCCATTGTCTACCTAAACCATCATCTGCCCTTCTGTGAGGCTCGGATTATTGCCCACTCCTGCTGTGAGCACATGGGCATTGCAAGTTGGCCTGTGCTAGCATTCACCTCAATGTGATTTATGGGCTTTTTGTGGCTTCTTTTCTTATTTTGGATGTCACACTTGTTGGAATCTCCTATACCTGCATTCTCCAAGCTGTTTTCCACCTCCCATCTCAAGAAGCTCGTCATAAAGCACTGAGCACGTGTGGCTCACATGTTGGGGTGCTGTGTGTTTTCTATACACCCTCTCTCTTCTCCTTCCTCACCCATCGATTTGGCAAAAAATTCCCCATTATGTCCACATTATTGTTGCCAACCTCTATGTGGTCATTCCACCTGCCCTCAATCCTATTATCTATGGTGTGAGAACCAAGCAGATTTGTGAGCATGTGGTCCATACTTTCACTTCAAGGTCTCTTATTTCTTTACTTCTTGAGGGTGTGGATATGGCTGACAAAAGTCAATTTTGAGATTTCACTAGGTAATTGTTTTGTAAATGAATTTCATATCAAGATATTCTGCAAATCGTAAAGGAATAAAATTTGCACTTATCCTGTGTAAACTAAAATAATACAAAGATTCTTAAAGTACAACTCTGCATGACAAGAATTACTAGGTATATTATTAGGAACAGTGACTGATGGGTTGGATTGCCTGTAAATCAATCTTTGTGAGTGAACATTTTGATAGCTGCCTCTCGGATCTGTTTGGTCTTCACTCCATAGACAATAGGGTTAAGCAGGGGTGGAGCAAGCAGGTAAAAGTTGGACAGAAGAATGTGTACATAAAGAGCAACACTGAAGCCATACCTGTGTATAAAAGATATTAACAATGTGAGAATATAGAAGTGGAGAAAGACAAAGATGTGAGTTGTGCAAGTGTTGAATGCCTTGAATTGTGCCTCCTTCTTTGGCAATTTGAAGACAGCCTGGAAGATAAAGGCATAGGACAAGGAAATGAAGATCACATCAAATCCAAGGACTGAGAAAGCCACAAACAGTCCATAAGCTTTATCGGCTCTGACATTTTCTGCAGCCAGCTTTACCACAGCCACGTGCTCACAGTAGGAATGAGAGATGGCTGTGGCATGGAAATGCTTCAGGCACAACTTAATTAGAAGTGGACACATGATGATGATAACAGATGCTGGAATGGTCACCACCATAATGATGCTGATGAGCACCTTCATAGTGAGGATAGCAGAGTGTCTCAGGGGTACACAGATAGCCACATATCAGTCAAAAGCCATGGTTAGGAGAATGTCAGACTCCATGCACTGGAAAGTGTGAGTAAAATACATTTGAATTAGACAGGAGTCAAAGTAAATCTCCCTTGATTGCAGCCAAAAGATCATGAGCATTTTCGGAGTAATGCATAAGGTCAGGCCTAGGTCAGTAGCTGCCAACACAGCTAAAAGGATATACATGGGCTCATGGAGACCATGCTCAGTGTGGATGATAGTGATGAGTAGGCCATTTCCAACAGCAGACAAGATAAAAGACATGAAGAATGGAATTCCAATCCAGGCTGCACTGATTCAAGGCCCGGAATTCCAATCAGTATGAAAATAGATGACTTGAAGAAGGTGCCATTGGTTAGTGGCATGACAGGGCAATGATAGCAAATCCCTCCAATCTTCAAGTCTAATTAAAAATAATGAAATAAATAAAATAAGATTAGAAGTGGACTATCCTTTGGATGCTGGATAAGAAGAAAAAAAGTAGATGTTTATCTCAGAATGATTCTAATCTAGATGAAAGGGAAAACCACCTGAAGATTTATATCTATTCTTTACTAGGATAATGAAAAGGTGGGAGCCCAAGAGGGAAAAAATGTTCACAATAAATATTTTACTTTGATTTGGAGTCTTCCCTGTGCTGTATCCCTCTGAGTGTATAAAGAGAGGTAACAGTATGGTTCAGACATGTTGGACTGGGTAAATAAATAATGCTCCCTTCATTTTTATAAACACAGCAACTAAAAATATGTATCATGAGTAATTTTCACAAATATTATAATTGGTTACATATGAAAGTGTTTAAAAATATTTAAAAACATTTCTTCAAAATTATTAACATTGTTTGGTTACTTAATAGATATCTAGTAATGTTCTATTTTACAGCTGATGTAAATGAACCACACTGCTTGTCTTTGAGACACTTACAAAGAGGTCAGAAGCAGGATGACCTTATCTTTAATCCAACAGTGTACTGCTTCTTGATATATAGTATGATGTTACTGATAAGAAATAGATTGACACTAGAAAACTAATGAAAATTACATTGAATTATTATTAAATTATATAATACATTAAGGATAGCAATCTCTAAGTGTGGGGTTTGAGAATTTTCTTAATTATGATATATAGACATTTATAAAAAATACATTCAAAGGAAAATGTAAATCAAATAATTTTTTTTTCTATTCTTTGGTGAAACTTTAGAAATGCTAGTGTTTCTAACAAAACTGTCATCATGGAACTACCCATGAAGTGTATTTCCCCCAACATTAGATGTTAGATGTAAAAAAAAATTAGAAGAATGAAGTCTCTGACTTCTAATAGCACGTGTTATAACCAACCAATAATTATGGCAGTTGCAACATGAAAACAAATATAATGCCATATGCTGAAGGAAAATAGCTGAAACTGCACTTACCTATAGAACCATGGACTTCATCTGTACATCTATAAATTGTGAAGACGATCCCAGAGCCATTAAAGATTATCCCTTCAATAATTTAACTCAATGAATTATACACTTATTCAACTAAAACCAAAAATGTATATGTCTCCTAGGCACCTTTTGGATGCCTAGGATTACAGCCATGAAAAGAATAATGGCAACCTGGCCAGGCGTGGGGGTTTATGCCTGTAATCCCAGCAGTTTGGGAGGCTGAGGCAGGTGGATTTTGTGAAGTCAAGACTTCGAGACTGGCCTGGCCAACATGGTGAAACCCTCTCTCTACTAAAAGTAAAAATTAGCCCGGCATGGCGGCAGGTGCCTGTAATCCCAGGTACTCAGGAGGTTGAGGCAGGAGAATCGCTTGAATCTGGGAGGCAGAGGTTGCAGTGAGCTGAGATGGCACCTCTGCACTCCAGCCTGGGCAACAACAGCTAGACTCTGTCTCAAAAATATTAAATCATTCAATCAATAAAAAATAATGGCAACCCAAAATGCCCATGATACTCACATAATATTCATAATATTCATTACATAGCAGGTATCACCAGAATGGAATAATCAAGTGGCCTTTAAAAGATACCTGGTAATCTCAACACTTGCCCACTGGTTCAAGCCAGAATGAAACTGTACTTCTATAGCATTATATTTAAAATATCAACAATGACAACAGCTAGTATTACTACATCAATAGTAGTATTAAGGGATTTACATGAAGTACATGCATTTCTCATGCAATTATAAAGAGCAACTGAACTGAAAGTGATGTCATCATTGTAACATTTTCTCTCTGTTAAATTAAATAGCTTGGTCATGGATCTGGAAATTTAAAAGAAGTTATGTCTGACACTGTTGTCTATGCAATTAAGAGATACTATATATTTTCTGTTCACTACTGTCTTAAACTCAACAGACTTCAGTTAGGTGAGGAGGAACAAAACCTAGGACAGATATCCCTCATTGCATCAGCAGTTATTTATATGCTCTTTCCTCATCACGTTCCTTACTATTATACAGTATTACTCATATATTTAATGTCTTTCATAAAAATCATTCCTCTTTTTCATTATCTCCTCTGTCAGAGTAAGGAACAGACCACTGTCTCTCTAATCATAGCATGCTGAATATCTGAGTGCCTCTTCTACTTAATGTAAAAACACCCATGTTAATCTTAGTTTCAGAAAAGTAAAGTGTAAGTATTTGTTTTGGAATATCCTGCAAGTGTAGTTCAGGTTGGCAAGTACCTTGATTGCAATAAGGTTTATAATAGTCAAGACACTTCCCTTAGGAGTCTGGCAGTACCCTAGAGACAGAGAATATTTCTTTCTTTCCAAAGTTATGCATCTCATATGAGACCTCAATTTTCTCTTTGCTTACTGAGCTTCTGATAAAACCAAAATCGAAACAAATCAATAACACTGGCAAAATTTAGGAAATGAGAAAATGGACAAAGGAGAAGCAATTTAAAAAATTAAAAATTGAAATAATAAATAGCTTATCCTCAGTACTAATAACAGAAGAAGGTATATCCCACATCCATGAGGAATTTTTCCATGAATCTACAAAAGGGCACAGCATAAATATTTTATAAATATTCAAATGTGAAATTGCCTTACTTAAATATCTTAATGACCACAGGTGCCTTCTAATGCAGTAGAAATCTTAACCCTGGTGTTAATTAAACTCCATTAATAATTAATTCATTTATTCACTAAATAATTATTTGACAATAGATGAGTGCCAGGCACTCCTCTAGGCATGGTTTAAATGCCAGTGAAGTAGAAAGCTAAGACCTCTGCCTCTAAGCCACTCAAATTCTCAAATATATCTCTAGTATTAATTCCAATTTATATTTTAATGATCAATGAAGCAATATTTTGCTTTTATTCATTATATTTTTAATCATAAACACCCTCCTTTAATTCATTGTATTGTTTAATTCCAATTAATAATTGCACATCTTTCAAAACTCATTCCAAACCTTCTTCCACAAAGCATATCATGTCTTTTTATAAGTCTTAACCAATTTTATTTCCATATTTCTAATGTAATTTACATTCATTATTCAACATGAAATATATTTCGTTAACACTTATTCTCTACCAAAGTCAGTTGTGGGAAGAAGAGACAGAGCAAATGAAAATAAACTGCCTAATCAGGAAAACATAGATATTTCAATCCATGAATATGATATATTTTCCTATTTATGGAGCTTTTCCTTAAATATACTCACTAATGCTTTGCAGCTTTCAATGCACATACTTTGCACATATTAAAAATTTGTTCCTAAGCATTTTTTTTGGTTGTTTTTAAGATTGAGCCTCACTCTATTGCCCAGGCTGGAGTGCAACAGTGCAATCTCAGGTCAGTGCAACTCCCATCTTCTGGGTTCAAGTGATTCTCCTGCCTCAGTCTCCCAAGTAGCTGAGATTACAGGTGTGTGCCACCATGTCTGGCAATTTTTTTTTTTTTTTATTTTTAGTAAAGATGGGGTTTCACCATATTGGCCAGACTGGTCTGGAACTCCTGACCTCAGTGATCTGCCCACCTCGGCCACCCAAAGTGTTGGGATTACAGACATGAGCAACCGTACCCGGCCCTCAGCATTTTTGGCCATATTACTATTTTAACTAGAATTTACTCACAGAATAGGAAGAAATATTTGCAAATTATCCATCTGACAAGGGATTAATAACCAGAATATATAAGGAGCTCCAACAGCTCTAAAGGAAACAAAATGACAATGTGATGAAAAATTGGACAAAATATTTGAATTTATATTTCACTTTCAATTATTCTTTGCTGAAATATATACTTTATTTGCTGTATTGCACTGACTAGGAAGTGTATTACAATAGCAAAAAGAAATTTGCAAGTAAAAGTTGTTATTGTGTTCTTGATCTTTGGAGAAAATATCCTCAGTATACCACAGTCTTAAAATTCTTCCAGAGCTGGGGGCGCACCCAAGATGGCCAAATAGGAACAGCTCCAGCCTCCAGCTCCCAGCGTGAGTGACACAGAGGATGGGTGACTTCTGCATTTTCAACTGAGGTACCGGATTCATCTCACTGGGGAGTGCTGGACAATCGGTGGTGGTCAGTGGGTGCAGCCTGACCAGTGAGAGCTGAAGCAGGGCGAGGCATTGCCTCACCTGGAAAGCACAAGGGGGAAGGGAATCCCTTTTCCTAGCCAAGGGAAACTGAGACACACAACATCTGGAAAATCGAGTAACTCCCACCCTAATACTGTGCTTTACCAAGGGTCTTAGCAAACGGCAAACCAGGAGATTATATCCCACACCTGGTCCGGAGGGTCCCAAGCCCACAGAGCCTCCCTCATTACTAGTACAGCAGTCTGAGATCTAACTGCAAGGCGGCAGCGAGGCTGGGGGAGGGGTGCCCACCATTGCTGAGGCTTAAGTGGGTAAACAAAGCCACCAGGAAGCTCGAATTGGGTGGAGCCCACCACAGCTCAAGGAGGTCAGCCTGCATCTGTAGACTCCTCCTCTGGGGACAGGGCATAGCTAAACAAAAAGCAGCAGAAACCTCGGCAGTGGTAAAATGCCCCTTTCTGATAGCTTTGAAGAGAGCAGTGGATCTCTCAGCATGGAGGTTGAGATCTGAGAATGGACATACTGCCTGCTCAAGTGGGTCCCTGACCCCTGAGTAGTCTAACTGGGAGACATCCCCCACTAGGTGCAGACCAACACTTCACACCTCATACGGCGGGGTACATCCCTGAGACAAAGCTTCCAGAGCAAGAATCAGACAGCAACATTTGCTGGTCAGCAGTATTCTATCTTCTGCAGCCTCAGCTGCTGATACCTAGGCAAACAGGGTCTGGAGTGAACCTGAAGCAAACTCCAACAGACCTACAGCTGAGGGTCCTGATTATTAGAAGGAAAACTAACAAACAGAAAGGACACCCACACCAAAACCCCATCAGTACATCACCATCATCAAAGACCACAGGCAGATAAAACCACAAAGATGGGGAAAAAGCAGTGCAGAAAAGCTGGAAATTCAAAAAATCAGAGTGCATCTCCCCCTCCAAAGTAACACAGCTCATCGTCAGCAATGGAACAAAACTGGATGGAGAATGACTTTGACGAGTTGAGAGAAGAAGGCTTCAGTCGAACAAACTTCTCAGTGCTAAAGGAGGAACTACGTAACCAGCTCAAAGAAACTAAAAACCTTGAAAAAAGAATGGATGAATGGATAACTAGAATAATCATTGCAGAGAAAACCTTAAAAGAACTGATAGAGTTGAAAACCATAACACGAGAAATACATGACAAATGCACAAGCTTCAGTAACCGACTCGATCAACTGGAAGAAAGAGTATCAGTGATTGAAGATCAAATGAATGAAATGAAGCAAGAAGAGAAGTATGGAGAAAAAAAGAATAAAAAGAAATAAACAAAGCCTTCAAGAAGTATGGGATTGTGTGAAAAGACCAAATCTACATCAGATTGGTGTGCCTGAAAGTGACGGGGAAAATGGAACCAAGTTGGAAAACGCTCTGCAGGATATCATCCAGAAGAATTTCCCCAATCTAGTAAGGCAGGCCAACATTCAAAATCAGGAAATACAGAGAACACCACAGAGATACTGCTCGAGAAGAGCCACTCCAAGACACATAATTGTCAGATTCACCGAAGTTAAAATGAAGGAAAAAAATGTTAAGTGTAGCCAGAGAGAAAGGTCGGGTTACACACAAAGGGAAGCCCATCAGACTAATAGCAGATCTCTCAGCAGAAACTCTACAAGCCAGAAGAGAGTGGGGGGCAATATTCAACATTCTTAAAGAAAAGAATTTTCAACCGAGAATTTCATATCTAGCCAAACTAAGTTTCATAAGTGAAGGAGAAATAAAATCCTTTAGACAAGCAAATGCTTGGAGATTTTGTCACCACTAGGCCTGCCCTACAAGAGATCCTGAAGGAAGCACTAAACATGGAAAGGAACAACAGGTACCAGCCATTGCAAAAACATATCAAAATGTAAAGTCCATCAATGCTAGGAAGAAACTACATCAACTAGCGAGCAAAATAACCAGCTAATATCATAATGACAGGATCAAGTTCACACATGACAATATTAACCTTAAATGTAAATGGACTAAATGGTCCAATTAAAAGACACAGACTGGCAAATTAGATAAAGAGTCAAGACCTATCAGTTTACTGTATTCAGGAGACCCATCTCACATGCAGAGAAACACATAGGCTCAAAATAAAGGGATGGAGGAAGATCTACCAAGCAAATGGAAAACAAAAAAAAAAAGCAGGAATTGCAATTCTAGTCTCTGATAAAACAGACTTTGAATCATCAAAGATCAAAAGAGACAAAGAAGGCCATTACATAATGGTAAAGGGATCAATTCATCAGGAAGAGCTAACTATCCTAAATACATGTCCACCCAATACAGGAGCACCCAGATTCATAAAGCAAGTCCTTAGAGACTTACAAAGAGACTTAGACTCCCATACAATAATAATGGGAGACTTCAACACCCCACGGTCAACATTAGACAGATCAACGAGACAGAAAGTCAACAAGAATATCCAGGAATTGAAATCAACTCTGCACCAAGCGGACCTAATAGACATCTAGAGAACTCTCCACCCCAAATCAACAGAATATACATTCTTCTCAGCACCACATAGCACTTATTCCAAAACTGACCACATAGTTGGAAGTAAAGCACTCCTCAGCAAATGTAAAAGAACAGAAATTATAGCAAACTGTCTCTCAGACCATAGTGCAATCAAACTAGAACTCTGGACTAAGAAAATCAAAACCACTCAACTACATGGAAACTGAACAACCTGCTCCTGAATGACTACTGGGTACATAACGAAATGAAGGCAGAAATAAAGATGTTCTTTGAAACCAATGAGAACAAAGATACAACATACCAGAATCTCTGGGACACATTTAAAGCAGTGTGTAGAGGGAAATTTATAGCGCTAAATGCCTACAAGAGAAAACTGGAAAGATCTAAAATGGACACTCTAACGTCACAATTAAAAGAACGAGAGAAGCAAGAGCAAACGCATTCAAAAGCTAGCAGAAGGCAAGAAATAACTAAGATCAGAGTAGAACCGAAGGAGATAGAGACACAAAAACTCTCCAAAAAATCAATGAATCGAGGAGCTGGTCTTTTGAAAAGATCAACAAAATTGACAGACCGCTAACAAGACTAATAAAGAAGAAAAGAGAGAAGAATCAAATAGATGTAATAAAAAATGATAAAGGGGATGTCACCACTGACTCCACAGAAATACAAACTACCATCAGAGAATACTATAAACACCTCTATGCAAATAAACTAGAAAACCTAGAAGAAATGGATAATTTCCTGGACATTTACACTCTCCCAAGACTAAATCAGGAAGAAGTTGAATCCCTGAATAGACCAATAGCAGGTTCTGAAATTGAGGCAATAGTTAACAACCTACTAACCAAAAAAAGTCCAGGACCAGATGGATTCTCAGCCAAATTCTACCAGAGGTACAGGAGGAGTTGGTACCATTCCTTCTGAAACTATTCCAATCAATAGAAAAAGAGAGAATCCTCCCTATCTCATTTTATGAGGCCAACATCATCCTGATACTAAAGCCTGGCAGAGACACAACAAAAAAAGAGAATTTTAGACCAATATCCCTGATGAACATCGATGCAAAAATCCTCAATAAAATACTGGCAAACCGGATTCAGCAGCACATCCAAAAGCTTATCCACCATGATCAAGTGGGCTTCATCCCTGGGATGCAAGGCTGGTTAAACATTCACAAATCAGTAAACATAATCCAGCATATAAACAGAACCAAAGTCAAGAGCCACATGATTATCTCGATAGATGCAGAAAAGACTTTTGACAAAATTCCACAGCCCTTCATGCTAAAAACGCTCAATAAATTCTGTATTGATGGAAAGTACCTCAAAATAATAAGAGCTATTTATGACAAACCCACAGCCAATATCATACTGAATGGGCAAAAACTGGAAAAATTCCCATTGAAAACTGGCACAAGACAGGGATGCCCTCTCTCACCACTCCTATTCAACATAGTGCTGGAAGTTCTGGCTAGGGCAATCAGGCAAGAGAAAGAAATCAAGGGTATTCAGTTAGGAAAAGAAGAAGTCAAATTGTCCCTGTTTGCAGATGACATGATCGTATATTTAGAAAACCACATCGTCTCAGCCCAAAATCTCCTTAAGCTGATAAGCAACTTCAGCAAAGTCTCAGGATACAAAATCAATGTGCAAAAATCACAAGCATTCTTATACACCAGTAACAGACAAACAGAGAGCCAAATCATGAATGATCTCCCATTCACAATAGCTTCAAAGAGAATAAAATACCTAGGAATCCAACTTACAAGGGATGTAAAGGACCTCTTCAAGGAGAACTACAAACCACTGCTCAGTGAAATCAAAGAGGACACAAACAAATGGAAGAACATACCATGCTCATGGATAGGAAGAATCAATATTGTGAAAACGGCCATACTGCCCAAGGTTATTTATAGATTCAATGCCATCCCCATCAAGCTACCAATGAGTTTCTTCACAGAATTGAAAAAAACTGCTTTAAAATTCATATGGAACAAAAAAAGACCCCGCATGGCCAAGACAATCCTAAGTCAAAAGGACAAAGCTGGAGGCATCAGACTCCCTGACTTCAAACTATACTACAAGGCTACAGTAACCAAAACAGCATGGTATTGGTACCAAAACAGAGATATAGACCAGTGGAACAGAACAGAGCCCTCTGAAATAATCCCACACATCTACAGCCACCTATCCTTGAGAAACCTGACAAAAACAAGAAAAGGGGAAAGGATTCCCTATTTAATAAATAGTGCTGGGAAAATTGGCTAGCCATAAGTAGAAAGCTGAAACTGGATCCTTTCCTTACTCTTATATGAAAATTAATTCAAGATGGATTAGAGGCTTAAATGTTAGACCTAAAACCATAAAAACCCTAGAAGAAAACCTAGGGAATGCCATTCACGATATAGGCATGGGCAAGGACTTCATGTCTAAAACACCAAAAGCAATGGCAACAAAAGTCAAAATTGACAAATGGGATCTAATTAAACTAAAGAGCTTCTGCACAGCAAAAGAAACTACCATCAGAGTGAACAGGCAACCTACAGAATGGGAGAAAATTTTTGCAATCTACTCATCTGACAAAGGGCTAATATCCAGAATCTACAAAGAACTCAATCAAATTTACAAGAAAAAACAAGCAACCCCATCAAAAAGTGGGCAAAGGGTATGAACAGATACTTCTCAAAAGAAGACATTCATACAGCCAATAGACACATGAAAAAATGCTCATCATCACTTGCCATCAGAGAAATGCAAACCAAAACCACAATGAGATAGCATCTCACACCAGTTAGAATGGCAATTATTAAAAAATCAGGAAACAACAGGTACTGGAGAGGATGTGGAGAAATAGGAACACTTTTACACTGTTGGTGGGACTATAAACTGGTTCAACCATTGTGGAAAAGAGTGTGGTGATTCCTCAAGGATCTAGAACTAGAAATACCATGTGACCCAGCCATTCCATTACTGGGGATATACCCAAAGGATTATAAGTCATGCTGCTATAAAGACACATGCACTCGTGTGTTTATTGCAGCACTATTCACAATATCAAACACTTGGAATCAACCCAAATGCCCCTCAGTGACAGACTGGATTAAGAAAATGTGGCACATATACACCATGGAATATTATGCAGTCATAAAAAAGGATGAGTTCGTTTCCTTTGTAGGGACATGGATGCAGCTGGAAACCATCATTCTCAGCAAACTGTGACAAGAACAGTTAAACCAAATACTGCATGTTCTCACTCATAGGTGGGAATTGAACAATGAGATCACTTGGACACAGGAAGGGGAGCATCATACACCAGGTCCTAGTGTGGGGAGGGAGTAGGGGGTAGGGATAGCATTAGGAAATATACCTAATGTCAATGACGAGTTAATGGGTGCAGCACACCAACATGGCACATGTATACATATGTAACAAACCTGCATGTGGTGCACATGTACCCTAGAATTTAAAGTGTAATTAAAAAAAAAATCTTCCAGAGCTAACTTATACCTATGATTATTTTTTAAAAATTTTAATTGTTAATTTTTGTGGGTACATAGCAGTATATATTGTATGAGATGGTTTACCACAAAATGATTTTTCTTAGACACTCCATTTTTCCTGTGACTGAGATCCAGTCATATTTCATTTCCTTGGTCCTTTCTTCTCCCTCTCATAGCAGTAATCTGTTGGCACTTGGTTTTCAAATCCTCTTAGCTTGATAAGTATTATGGTAGTGGGAGTACGGTTTCTTTTCTTCTGGTTAAGGGTCATGTGCTCTGACCATGAGCCTCAGGAGTGTGGCCTAATTGGTTCTCAAGCCCTTCCCCTGGCTGCAGCTGTAAACTCAGCACTTAACTTTGTCTCTAATCCAGAATTAAGAATGAAAAAAAGTTTCATTAATCTAATCAAATCTATTTGTAATAAACTTCATCCTGCAAAGTCATAATCTTGAAAGTTTACAAGTAATTCCTTTAAAATCAGGGAGAAGTCACAAATTCCTGGGTTACATTTTCATCACTATATTACACTGTTGTAACTAAAAACTAGAAGACAACAAAAATAAATTGATAGTGCCTACATAGAAAAATTGTGTAAAATTTACTCTATGAATAATTTTTTAAATGTAGGTCTACAGCTAAAAGCACAGTTAATTATATGAAACTTTACAGTTTTACCCTAACATCAGAAATAATCCAAAAATGCATTCTCTCAGCACTCCTATTCAGCATCACACTGGAAGCCCCAGTTAATGCAGTTAGATTAGATGAGAAAAGGATATTCTACGAAATTTGGAAAGAAAAAAATCAAGCTCTTTATTTGCAGATAACATCATTGTGTAAATAGAAAATAGCAAATAATTGAGACAAAAAAATTGAAAAAAATTATTAGAATTAATGTGTGATTGTCGCAATGCATCAAAATCCAAAATTAATATACAAAAGTCAGTTGCTTTCCTATATGTGAGCAGTGATAAAATAAGGTTTGATTTAAAGACAAAATCACTATCATTTAAAATAGGACTCAAAGAATAAAATATTAAGGTAAAATTATTTTACAGTATGCACAGAATCTATATGTGGAAAATTATTAAAAAAATCAAAGAAGACCTAAATAAATGGAGAGATAATCTATGTTAATGGATTGGAAAGATTCAATATCAAGGGCAGGGGAGGATATAATATAATCTTTTTTTTTTTTTTTTTTTTGATACAGAGTCTCGCTCTGTCGCCCAGGTTAGAGTGCAATGGCCGGATCTCAGCTCGCTGCAAGCTCCGCCTCCCGGGTTTATGCCATTCTCCTGCCTCAGCCTCCCGAGTAGCTGGGACTACAGGCACCCACCACCTCGCCCGGCTAGTTTTTTGTATTTTTTAGTAGAGACGGGGTTTCACTGGGTCAGCCAGGATGGTCTCTATCTCCTGATCTCCTGACCTCGTGATCCACCTGCCTCGGCCTCCCAAAGTGCTGGGATTACAGGCTTGAGCTACTGCACCCAGCCAATATAATCTTTTTTAAATTCATATTTGCTGGGAAATTAAAATAGCACAGCCACCTTGTTATTTTGCAAAAGCAGTACTAAGAGGGAAGTTTATTCATACAAACGCCTACATGAATAAAGAATAAAAACTTCAAATAAACAATCTAATGATGCATCTTAAAGAGCTACAAAAGCAAAAACAAATCAAACCCAAAATTAAAAGGAGAAAAAAATTAAAACATTTCAGAGAAGAGATAAATGAATTTGAAATAAAAAAAATCGATGAAATAAAAAGTTGATTTTTTGAAAAGTTAAAAAACATTGACAAACTTTATACAGACTAACAAAAAAAGAGAGAAGGTCAAATAAATAAAATCAGAGATGAAGTAGGATACATTTCAACCGATACCACAGAAATTAAAAGGATCATTACTGGTTACTGTGGGCAACTGCTATATATACAAATAAATTGAAAAATCTAGAAGAAATGAACAAATTCCTAGACTCATACAACCTAGCAAGATTGAACCATGAGAAATCCAAAACTTGAACAGACCAATAACAAGTAACAAGATTGAAGTTGTAATAAAAATTCTCCAGTAAAGAAAAGCCTGGAACCCAATGGCTTCACTGCTGAATTCTACCAAACATTTAAAGAACTAGTACCAATCCTATTAAAACTTTTCCAGAAAATGGAGGAGAGGGAAATACTTCCAAGCAAATTATATGAGGCCAATATTACCCTGACAGTGAAACCAGACAAAAACACATTAAAAAAAGAAAAACCAAAGTTTGATATCTCTGGTGAATATTGACGCAAAAATCCTCAACAAAATACTAGTGAAACAAATTCAACAATGCATTAAACAACCATTCATCGTGACCAAGTGGGATTTATCTCGGGGGTACAAGTGTGGTTCAACACATGGAATTAATCAATGTGATACATCATATCAACAGAATGAAGGACAGAAACTGTATGATCATTTCATTGGTGCTAATAAAGCACTGATAAAATTTAACCTCCCTTCATTGTAACAGCCCTAAAAAACCTGGGGATAGAAGGAACATTACCTCAACATAATAAAAGCCTTTTATGACAGACTCATCACTAGTAGAATACTAAACAGGGAAAAACTAACAGCCTTTTTTCTAAGATCTGCAACATAATAAGGATGTCTACTGTTACCACTGTTATTCAACATAGTACCGGAAATCCTAGTTAGAGTAATCTGAAAGATATTAAAAGTGTCCAAATTGGAAAGGGAGAAGTTAAATTATCCTTGTTTGCAGATATATAATCTTATATTTGGAAAAACCTAAAGATTCTATCCAAGAAAATCTGTAGAACTGATAAACAAATTCAGTAAAGTTGCAGGATACAAAGTCAGCATAAAAAAATCAGTAGCATTTCTATATGCCAACAGTGAACAATCTGAAAAATAAATAAAAGTAATTCCATTTCTGATAGCCACATGTAAAATTAAATACTTAGGAATTAACTGAAGTTAAAGATATCTATAATGAAAACTATAAAACACTGATGAAAGAAATGGAAAAAGACACCATAAAAATGAATATCTATTCCATGTTAATGGTTTACAAAAATCAATATTGTTAAAATGTCCATACTGCCCAAAACAATATACAGATTCAATGCAATCTGTATCAGAATAGTAATGACATTCTTCACAGAAATAGGAAAAAACTATCCTGAAATTTATATGGAACAGCAAAAGTCCCAGAATAGCCAAAGATATTCATAGCAAAAACAACAAAACTGGAGGAATCACACTACCCAAGTTCAAGTTATACTACAGAGCTATAGTAACCAAAACAGCGTGGTACGGGCATAAAAACATACATGTAGATCAACGGAAAAGAATAGAGAACCCAGAAACAAACCCACATAAATACAGTGAATTCATTTTTGACAAAGATGCCAAGAACATACACTGGGAAAGCACGATCTCTTCAATAAATCGTGCTGGAAAAACTGGATATCCATATGCAAAAAAATATAAAAAATAAAAACTAGATCCAATCTCTTGCTATATACAAAATCCAAATCAAAGTGGATTTAATACTTCAATCTAAGATGTAAAACTATGAAACTACCACAAGAAACAATTGGGGAAACTCTCCAGTACATTGTACTGGGCTGAAATTTCTTGAGTAATACCCCACAAGCACAGGAAAGCAAGGCAAAAGTGGACAAATGGGATCACATTAAGTCTTTTGCATAGCAAAGGAAATGATCAATAGAGTGAAGAAACAACCCATAGAAGAGAAGAAAATATTTGAAAACTACCCATCTGTCAAAGAATTGATAATCAGAACATACAAATAGCTCAAACAACTTTATGGGAAAGAAATTTAAGAATTAGATTAAAAAATAGGCAAAAGATTTAAATAGACTTTTCTCAAAAGAAGACATATAAATGGCAAACAGGCATATGAAAAGGTGTTCAGCATCACTGATCATCAGAGAAATGCATATCAAAACTACAATGAGATATCATCTCACTCCACTTAAAATGACTTATATCCAAAAGACAAGCAACAAAAAATGCTGGTAAGGATGCGGAGAAAAGGGAAACCTTGTACACTGTTGGTGGGAATGTAAAACAGTACAACCACTATGAGGAAGAGTTTGCAGGTTCCTCCAGAACTAAAATGAGAGCTGTCATATGATCCAGCAGTCCCACTGTTGGGAAATGGTAGAAGACAAGCAGCCATGAACAGACGTTTCAGCCAATCAGAAAGTCTGATCTTTTTGGCATAGAATGAAAAATAGAATTAACACTGATTCTACAAATATACTAGATTTTACTTCAATTAAGCTTGTAACTCTTTTGTTATTTTTGTTTTGAATATTTCTATCCATGCATTAAACTACTCTACCACACATTCATAATGAAAACTTAACTCCACCTAAAATGATTAAATCCAATTAATTCATTAACAAACAGAGTTAGCCTGGGAAAGCTACTGCTAATGTTGCCATGAACCAAATTCTTATAATTTCATATTTTCCCCTCTGCAATTTTCAACTATCAATTGTAAAATGTAATGGTAAGGTCATCTCAACTATATCAATTAAATCCACCATGCATTTGTATTTCCCAGCTTTGAAACTGTCTACTGTAACAGCAATGATGTCATCTCTGGTAAAAGAGGTATAACTCTTATTTTAGTGGTTTTCTGCACTTCGTTTGGAACTTTTAAAATTATTTTATTACCTCCACAGGCTACAGCAATTCAGTGCAGGATGGACGTTACTTGGGATAGGAAGAAAAATACACATTTGAAATCCCAAAGAAACCATATGTTGTATTATTATTATTTAAATTTCTAAGCTCCAGAAAACTTCCTTAAGAAAAGTAACAATGAGTGAGAACATGCAGTGTTTGGTTTTCTGTTCTTGTGATAGTTTGCTAAGAATGATGGTTTCCAGCTGCATCCATGTCTCTACAAAGGACGCAAACTCATCCTTTTTTATGGCTGCATAGTATTCCATGGTGTATATGTGCCACATTTTCTTAATCCAGTCTCTCATTGATGGACATTTGGGTTGATTCCAAGTCTTTGCTATTGTGAATAGTGCTGCAATAAACATACGTGTGCATGTGTTTTTATAGCAGCATGATTTATAACCCTTTGGGTATATACCCAGTAGTGGGATGGCTGGGTCATATGGTACATCTAGTTCTAGATCCTTGAGGAATTGCCATACTGTTTTCCATAATGGTTGAACTAGTATACAATTCCACCAACAGTGTAAAAGTGTTCCTATTTCTCCACATCCTCTCCAGCACCTGTTGTTTCCTGACTTTTTAATGATTGCCATTCTAACTGGTGTGAGATGGTATGTCATTGTGGTTTTGATTTGCATTTCTCTGATGGCGAGTGATGATGAGCATTTTTTCATAGGTGGGAACTGAACAATGAGATCACTTGGACTCGGGAAGTGGAACATCACACACTGGGGCCTATCATGGGGAGGGGGAGGGGGAGGGGGGAGGGATTGCATTGAGAGTTATACCTGATATAAATGATGAATTGATGGGTGCTGACGAGTTGATGGGTGCAGCACACCAACACGGCACAAGTCTACATATGTAACAAACCTGTACGTTATGCACATGTACCCTAGAACTTAAAGTATAATAAAAAAAAAATAATAAAAAAAGAAAAGTAACAATGAATAATGCCTGTCTATACAGCAAATATCTCACCATTTACCTGATATTCTATTTGTCCTTGATAGATAAAAATTTATTTAACTATGTTGTCCATTTGAATGAAAATAAGTGTAAGATATAAGATTAGCTTTATTGAAATTAAACAATAAAGATGTAGTTAAGTTTTCATAAAATTCATGTAGTTATGTCTTGATGGGTTTGGTTATTAGAAAAAAGGAAAACATATTTTTGTATTATTTGGTAAGAAATCAGTAACATTGTATTCTAAGATCTGAAGCCTCTTGATAAGTGAGATATCTGCTCTATGAGATTTGCAGCTGTAAAAGGGCCTCAGAAGCACAGACACTCTTAATGACACATAGTTTCATCCCCACTTTTTTTTCCTTTTGGAAATTCCAGGACACATGTGGATTGGCATTCCATTTTGTGTTGTATGTTTAACTTCACTATTAGAAAATACTGCACTTATTTTTATGATTTAAAATGAAAACAATTTGCATGAACCCATGTTCTACTTCTTGGCTATTCTGTCATCTATTGCCCTGGGCCTGTCCATATCCACCATCTCCAAGATGCCTGCCATCTTCTAGTTCAAGCCGAGAGAAACCACTTTTGAGGCCTGTCTAATCCAGATGTTCTTTATCCACCTGTGAACTGACGTGGAGTCAGCTGTGCTTGTTGTCATGGCCTATGATCGCTATGTGGCCATCTGTAACCTTCTTTGCTACACATTGGTGCTGACAAACAAGGCAGTGTCAGTTATAGCACTGGTCATCCTTCTGAGACCCTTAGCCATCGCCATACCCTTTGTTCTACTCATCCTAAGACTGCCCTTCTGTAGACACCAAATCAACCCCCTCGTCTACTATGAGAATATGAGCATCAAGCTCCTGCCCTGTACCAATATCAAGGTCAACATTTTCTATGGTTTATGTGTCTTCTCTATCCTAGTGTTTGACATCATAGTCATTGTCCTTTCCCATGTCCAGATACTCTGTGCTGTCTTTCACCAACCCTTCAGAGATGCCCGACTCAAGGCACTCAGTATCTGTGGCTCCCATGTCTGTGTCACGCTGGTCTTCTATACTGGTCTTCTTTTCTCCATCATGACTCACTGGTTTGGCCAAAATTTCCCTCAATTCATCTATATTTTTCTTGCCAATTTTTATGTTGTAATCCCACCTGCTCTCAATGGGGTCAGAACTAAGAAGATCAGAGAGGGGACAAATAGAGCTTTCAGAAATAAATTATGAAATTTGGACTACAGTGATTAAGAGTATTGAGTAGGAAAGTGTGAAATTTATTCTATACTCTCAAAGTCACAACACTATTACAATATCTGGGGAAGATGGTGTTCAATGTATAGATTTATAGAGTCATTTACTTATATTAGTGAGGAAAATAAATCAATATTTTATATCAGCATAGTTTCTACAATGTACCATAAATGTCAACAATTATGTGATAAATAAAGTAGCATTTACATGAAAATACATGTGAAGTTGATAAAAAGTGACTACTAACAATAATAACAAAAATTTATACAATACACATGATAAACCAGGTACGGTTTTTGTAACTTTGTAAGTATTAACTCACTTAAACCTTATAACATCAGTAAAAAGTAATTTAAAGTCTTAGCACCTCCTTTTTATAGATGAGTATATTGAGGCAATGATGATATGGTATGAAGCACAGTGTCTACAGAGAGAAATGGGCAGATGAACAGACACACTAAATTCCTTCCTTCTGAACACACAGAAGTTTTACACATGGCCAAGTGGCTACATAAACAGGACCTGAACTTCTTCTTTCACCAGAGAGCAATATTAACACAAGGTAACAAGATTAGGGTTTCAGCAAATACTACAAAGTGCATGCACTGGTTTATGTTTTTTTGGATCCGCTTATAATAACATCTTACCAACACTGATTGCCTTGGAGTGACATAATCTGAAAGTGAGAACGAACAACGAAAGAGAAGTGTGATAATATCATGAAAGTAATTTCTATCAGCTAACAAAATATAGCCCCAAATAGAAAGGACACTGTTATAGAAAATATTTTTAGATTCATCAAACAAAAAGCACATGTGCCCTCAGATTTTTCTTTACCACTATTTTCATCAAAATATTCAAAGGACCTGAAAATAGAAAAGTAAGCATACCATATGAAGTTTCCATATACTGGTAGAATTGGTCTCTGGATAAATATTTTGACAAATATTGGGGAAAGGACATATATGACATTCATATTATGTACTAATATTATATTGGTAGAGGTGGCATTTTTAAAGTCACAAAAGAATGTGTAGGGAGCTGGGCACTGTGGCTCACGCCTCTAATCCCAACACTTCGAGAGGCCAAGGCTGGTGGATCACCTGAGGTCAGGAGTTTGAGATCAGCTTGGCCGTCATGGCTAAACCCCATCTCTGCCAAAATACAAAATTTAGCTGAGCATGGTGGCCCAGCTACTTGAAAGACTGAGGCAGGAGAACCGCTGGAACCCGGAAGGCAGAGGCTGCAGTGAGCTGAGATCGTACCACTGCACTCCAGCCTGGGTGACAGAGTGAGACTGTGTCTCAGAAGAAAGGAAAAGAAAAGAAAAGAAAAGAAAAGAAAAGAAAAGAAAAGAAAAGAGAAAAGAAAAGAGAAAAGAGAAGAAAAGAAAAGAAAAGAAAAGAGAGGAGGGGAGAGGGAGAGGGAGAGGAAGAGGGAGAGGAAAGACAAATGTAGGAATAGGAAGAAGAACCTCACAATTCCATATGATTTAGGAAGCATATAATCACAATGAAACAAGAAGTAACATTACAACCAACAATAATTTCTGACATTTCTTGACCACTTGTGACATTCTAGAAATTACATTTGATTCTTTAGATAGTTCAGATTTCATAATAAGTAAGTTGAGATTCAGAAGTTAAATAAATTACACATAACCACATAACTACCACATAACATGGAAATTCAAATGAATTAGTTAGTCCGAGGCCAATTTTCTTAATATCTCTGCTATTATTTAATGTACAAAAACAGACTATAAAAGAGACAGCCAAATATCATTTAGGATTCAATATGATATTAAGTAATTTTAAAAAAGAATTATGTACAGAAATGGCCATAGCTACTAATTCAGATGTGTGAATGGAAAATAAGGAGCACATAATTGAAAACTATATGTATTTCAAATTGAAGTGACCATGACCAAAATAATTAGAAAACGTTAATGGATATAAAATCTGGAAATGAAGTTGAAACACATAAAACAACGGTGTGTCAATGAAACGAAATATAAAAGGCATTACCAACTCTCTAGATGCAAGTTTGAACTAAGAGATTTCAGAATGCTTGACTTGAATGCTGAGACACTCCCAGTCTCTAAAGAGACTGAGACAGGATATTCTTCTCAGGGGAGCCATCTCCTTTTCATAACGTGTTCCTCTTGAGGGATACTTGGCAGGAAGCCCAGCCAGACACTGCAAGAAGAGGCAGTGTCCTTGAGAAGCGATTTCAGGACATATTTTATATTTGTGGGCTTCCCTAAAAAAAGGCTAAGAGAAGTGGGGTGGCACAATACAGTGGACATTGAGGAGAGTTCCTGGACACATCAGGTATTGTCACTTACAGATACATGACAGATGAGAGTGCCAGGCTCCCTTTATGTCAGCTACCACCAGAGAAAGGGAGCACCAAGTCATGACACTGTATGGTGGACTTCCACTGTAGATACTGGCCTAAGTGAGTGATCAGTGCCTGAAACCATGAGCTATATCAGGGAGATCACTGTGGTAGTCATATAGAGACCACTTGGAAACAGTTGCTGTATCTTAATAGTGCTAAGCCCTTGGAAATGACCTTTGGTTTCAGAACTGCAATACCTACTCTATTTGTTTATTAACCTGTATTCAAGAATGAGACTCTGTAAAGGTGCCTGTGTTTTTCACACATGAAGTGTTAAAAATGCAAATTCGAATTACAAAGTCCCACTTTGGTCTGAGTTTATTTTAACCTACATAGTTTAATGTAGAATGAAATTTAATTAATTTGTATATTAATCCTAGGTAGAAAGTCATTCTTAAAATGACTTGCAATGAAGGTGTCCTAATAGTTTACCATTTATTTTCTAACTAAATATGCAAGGATGCCTGAAACATTATGACGATATTTTAAAACACAAGCTCCTTGCGTTAAGTACCTAGCATGCAACATCTGATTTTCTGAAAAGTAGAGTCATATAAGGGTGATGCTCTGAATATCTCAACCTCTACAGAAAAATAAAATAAGGCTCAGGGAATGACTTGTCTAAAATCTTAAGGAAGTGAGAGAACTAAGCCATCAACCCATGTGTCCCTGATTCAAAGGGAATGGCCTTGAATATCTAACTGATTCTTAGTCAGTCACAGTGGACAGATGGGTTCTGATATGGAGAGAAAGAGTCCACGGGTGAATCTGACACAGAGTGCGCACCTGTCAGCAACTGTGTAGTAAGTGGACCTATCTGCTAGTCAGATCTGAAGCTCTGTAAATTGTAGACTTCAAATAAATCCACACCCTGACAACTTTTGAGAAAAGCGATAAAAAGCAGTTTCATTTGCAAGGCTGACATCTATCAATGGATGGTGAATAGCCGGAGTATTGAGAAGGTATGGCTCTGAATCTCCTGATGCTCAATTAATATAATATAATAATTTATTATTAGTGTCTGTTTTAAATAGTAGATATAGGATGTTATTGCTGCTATATATGCCAAAAATTTGTAATCTCAGAATTAGAGTCATTATCATGGAAATATTAAAACAGGTAATTGTCCCCTAATGACAGCAGAACCACAAATACAAAGGAGAGGAATGACTTGCCCTCTGGATGTTAAGAGAGAAACTTTGGTCAAGTTTTGGCCTCAAAATTCTAAAAGACTCAACATTTGTATCATTTATGTCACCTTTTAAAAAACTTTAAGTCACTGAAATTTCTTTTTTTCTCTTTTCTTTTCTCTTCGTTCCTCTGCCTCCTTCCTTCCTTCCTTGCCTCCTTCTCTCGCCCCTCCCCCTCCTCTCTCTCTTCGTTCGTTCTTTCTTTCTTTCCTTACTTGTTTTTTCGTTATCTTCTTTTCTTTCTGTCTTTCTTTCTTCTTTCTTTTTTCTTATCTTTCGTTTCTCTTTCTTTGCTTTCTTCTTTCTTTCTTTCTTTTCTTCTTTCTTTTCTTCTTTTTTTCTTCTTTCTTCGTTCTTCTGTTCTTTCTTTCTCTCCGTCTCTCCTCTCCTCTTTTTCTCTTCTTCTACTTTCTTCTGTTTCTTTCTTTCTCTTCTTTCTTTGTACTCTATTCTTCTTTCTATTTCTTCTTTCTTTCTTTCTCTTCTTTCTTCCTTCTTTTCGTTTCTCATCTTTCTTTCTTCGTTCTTTCTTTTACTTTCTTCTTTCTCTTTCTTCTTTCTTCTCTTTCTTTTTCTCTGGTCTCCTCCTCCTATTTCTCTTGTTCGATCTTTCTTTTTCTTGTTCTTTTCTTTCTCGCTTTCTTTCTTTCTACTTTCATCCTCTTTTCTTCTCTTTCTTTTTTTCTTCTTCCTTTCTTTTCTTTCTTTCTCTTCTCTTCTTTCTCTCTCTTGTCGTTTTTCTCTCTTCTCTTGCCTTTCTCTTTTCACTTTCTTCGTTCCTTTCTTCCTTCGTTTCTTCTCTTTATTCCTTGCTATTTCTTTCTATTCTTTCTTCTTCGTTCTTTCTCTTTCCTTCTTTCTTCCTTGTCTCTTTTCTTTCTCTTTCACTTCTTTCTTTTTCTTCTTTCTCTTCTTTCTACAATTTCTTTCTCTCTTTTCGTTTTCTTTCTTCTTTCTTTCTTTGTCTGTCTTCTTTCTTTCTCTTGTTTTCGTTCTTTCCTTTCTTTCTCTTCGTTTCTTTCTTTTCTTTCTTTCTTTTCTTCTTTTCTCTTTCTTTTCTTTCCTTTCTTCTTTCTTTCTTTTCTTTGTCTTTCTCTTTCTTTCTTCTTTCTTGCTTTTCTTGCTTTTCTTTTCTTTTTTCCTTTTCTTTCTTTTCTTCCTTTTCTTTCTTCTTTTCCTTTCTTTTCTTTCTTTCTTCTTTTCGTTCCTTTCCTTTCGTTCTTTCGTTCTTTTCCTTTCTTTCTTTCTTTCTTCTTTCTTTCCTCTTTCTTTATCTTTCTTCTTTCTTTCTCTTTCTCTGTTCCTTTTCCTTTCTCGGTTCTTCTGTTTTCTCTTTCTTTCTTTTCTTCTTTCTTTCTTTCTTTCTTTCCTCTTTCTTCTTCTTTTCCTTCCTGCTCTTTCTTTCTTTCTTTTTCTTTCTCTTTTTCTTTCTTTCTCTTCTTTCTCTTCTACTGTCTTTCTTTTCTTTCTTTCTTTCTGTTTCTTTCTTTCTTCTCTTCTTTTCTTCTTTCTTTCTTTTTCTTTCTTTCTCTTCTTTCTTTTCTTTCTCTTTCTTTCTCTTTCTCTTTCTTTCTTTCTTTTTTCTCTTCTTTTGTTTTCTTTCTTTCTTTCTTTCTTTTCTTCTTTTCTTTCGTTCTTTTCTTTCTTTTCTTTCTTTTCTTTCTCTTTTCTTCTCTTCTTTCTTTTTCTTGCTTTCTTTCTTGCTATCTTTTCTTTTACTTCTTCTTGTCTTTCTTCTTCTTATGTTCTTTCTTATCTCTTCGTCTTTCTTTCTTCTCTTTGTCTTCTCCCTTTCTTTCTTTCTGTTTCCTTTCTTCTCTTCATCCCTTTCTTCTTTCCTCCTTCTTTCTTCTTTTTTTCTTTCTTCTTCTCTTTCCTTCTTTCTCTTTCTCTTCTTTCCCTTTTTCTTTCTTCTTTCTTTCTTTGTTCTTTCCCTTTCTTTCTTCTTCTATCTCTTTCTTTCCTTCTTTCTCTCTTCCTTTCCTTCTTCCTTCTTTCTTTCTTTGTTTTCTTCTTTCTTTCTTTTTTCTTTTTCTTTCTTTTCTCTCTTTCTCTTTTCTATCTGTCCTGTCTTATTCTTTCTTTCTTTTCTTCTTTCTTTCTTCTTCTTTTTCTGTCTCTCATTTCTTTCTCCCTCCTTTCTCTCTTTCCTCTCTCTCTTCGTTTTTCTTCTTGTCTTCTTCTTTCTCAACTTCTTCTTCCCTCTTTCTTTCTTCTGTCTTTCCTTTTCTCTCTCTTTTTCTTTTCCTTCCCTTTCTTTCTTTCTTCTTTCTTCTTTTTTTCTTTCTTTTTCTTTCTTTTCTCTTTCCTTTTTCTTTCTTTCTCTCTTTTCTTTCTTTCTTCTTTCTTTCTTTCTTTCTTTCTTTCGTTTCTTTTCTCTTTCTTTCTTCTCTTCTTTCTGTTTTCTTTCTTCGTTCTTTCTTCTCGTTTCCTTTTCTTCTTTCCTTTTTTCTTTCTTCTTTCCTCTTCTTTTCCTTTTTTCTTCTTCTCTGTTTCTTTCTTTCTTCTTTCCTTTTCTCTTCTTGTCTTTCTTTTCCTTTTCGTTCTTCTTCTTCCTGTCTTTTTTTCTTTCTTTCTTCTCTTTTCTTCTTTCTTCCTATTTCTTTCTTTTCGTTTTCCTTCTTCTTTTTCATTTCTTCGCTTTGCTTCTCTCTCGTTCTTCTCTTCTTTCTTTTCGTTCGTCTTTTTTGTCTTTCTTCTTTCTTCTTTCTTCTTTCTTTTCTTCCTTTTTCCTTCCTTTCTTTCTCTTCTCTTTTCGTTCTCGTCTTTCTTTCTTTCTGTTCTCTTTTTTCTTTTCCTTTCTTTCCTCTTCTTTCTTTACTCCTTTCTCTTTTCCTTTACTTCTTCATTTTTCTTTCTTTTTTTTTCTTATTCTTCTTTTCTTCCTTCTTCTTCTTCTCTTCTTCTTTCCTTCTTCTTTCTTTCTTTCTTTTCTTTTCTTCTTGTGTCTTTCTTCTCTATCGTCTTTCTTTCTTCTTTCTTCCCTGTTTTCTTTTCTTTTTTCTTTTTTTCTTCTCTTTACTTGCTTCTTTTTTTTCTTCGTTCTTCTTTCTTCTTTCGCTTCTTTCGTTTTTTTCGTCTTTTCTTTCTGTTTCTTTTCCTTTGTCTTCTTTCTTATTTCTTTTTCTTCTTCTTTTTCTTTTCTCTTTTCTTTCGTCTCTTCTTTCTTTCAGTTCTTTTCGATTTCTTTTCTCTCTTTCTTCTTGTTCTCTTCCCTTTTCTTATCGTCGTTTTCAGCCGTTCCTCTTCCTTGTTTCTTCCTCTTCCTATTTTCTGTTCCCCTCTGTCTTCGTTTTTCGTGTTCTCTCCGTTCCCTTCTTTTCTTCTTGTGCTTTCCTACCGTTTCTTCTTTTTCTCTCTTCTCTCCCTGTCTTTTCCCTGTCGTTCTTTTCCCCCGCCCTCTTCTTCTCCCTCTCTTCTTTTTCTTTCTTCTTCCCAGTCTCTTTCCCTTTCCCCTTCTTTCTCTTTATTTCTTTTCTTTTTTTGTCTTTTCCGTTTCTTCTCTTTTCTCTTTCTTCTTCTTCGTTTTCTTCGTTCTTTCTTTCTTCTTTTCTTTTTCTATTTCCAGTCTTCTTTTTCTTCGTTCCTTTTTTTCTTTACTTTTCGTCTCTTTTCTTTTCCTCTTTTCCTTTCTTTCTTCGTCTTTCTTTCCTTTTCCTTTCCTTTCCTTCCTTCTGTCTTCTTTCTTTCTTTCTCGCTCCTTGTTTCTTCTTCTTCTTTTTTTTCTTTTCTTTCCTTTCTTGCTTTCTTTCTTCTTTCTCTTTCATCTTTTTCTTCCCTTACCTCTTTCTTCTTTTTTCTTCGTCTTTTCTTTCTTCTGTCTGTTTTTCTTTCTTCTTCTTCTTTCTTTTCTTCTTTTCTTTTCTTTCTCTTTATCTTTTCTCTTTTTCGTTCTTGTTTCTTTTCTTTTCTGT